>NC_090383.1:23182245-23545335 GCF_036365525.1 Heterodontus francisci | reverse complement strand
TGCAGTGAAGGCACCAATTGATAACGTCGCCAATGAAGCACTTATTACCCACCTCAGATGCAGGAATCAGCACATCCTTGCGTCCTCTCCCGCACTGCCTCCTTTGCTTGAATGCCGTCCTTAAGTGTCAAGGATTGTTTTCTCAAAGGCACGTTTTACATGAAAGAAAATAAGGAAAGAACATCAGTGTCAGAGCTTCCCTCCCTCCAATGAAATTACTGTTGAGCATGCTTTGTGTTCTGCGGTAAAGGCATGTACTGATAACACCGCCAATGAATCACTTAGTACCCACCTCAGCTGTAGGAGGCAGGATGATGTTACTGCCCCTATCTCGTGATGGTTCAATGTTGCTCTCAGGGAATACATGAATGATGTGAGGGTGCTGGAAAAGAAGCACATTTCTTTTGGGCTATGAACATAAAGCTGGCCATTTAGCCCAGCAGTTCCCTGCCAGTGGTTATGTTACTCGTGCGTCTTTCCATCCATTCCCATTTAATCCTGCCTACTACTATCACCAGTTGTGTTCACAGCAAGAGCATTCACATTTCTGCTACCACTGGACACGGCATGCTTGTTTCTTTTAGTGCTCAGTCTCTTCTTGCTGAATATTCCCCAAGTGCTTGACCCCTTTGGACGCCCTCTTTGCTTGACAGGCAGCAACTGGCAATTGCGGAGTCTCACAAGGCTCTGCATGGTTGTTTCAACGTCGGATGGGGAAACAGGTGGCTGTGTGTCCATGAGCACTGCCCTGATGGGTGTAGGAGCAGGTAACTGTGTGCCCATGAGCACTGCCCTGATGGGTGTAGGAGCAGGTAACTGTGTGTCCATGTGCACTGCCCTGATGGGTGTAGGAGCAGGTGACTGTGTAACTGAGCAGCAAGAGAGGGTACCGCAGGTAGGGGAAGTGGAGATTTGAACAGGCAGGCATATGTATGGTCCATCAGATCATTAGGCCAGGGGGTGAGACGCTCAGTATCCAGGGTTTGTGACACGTGACTGATGTCTAGCGCGCGGCCACCTCCATCCGAAGGTGCTTCCGGGCAATTGTTGGGCATAGTAAATGGCTCCATCTCATCAGCCAGTCCTTGCTGCCAGCGGAGAGTCTGTTGCCGCAGCCAGTCCAGTCTCCTCATGAATGCTGCCGTTCCACTCTGCAGAACGGCCTGTTGTAGCTGGTACAATTGATCTGAAAGCAAGCGGTATTTTTCATTGTGGCTGAGGGGCCTTGGCTGTTCCTCTGTAATCACAATGGCAGCAGCCATGCCTGTCGTCGTTGGTGTCTGAGATGCACGCCAGCGACAATTGGGGGCGAGCCTGTCCAAAGGCAGACCCAGATGCCTCTGCACAACAACAGCATGTTTGCAGGGCAACAAAGTCTGAATGGAGAAGATGCAGCTGCAGGTAGCCTGGCAATCATGTATCTGCAGTGTGTACTGTTTGGCGCCAGAAATCACAGTCACTGTGCCTTCATCCTGCTACATGCGGTGGCCCAGACAATGGAAATGTTTTCAGAGCAACTCACAACAGGGACTGGAGAACATGCGGTGGCCCAGCCAATGGAAATGTTTTCAGAGCAACTCACAACAGGGACTGGAGAACATGCGGTGGCCCAGACAATGGAAATGTTTTCAGAGCAACTTACAAAGGCAGAGCAACTTACCTTGGAACAATCTCCTGTGTCAAATAAAAATGAAGCAAATCTCCAAAACGAATAAATAATTCAGATAAAATGCGAGAAAATGCCCGACGAAACCTCCCCTCCATCCACTTTCAAAAAGTCGCGCCGAAGCTTTGACACATGCACAGAGGCCAAACTGGCACGTCAGCGAGGAAGACGAAATAACGCGATGACGTCATCTACGCATGCGCACAACGGTCCTGGCAGGTCGGACCGCAGCGCATGCGCAGAGATGAGGAGACTGTGTGCGCATGCGCGTACCATGTCATCTGCGCATGCGCAAAGCGGTCCTGGTAAGCCGGACCGCAGCGCATGCGCAGGGGGATGAGACCGTCTGCGCATGTGCGCACCGCGGCGCATCCTGATGACGTGTCCGATGAAGTAGCGTTGTCATGAATTACTTTGTTTCAGTAAATCTTGCTTTCCTATCTGCTTCCATGTTGTGAAATGGCTGATTTTATTACAGTAAATTTGGAGTGAAAATGAGTGTTCTTTATGCAAACTCATGTCTCGGGGCATCACTAACAAGATGGATCTGATTTCAGTTTGCCTCATGAAAAGGGGTCAATTGGTGCTGTGCCATATTTTTTTCTCTTCCCATATCCATCGGGATGAAGGGTCAACTTTGCATGTGTTTCAGAGCAAGATAATGGATTTCATCGTTCAGAGGACACATTACTGAGATTGGACAGGTGCAGTTCCAGGAGTGGTTTACATTTCTCTAGCTATGCTGAGATTCAAGTGCACAAGACATTAAAAGCAGCACTTCGAGAATAAAACCATTTAAAAAAAAGACAAAAGGTATAGAATGTAAAAGTCAAGTCTTAATGTATAAAACCTTAGTTAGAGTACTGTGCAGTTTTGGGCTCCACATTATGGAGCGGATGTTTAGGCAATGGAGAGAGCACAGCGCAGACTTACTGGAGTGTTGCCTGGTATGAGGAAATATGAAAAGAGTTGGGATTATGGGGGAACTTGGTAATGGTGTTTAAAATTTTGAAGGGGAGAGTCAGAGTATATAGAATCAAACTGTTTCCGGTGGTTAGGGGCATAGAATACATGGACATTGATGTAAAAGATTTGGGACAGAGAATGGGAGAAACATTTTTTATATAGCTGGCAAAGCTCTGGAATGCGCTTGTGGAATATTAATGATTGAAGCAGAAACCACGTAACCATTTAAGACTAAGTTAGAAAGGTGTTGAAGGAAAAGGGAATAAAGGTATTTAGAAACTAAGTGGGAACATGGGATTGATTAGGACTATTGCTAGATAAACACCAACATGGCAATTTTCTGTGTTGTATTTCTAAGTAATTCTACAATCAATTACTACATTCATTTGGATTTATTTTAAACTGTTATGTCAAAATGTAACTGCAAATAGAACTCTCCATATTTCAATCAAGACAGATTAAATTACTGTGAATGTAGTTTAGGATTAACCTCTTTAATTGCTATCCACTTGCTGTGAATTTCAATTAAACAGTGTTAAGTGGAATTATCAACTGGTTGATACAGTGTAGGTTTGTGATTGGCTGGCCAACCAATTATGGAGTAATTTGTCAATAATTCCACAAATTGAGGAATACAATTAATTGAGACTGTGAGCATTACGACGTAATGAATGTCTCCTTTCTCAAAGGACCTGTGTTTTGATGGTAACTAGAAAGAACATTTAACCCATTGGTTTAGATGACAGTATCATGCAGGATAGATTTGCTTTGGAGTGGGTACAGTGCAGATTTACCACACCAGAATGATACTGGGGTTTAAAGGATTAAATTATGATGACAGGTTGAATAAATCTGTATTCCATTGAGGTTAGAAGATTGAGGGGTGCTTAAAATGTTAAAAGGATTCTATAGGATAGAAACAGAGAAACTATTACCTCTGATGCAGGAATCAAGAGCGAGGGGACAGAATCTTAAAATTAGAATCAGACCATTTAGGAGAGAAATCAGGAAGCAGATTTTCACACAAAAGGCGCAGTAGAAATCTGGAATTCTCTGTCCCAAAAGGTTGTGGATGCTTGGTCAATTAGAACTTTTAAGATTTAAATTGATAGATTTTTGTGAGGTAAGATTATCAAGAGATATGGAGTGAAGAAAGGTAAATGGAGTTGAGGTACAGGTTTTTTTTTTTAATTTCCAAAATATACTTTATTCATAAAAATCTGTAAAAATTACATTGCCAAACAGTTTCCAAACAGCACCAAAAAATACAAACATTGCAAGGGAGATCAGTTTCCTTCAATACTGTCATGAGTTTCTTCCAACCCTTCCGTTTCACAATTGTCATGTCAATTACAGTTTTACATTTACAGCAATTGAGAGTTGAGGTACAGGTCAGCTGTGATCTAATTGATCAGTGAGGATCTGAATGACCTACTAGTGTTCCTATTAAACCTCCTTATTGCTCTCCTTTACACAGACTGGTGTTGGTGACAGGTGGTCTGAGGTTTCATGCATAATAGTGATGTCGAGCATGATGCCATCCCCCCCCCCCCACTCTTTCCCCCCCCCCCCACTCTTCCCCCCCCCCCCACTCTTTCCCCCCCCCCCACTCTTTCCCCCCCCCCACTCTTTCCCCCCCCCCACTCTTTCCCCCCCCCCACTCTTTCCCCCCCCCACTCTTTCCCCCCCCCACTCTTTCCCCCCCCCCACTCTTTCCCCCCCCCCCACTCTTTCCCCCCCCCCACTCTTCCCCCCCCCACTCTTTCCCCCCCCCACTCTTTCCCCCCCCCACTCTTTCCCCACCCACTCTATCCCCCCCCACTCTTTCCCCCCCCACTCTTTCCCCCCCCACTCTTTCCCCCCCCCCACTCTTTCCCCCCCCACTCTTTCCCCCCCCCCCACTCTTTTTCCCCCCCCCACTCTTCCCCCCCCACTCTTTCCCCCCCCACTCTTTCCCCCCCCACTCTTTTTCCCCCCCCACTCTTTTTCCCCCCCCACTCTTTTTCCCCCCCCACTCTTTTCCCCCCCACTCTTTCCCCCCCCCCACTCTTTTCCCCCCCCCACTCTTTCCCCCCCCCACTCTTTTCCCCCCCCACTCTTTTTCCCCCCCACTCTTTTTCCCCCCCCCCCACTCTTTTCCCCCCCCCCACTCTTTTCCCCCCCACTCTTTCCCCCCCCTCTTTTTCCCCCCCCCCACTCTTCCCCCCCCCACTCTTCCCCCCCCCACTCTTCCCCCCCCACTCTTCCCCCCCCCGACTCTTCCCCCCCCCACTCTTCCCCCCCCACTCTTCCCCCCCCCACTCTTTCCCCCCCCACTCTTCCCCCCCACTCTTCCCCCCCCCACTCTCTTCCCCCCCCACTCTCTTCCCCCCCCACTCTCTTCCCCCCCCCACTCTTCCCCCCCCCCACTCTTCCCCCCCCACTCTTTCCCCCCCCCACTCTTCCCCCCCCCACTCTTTCCCCCCCCCCACTCTTTTCCCCCCCCACTCTTTCCCCCCCCACTCTTTTCCCCCCCCACTCTTTTCCCCCCCACTCTTTTTCCCCCCCACTCTTTTTCCCCCCCACTCTTTTTCCCCCCCACTCTTTTCCCCCCCCACTCTTTCCCCCCCCACTCTTTCCCCCCCACTCTTTCCCCCCCCACTCTTTCCCCCCCCACTCTTTCCCCCCCACTCTTTCCCCCCCCACTCTTCCCCCCCCCACTCTCTCTCCCACCCCCCACTCTCTCTCCCCACCCCCCACTCTCTCCCCCCACCCCCCACTCTCATCCCCCCCACCCCCCACTCTCCTCCCCCCCACCCCCCACTCTCCTCCCCCCCACCCCCCACTCTCCTCCCCCCCACCCCCCACTCTCCTCCCCCCCACCCCCCACTCTCCTCCCCACCCCCCACTCTCCTCCCCCCACCCCCCACTCTCTCCCCCCCCCTCTCTCCTCCCCCCACCCCACCCACTGTTTCTCTGTAGTTTGACTTGGAGGCTCTTTCACAAGGTGCTCAGGTTCCATGCATCAAATACCTTGCTGACTAACTAAGAGTGTACCAAAAGATTCCCTAAGTTGCCTGGCTGTCTTTGAGGAGTCTAACACTCCCAGTCTGGCACTTTACCACATGACTTCACTGTTTAATAGCTCCAGTTCAGCAAAACCTTCTTTCCCAAATTAGTTTTCTAATCAGAAATTAATGTGGGAGGAAAATAGCTTTTGCTTTAAAGCACTAGAATTGTGTTTTTTTGATTGATAGCAGGACCAACAATTCGCAGAATTTGCCACATGTTCCTGTTTATAAGTACTGCAAGTAATACGAGTACAAGATGGCTCCTAGGTGCTGTAGTTCAGCTGCACAGTGCATTTTGGACTACAGTTCATAAGAGTGATGTTGTGAGTTTGAGAATCTTTTTACCTGGGTAGGCCTCTAACTCAAGTGTGACAAAACTTGGGCCTGTAGTTGGAAATGTTACAGAGATTTCAGGGAAGAGAACTCTAGGAGTACGGTTTGTTGTATTGTCAATTATTGAATGTTTATTCTTTTGGAATGTTATTTTTAGTACTACAGCCTCAGGGCATTGAGAAAGAAAGATGATGGCTGGAAGAATTTCGAAAAATATTTTGAGCAATTTCATTGGGTCCCTTTCTCCTAGCAAGTTATTTGTTGGTAGTTTTTTTTTGTTATTGGTTTTCGATTGGAAGCTTTTTCACTGTTTGCTCATTCTTCATTGGTAGTTTTCCTACCTTCTTGCAGTTTGTGGGTTCAAAACAAGCTCGCAGACAAAAATTCTTGTGAGCCCAGATGGGCAGGTTGAATATTAATGGTCTCCCTGCCTTGTCCTTTTCAAGCTCCCAGCTTGCTCTTGGTTTGCTTTGTCATGTTCTGCCAACATCACCCAGCTCTGATCTGCGTCTGTTCCAACAGCCTTACAAACAGTCACATGCCATTATTATCTTACCACAGTAAAAACTGCTCCTTCGACAATTGCTACACAGAGTTTCCAAATCTAGTTGGACGTATTCCAGGACAGTTCATCGCATGACATCTTACATTCATTCCTCCACCCTTATGCTTCTGCCGCTGGTCACCCAACATGTCTATCCTTGCCGAGCAACCATTGGAAAGCAAACAGGTTCCTCATTGCTCGATTGGATGATTTTTGACTGTCAATTAAGCAACCTTTTTTTTCCTAGCTCCAATATGTTAATAACTAAGAGGATTGGAAGACTGGAAAGATATTTTGTTCCTAATTCCATAATTGAATTCTTACAACCAGAATAATGAATTCAACAAGGACACAATCACAGTGAAGATTACAGATATGGCATTTCAGCCACATGGTCAAAGGCTATTTTTGAGAACTGTACAGAAATACATCAGCTGTCCTCCAAAGATTAGAGCCCTAGCTTCATAGTTCAAATAAATAAAAGCTGCCATCTGTTGCCATTTGAAAGAAAATAAGGAAACCCGAGTCGTTTAAATATGTTATTACCGTTAAATGACTATTTCTAATAAAGTTACAGTGATCATGCAGAATTCATGATGGAATGGGGAGACAGACAGCTAATTAAAGCATGAGGCATGAGCTAAGCACTTTCAATAGTTAATGGGGTCTCTACTGCAGAATAAAACCTACTGAATCATTCATTATAGCTAATAACATGATTCAGCTGATTCTTTCTGATGAAGACTGAAAAGACTCTGTTAACTGCTCCTGGATGTCAGTTTACATCTCTCTAATATTTTTAGATATTTTTAGACTGTATATTAAACAAAGCCCAAATTAAGAATTGATTATTGGACTTTTCCACAAGTTAAGACATTAAATTTTAGAATCCTGTGACATTATATCGTAGAGGTAGAGTTAGCAATCCTCAGGATTGTTGTGGAGTCTCCAGCAATCACAACAACTTGCATTTACATAGGATTTTAACATAATAAATGTCCCAAAGTGCTGCACAGGGCATTATCAGACAAAATTTGACATCAGGCCACATAAAGAGATATTAGTACAAGTGACCAAAAGCTTGGTCAAAGAGGATGGTTTTAAGGAATATCTTTAAAGGAGGAGAGTCAGGGAAACAGGCAGGCATTTCTGTGGCCACGGACGTGAATCCAGGATGGTGTGTTGCCTACCTGGTGCCAGGGTCAAGGATGTCACTGAGCGGCTGCAAAGCATCCTGAAGTGGGAGGGTGAACAGCCAGCAGTCGTGGTGCACATTGGAACCAATGACATTAGTAGAAAGAGGGATGTGGTCTTGCAGTCAGAATTTAGATTACTCCCAGTGCCACGTGCAAGTGAGTATAGAAATAGAAGGATAAGACAGATGAAAGCGTGGCTGGAAAGATGGTGCAGGAGGGAGGGCTTTAGATTCCTGGGACATTGGGACCGGCTTTGGGGGAGATGGGACCTGTATAGGCCGAATGGGTTGAAAATACTAAAAAAAAAAGAGCTGGCACAGACAGGATGGGCCAAGTGGCCTCTTTCTGTGATTCTATGAGAGGTAGAGAGGCAGAGATTAGGGTCTGGACTGCTGTAGACCCTTGAATTAAAGATCAAACTTTCCAACATTACACAAGCAAATCAGAAGAAAAATCATAGAAGCGTTTAAAAAAAAAAAATTGTGCTTTCTTTTCATTTTCTTTGACACACTTTTCTTCTCGACAGTCTTGTTAGTTATAGCGTGGCTGCTATAATGATTGTGCTCTGTAGCTAAGATGCTAATTTCCACAGATTTTATGTGCGGTGTTATTTTAAAATTGAGTTTGTATTTGACCATCAGTTTGATTTGAGTAGTGTTATTGGTTCTGGAGCATAAGTATGAACTGTAATAGGGCATGCGTATGCTCTTCAAAGTTGGCTCGGTTGGTAGCATTCTCTTGCCTGAGTCAAAATTGTGCTTTTAAGCAACATTCCAGGGTTTGAGCATATAATCTAGAGTGACCAGTCCGGCGGAGTAATTGAGGACGTGATGCATTGTCACAGGTGCTGTCGTTCAGGGTAGATTAAACCAAAGCCCCATTTGCCTGTTCCAGGATTCAGTTTGAAAACAAAGATCTCATGCCAGTATTTGAAGAAAGGCCAGGACCACAATCCTCCTTCAACCAACACCAACAAATGGTCATGGCTGCTGTTTTGGTCTGCATAACATCTTTCATCAGTCATTCCATTTCAAAATCATTCATTGTTCATGAAGTTCTTGAGATGTTTTGAGATCTGTCAAGCATTTTATTCTTCTGATTGATCCCTACCAAACATGTGCTCAGTCATAGCTAATCGCATGTGCGATTCAGCAACTTTTAACCATTATCTTGATTTGCAGGCGGTTGCTCCATAGCTCCCAGGCCTGTCCTCCATTCTGAGTGCCCTCAGCCCTTTCCTCCTGCTTTCATATGTTGCAGTGTTGCGTCTTAGTACTGATGGAAGATATTAACATTCATCCATTTGCTGATTGCAGAATGTTTCAGCAGCTGTTGGTTTAAATTGATTGTCGTAGGATTACATTTTGCATGTGTATATAGTTGATACTTATGTAAATTATTATACAAGTATTTTAATTTGTGCTGAAAGCCTATTTTGAAAGTTGTACAAAATTATCTTTCAAGAACAGGGCGGCACAGTGGCGCAGTGGTTAGCACCGCAGCCTCGCAGCTCCAGCGACCCGGGTTCAGTTCTGGGTGCTGCCTGTGCGGAGTTTGCAAGTTCTCCCTGTGTCTGCGTGGGTTTCCGCCGGGTGCTCCCACAGCCAAAGACGTGCAGGTTGTGTAAATTGGCCATTGTAAATTGCCCCTAGTGTAGGTAGGTGGTAGGAGAATGGTGGGGATGTGGTAGAGAATATGGGGTTAATGTTTTTTTTTTCTTTGGCCTCCTTATCTCGAGAGACAATGGATAAGCGCCTGGAGGTGGTCAGTGGTTTGTGAAGCAGCGCCTGGAGTGGCTATAAAGGCCAATTCTAGAGTGACAGGCTCTTCCACAGGTGCTGCAGAGAAATTTGTTTGTCGGGGCTGTTACACAGTTGGCTCTCCCCTTGCGCCTCTCTTTTTTCCTGCCAACTACTAAGTCTCTTCGACTCGCCACACTTTAGCCCCGTCTTTATGGCTGCCCGCCATAATGCCCGTGTAGGTAGGTGGTAGGAGAATGGTGGGGATGTGGTAGAGAATATGGGGTTAATGTAGGATTAGTATAAATGGGTGGTTGTTGGTCGGCACAGACTCGGTGGGCTGAAGGGCCTGTTTCAGTGCTGTATCTATAAATAAATAAAAAAAGTAAAATGAACACACAGGAACACAAGAAATAGGAGCAGGATTAGACCATATGGTCCATCGAGCCTGCTCTGCCATCAATACGATCATGGCTGATCTTGGACTTCAACTCCACTTTCCCGCCCGCTTGCCTTATCCCTTGATTCCCTGAGAGACCAAAAATCTTTCTATCTCAGCCTTAAATATATCCAATGATGGAGCATCCACAACCCTCTGGGATAAAGAATTCCAAAGATTCACAACCCTTTGAATGAAGTCATCTCTCCTCATCTGACTCCTAAATGCTCGTCCCCTTATCCTGAGACCCTGCCCCTGTGTTTCAATGCGGAAACAATCTCTCAGTGTCTACCCTATCCAGCCCCTTCAGAATCTTGTATGCTTTAATGAAATTCCTCTCATTCTTCTAAACTCCAGAGAATATAGTCCCAATTTACTGAGCTTCTCATCCCAGGGACCAATTTAGTGAACCTTTGTTGTACAGTCTCCAATGCAAGTATATCCTTTTTTAAATGTCATGAGTCCTGCAGAAACCAAATTTAATTTTAAAGAAATTTTATTCAGCAGTCCAAACGCAAGTTGGGAGAGGGGGTTGGGTGGCCCAAGGCCAGCATTCCAAAGCTGGGAAATAGGAACACAACTACTGGAAATGAGGGGGAGGGCAGAAAGAGCAAAGTAAGCATTGGAATACAGAAATTACTAGACAATGAAGACCAAAATAGATCCAGTTTTCCTTCTAGCTGCCTATTAGTCACATGAGTCAACAATAATGGAGTTGTTTGTCTCATTGTGACAATCAACCTCTACAAAAAGATGCTGAAAGAAAAAGAAACTGGAGCGCAGAGACTACCATAAGATGAGGAAGGAGATATGAGAGAAGTTAAGTAGGAGGAAGGTACTGGGGGGGGGGGGAAGGAAGAACTAGAAAAGAGGTAACACCATTCTTGCGAACAAACTATTGAAATCTGTCTTGAAATTTGGCATGTTTAAATCTACTGATGCTTCAAAGAGGAGTATTATTTTGATAAAAGTCGAGTCGCAGCTTCCAATTTGATACCAATCAATTCATTCTTTCATCCTTTCTGAGTATGGCATGCTCTGCATTGTTGAAAATGTGACCATTTATTTCTGGCTGCAGGTGATGGAACATTCAGAGATTGCGCTGCAACATTCTGATAAACCTATTGATTGTTGTTTCAGATCTATAGGTACCTACCCGGCTTTGACTGGTTCTTCCTAGATCCAATCACCGAGAGTGGTATAATATTCCCAAGCGATGAGAAGTAAGTCAGTTATTTTTAAGAACATTTTAATGTAACAAATGTTTTAAAAAAAGTAATTATTTGGGCATTTGCAATACTAATTCTGTTTGTTCCACTAGTGGTAGGGAATATAGGATTAGTATAAATGGGTGGTTGTTGGTCGGCACAGACTCGGTGGGCCGAAGGGACTGTTTCAGTGCTGTATCTCTCTATGGCTCTATGAGCCCCCCACAATAATCAGACTGATTTTAATTGATGTTCTGCAGTGATGATGCATTCAAGTACTGATGGGAAAAAGTTTACATCTAGTGTCAGCCGTGGCTCAGTTGGTCGCACTCACCTTTGAGTCAGAAAGTTGTGGACCCCACTACACGGTCTTGAGCACATAATTCAGGCTGACACTCCAGTACAGTATTAAGGGTGTGCTGTACTGTCAGAGGTACTGTTTTTCAGTTCAGACGTAAAACTGAGGCCCCCTCAGATAGCCATAAAAGATTCCATAGCACTATTTATAGAAGAGCAGGCGAATTCTTTCCGGTATTCTGGACAATATTTATCGCTCAACTATCATCACTAAAACAGATGTTCTGGTCGTTATCATATTGCTGTTTGCGAGAGACGTTGCTATGCGCAACTTTGCTGCCGCATTTCCTACATTACAGCAATGACTGCATTTCAAAAGTACTTTGTTAGCTGTATAGCACTTTGGGATGTCCTGAGGTTGTGAAATACGATGCAAGTCTTTTTTCTTCTACAACCATTTGAAGCCAATTGCTTATGCAAAATATTTCAACCAACTCTGGCTGTTGATTTAAACTGATTGCTCAATGAATTATATTTTACATGTGTATATAACTTTGTTATTTATGTCAATTAATAAGTGGATATTTTATTGTGCTTAAAACCTAGTTTGAAAGTTTTTGCCTAGCAAACGTTTCCAGTTTAAACATTAACTTCATTTTAATAAAAACAAAATACTGCGGATGCTGGAAATAAAAACAGAAAGTGCTGGAAATACTCAGCAGGTCTGGCAGCATCTGTGGAGAGAGAAACAGAGTTAATGCTTCAAGTCTGTGACCTTTCATCAGAACTGCAAAGGTTAGAAATGTAATAGGCTTTGAGCAAGTGAACACTTTGGAAGGGTCAGAGGGGTGTCAGATTGAGGAAGGTTGTCTAGGCAGATAAGTGGATGGGCACTTAGTTCCTGGATCCGACAGTCCGCTGCTGGGTTTAGCTGCTGGGTTTCCCGAGGCTTGGGAAACCTGGCCATCCAGAGTTAAATTCAAAATGTTGCCAAAAAATGAGGATTGTCGTTTCATTATAGTTTTTAAAGTGCCAACATGGCTCCTGGGAGCCGGTTGGTCGCCCACCCCACCTCACTATCCCATGTGGAAGTAGGCGGGTTAGGGTCGGGATTCAAATTTTTAGCACTTTAACCTTCTACCTGACCCAAACCCACCTTTTTTGGGGGGGTTAAAATCGCTCCACCCCAGCATTTGAGCATATCATCGTGGCTGACATTTAAAATTAATGCTGAGGGAATACTGCATTGTTGGAGGTGTTGCCTTTCATCGAATAGAATCTTAAAATCTTACATCACAGGAAGAGGCCATTCAGCTCTTTAAAGCTTAGTCTTATTTGTAGGCAAATTCAGAACATAGTTTTTGTGAGAGTTAAACACAGGTTTGCAGAGCTAATATCATTCCTGTTATCCCAGTGCGACAAAATTCTGAGACTGTTGGGCATGAACTCAATTCTCATTGGCTTAATGCTATGTGATTGCACAAAACAGCCCTTCCTGAGAGGAAGAGAAAAACTAACCATCACTTACCCTCATTGAATGAATACATTTCCTTTTATCAGTTTTCAAACATGCATGTTTGCTATATAACTTTCTAGTTTTTTATTATCCTTTTAAAGAATAGTAACTTGAAAGCCAGTATGTTGGTCAAGTATTATAGGTTAAGCAATATTAAGAACCAAGAACAACAACTTATATTTATATAGTGCCCTTATCATAATATTACATCCTATGGTGCGTCATGGGAGCATCATATAACAAAATACAACACCGAGCCACTTAAGGTGATATTAGGTCAAGGTGACCAAAGGCTTGGTCAAAGAGGTATGTTTTAAGAAACATCTTAAAGGAGGAAAGCGAGCTAGAGAAGTGGAGAGGTGCAGAAGGGAATTCCAGAGCTTAGACCATAGGCAATTGAAGGCGCGCCCTCCAATGGTGGAGTGATTAAAACCAAGGATACTCGAGGCCAGAATTAGATGAGCACAGATATCTCGGAGGATTGTAGGGGTGGAGGAGATTAGAGATAGGGAGGGACGAATCCATGGAAGAATTTGCAAACAAGGATGAGAATTTTAAAATCAGAACTTTGCTTGACTGGAAGCCAATGTAGGTCAGCAAGCACAGGGGAGATAGGTGAACGGGACTTGGTGCAAGTTAAGACATAGACAGCAGAGTTTTGGATGACCGCAAGTTTACAGAAGGTAGAATGTGGGAGACCAGCCAGGTGTGTTTTGGTAACAAAGGCATGAATGAGTGTCTCAGCAGCAGATGTGCTGAGATGGGGCGAACACTACGGAGGTGAAAATAGGCAGTCTTAGTGATGATGCAGATATGTGGTCGGAAGCTCACCTTAGGGTGAAGTATGACACCAAGGTTGCAAACAGACTGGTTTAGTCTCAGACTGTTGCCAAGGAGAGGGAGGAAGTTGGTAGATGGGGAATGGAGTTTGGAGCATGGACCAAAAACAATGGATTTGGTCTTCCCAATATTTAATTGGAGGAAATTTCTTCTCATTCAGCACTGCATGTCGGATAAGCAGTCTGATAATTTAGCAACATTGGAGGAGTTGAGGGAGGTGATGGTGAGATAGAGCTAGGTGTTGTCAGCATAAAGGTGAAAACTAACGCTTTGCTTATGGATGAGGTTGCCGAGGGGCAGCATGTGGACGAGAAATAGGAAGGGGCCAAGGATAGATCCTACGGAGACACCAGAGATAACGATGCAGGAGCAGGAAGAGAGGCCATTGCAAGTGATACTCTCGCTATGATCAGATAGATAAGAATAGAACTAGGTGAGAGCAGTCCCACCCAGCTTGGCTGACAATGGAGAGACGTTGGAGGTCATAAAGTTATACAGAAACAGGCCCTTCAGCCCATTGTGTCTGTGCCAGCCATCAAGCACCTATCTAATCCCATTTTCCAACACTTGGCCCATAGCCTTGTATGCTATGGCATTTCAAGTGCTCATCTAAATGCTTCTTAAATGTTGAGGGTTCCTGCCTCTACCACCCCTCAGGCAGTACGTTCCAGATTCCAGCCACTCTCTGGGTGAAAAAAATGTTTCCTCAAATCTCCTCTAAACCTCCTGCCCCTTACCTTAAATCTATGCCCCCTGGTTATTAACCTCTCTGCTAAGAGAACAAATTTCTTCCTATCTAACCTATCAATGCCCCTCATAATTTTGTATACCTCAATCAGGTCCCCCCTCAGCCTTCTCTACTCTAAAGACAACAACCCTAGCCTATCCAGTCTCTCTTCATAGCTGAAATGCTCCAGCCCAGGCAACGTCCTGGTGAATCTCCTCTGCACCCTCTCCAGTGCAATCACATCGTTCCTGTAGTGTGGTGCCCAGAACAGCTGTGGCCTAACTGGCATTTTATACAGGTCCATCATAACGTCCCTGCTGTTATATTCTATGCCTCGGCTAATAAAGGCAAGTATCCCATATGCCTTACATATCTACCTGTGCTGCTGCCTTCAGTGATCTATGGACAAGTACACCAAGGTACCTCTGACCCTCTGTACTTCCTAGGGTTCTATCATCCATGGTATATTACCTTGCCTTATTAGTCCTCCCAAAATGCATTACCTCACACTTCTCAGGATTAAATTCCATTTGCCACTGCTCCACCCATCTTACCAGCCCATCTATATCATCCTGTAATCTAAGGCTTTCTTCCTCACTATTTACGACACCACCAATTTTCGTGTCATCTGCAAACTTACTGATCATACCTCCCATATTCACATCTAAATCATTAATGTACACTACAAACAGTAAGGGTCCCAGCACCGATCCCTGAAGTACACCACTGGTCACAGGCTTCCACTCGCTAAAACAGCTCTCAACTATCACTCTTTGCCTCCTGCCACTAAGCTAATTTTGGATCCAATTTGCCAAATTGCCCTGGATCCCATGGGCTCTTGCCTTCTTGACCAACCTCCCATGCAGGACTTTATCAAAAGCCTTACCGAAGTCCATGTAGACTACATCAACTGCTTTACCCTCATCTACACATCTAGTCACCTCAAAAAATTCAATCAACTTTGTTAGACACGAAATCAAGCATGTTGGACACAGGTGTGTGTGGTGTGGTCAGCCGTGTCAAAGGTGAGGATAGGTCGGGAATGATGAGGAAGGAAAGTTTACCTTTGTCACAGTCACATAATAGGATGTCATTTGTGACTTTGTTAAGAAATGTTTCAGTACTGTTGCAGGGGTGAAAACCTGAATGGAGGGACTCAAACATGGAGTTCTGGGAAAGATGGGCACAGATTTGAGAGGTGATAACACATTCAAGGACTTTGGAGAGGAAAGATAGTTGGAGATGGGCCGGTAGTTTGCAAGGGTCAAGGTTTTTTTTTTGAGGAAAGGGGTCATGACAGCAGATTTAAAGGACACCTGAAGAGAGAGAACCATTAACAATATTGGCTAACATGGGGACCAGGAGGGGGAGTTGGGTGGTTAGCAGTTTAATGGGAATAAGGTCAGTGGAGCAGAAGCTGGGTCTCATGGACAAGATAAACTTGGAGAGGGCATGAGGGGAGATAGGAGAGATACTAGAGAAAGATGTGAGGTCAGGGCTAGGGCAGGGGGAGCATTATAGGAAGTTTGGCCTGGTGGGCTAGTAGAAGAGACAGCTGATCGGATGGTCTCGATCTTGGTGATAGAGAAGTCCATGAACACCTCGCACTTATTGTTGGAGGTGAGGCGGTGGGGGGGGGAGCTAAAGAAGATGGGTTGCAGTAGAGAAAAGAAGTCAGGGATTATCTTTGCATTCCAGGATGATAGTGGAATAGTGAGCAGTTTTAGCAGACAAGAGCAGGACCCAATAGTGCTTTATGTGGTCCAGCCAGATCTGGCGGTGGATGGCTAAACCAGTTGTCCACCATATCCTTTCAAGTCTGCGGCCCTTGGACTTAAGGGAGCAGAGATGAGGGTCATGCCAAGGGGAATGGCCAGGGTGAGAGGAGAAGAGAGCATGTTGAGTTGGAGATTGAAATCACTGAGGCTGAATGAAGGGTGGAAGGTGAGGTGCTCAAAGGAGGAAAAAGTGGCAGTAGGCGGTTAGGCCAAGGTGTGATCTGGCAATGAGAACCACACTGCCACCGAGATGGTATAGCCAGGCATGGTGTTATTACCCCTCAGCCAGATTTCCATTGAGGTCATGATGTTGATGCAGTCATCCACAATAAGTTCACGATGTCAAGGACCTTGTTCACAAGTGAACGGACATTCAGGAGGGAAATGCGCAGAGAGGCGGTGAGAGCTGATCCGCTGGTATAGTCCACAGGGTCAGCAGTGGGAGGAATGAGTTTGATAGGAAGGAGATTGGCAAGATTAGCCCCCATCTAGTGCACTGTGCAGGAAGGTCAACGCGAGAATAGGGGCAATTGGAGTTGCTGCTTGTAATGAGTTGGCATCGGTTGCCTCAATGAGCCCTTCGGAGGATGTCGAGAGACACAGAGGGAAGCTCTAAGCTTATCTAAGAGGAAGTCAAGCTTGGAACAGCAGCAAAGGAGCAGGAAGGACGAGAAGTACTGAAGGGTTGGGGTAGGGAATTGGGAGAGCAGAGTACCCGAGAGTGGAGAAGTGAAAGAAGGCATGATGATGGAGATGGGTCCAGGAGGAGTAAAGAGAAAAGAAGTTGAAAAAAATGAGCAAAAATGGAAATAGAGTGATGGGCTCAGGTTCGGCATGGCAGCCAAAATGTGCACGCCAATGGATGCCGGGAAAGCTCAAGTGAAATAGGCCTGATTACATAAAAATTAGGATACATAAAAACCTGATAGGAAAAGGGAAATAGGAAATAGATAGGAGATAATAGAAAGGAGTTAAAATCAGAGCTCCCATGGTGAGATAACGATGGCGTTGTTAGGGTGGAGTCAGCATGGAGAATCAATGAACTGTTGTCATGGGGTCTTGAGAATGTTAAATATACAGTTTAAAGTGCAATGGCAGCGGGAAGGAGTGAGACTGAGTGAGACCGGCAGGGAGCGGAGAGCAGTCGGACCTGTGTGAGAGCAGTCCAGGCGCGCGGAGTTTTGAAAAAAAAAAGTCAACAGTGACATCACAGGAAAGCTGGAAGGTGATTGGTTGGTGAGTAACTGCTGTTAGGGAATAGCTCTAAATAGCTGGCTTAGTAACTAAGGTAAGAAAGGTCTACAGTTTATTTTCAGATATAGTAAGTAGTGTTTTTTAGGGAGTTCCATAGTAACGAGGACCAGGGAAGAAGGGCCCTAGAGTAATTGATATTATTTGATATCAAGCATCTTCCAAAAGGTTTAATTTAAAGGGTTAAGTCATGGCAGGAGAGCTCAAAGCTGTGGTGTGCACCTCGTGCTCTATGTGGGAAGCCGGGAACGATTCCAGTGCCTGGCACCAGCATGTGTGCAGTAAGTTTTAGTTTTAGTTTTAGTTTTAGAGATACAGCACTGAAACAGGCCCTTCGGCCCACCGAGTCTGTGCCGACCATCAACCACCCATTTATACTAATCCTACACTAATCCCATATTCCTACCACATCCCCACCTTTCCCTATATATTTCCCTACCACCTACCTATACTAGGGGCAAATTTGTAATGGCCAATTAACCTATCAACCTGCAAGTCTTTGGCGTGTGGGAGGAAACCGGAGCACCCGGAGGAAACCCACGCAGACACAGGGAGAACTTGCAAACTCCGCACAGGCAGTACCCAGAATCGAACCCGGGTCCCTGGAGCTGTGAGGCTGCGGTGCTAACCACTGCGCCACTGTGTCTCCAGCTGCAGCTCCTGGAAGCCCGGGTTTCAGAGCTGGAGCGGCAGCTGGGGACACTGGAGCATCCGCGAGGTGGAGAGTATCGTGGATAGCACGTACAGAGAGGTGGTTACACCGCAGGCTCAGACACCACAGGCAGGAAGGGAATGGATGACCACCAGGCAGAGCAAGAGGACTGCAAAACAGATATACTACATTGGATACTGTTGGGGGAGGAATGGCCTCTCAGGGGAAAGCAGCAACAGCCCAATTCATTGCACTATGGTTGGCTCTGCTGCACAGGGGAGGAGTAAAAAGTGTGGGAATGCAATAGTTATAGGGGATTCAATTATAAGGGATATAGATAGGCATTTCTGTGGCCGCAAACGAGACTCCAGGATGGTATGTTGCCTCCCTGGTGCTAGGGTCAGGGATGTCTCAGAGCGGTTACAGGACATTCTGAAGGGGGAGGGTGAACAGCCAGTGGTTGTGGTACACGTTGGTACAAACGACGTAGGTTTTATAAAAAAAAAGGATGAGGTCCTAAAAGCAGAATATAGGGAGTTAGGAAGTAAGTTGAAAAGTTGGACCTCAAAGGTAGTGATCTCAGGATTACTACCAGTACCACATGCTAATCAGAGTAGAAATAGCAGGATATATCAGATGAATACGTGGCTGAAGAGATGGTGTGAGGGGGAGGGTTTTAGATTCTTGGGACTGGTTCTGAGGGAGGTGGGACCGGTACAAACTGGACGGGTTACAGCTGGGCAGGACCGGGACTGATGTCCTAGGGGGAGTATTTCTAGAGTGGTTGGGGAGGGTTTAAACTAAAATGGCAGGGGGATGGGAACCTTTGCAAGGAGTCAGAGGAGGGGGGGATCAAAGACAAGAACAAAAGACAGTAAGGAGAATAAGAAAAGTGATGGGCAGAGAAATCAAGGGCCAGACTCAAACGGGGCCACAATGAAAAATAGTGGGAAGGGGACAAGTAATGTTAAAAAGACAGGCCGTTTTGTGCCTTAACGCGCGGAGCATTCACAATAAAAATTGGATGAATTAATCATGCAAATAGATGTAAACGGGTCAGGATTACGGACACATGGCTGCAGGGTGACCAGGGATGGGAAATGAACATCCAGGGGTATTCAGTATTTAGGAAGGACAGACAAAAAGTAAAAGGCAGTGGAGTTGCATTGCTGGTTAAAGAGGAAATTAACGCAATAGTGAGGAAGGATATTCATTCTGATGATTCGGGGAATCTGTATGGGTAGAGCTGAGAAACACTAAGGGGCAAAAAACGTTAGTGGTGTTGTATATAGACCCCCAAACTGTAATTATGGGTGACTTTAATCTGCATATAGATTGGGCAAATCAAATTAGTCACAATACTGTAGAGGAGGAATTTATGGAGTGTATACAGGATGGTTTTCTGGACCAATATGTTGAGGAACCAACTAGAGAACAGGCCATCCTGGACTGGGTATTGTGTAATGAGAGAGGAATAATTGACAATCTAGTTGCCTGAGACCCCTTGGGGATGAGGAACCATAATATGATAGAATTCTTCATCAAGATGGAGAGTGACGTAGTTGATTCTGAGACTAGGGGTCCTGAATCTTAATAAAGTAAACTACGAAGCTATGAGGCGCGAGTTGGCTATGATGGATTGGGAAACGTTACTTGGAGGGATGACGGTGGATCGGTAATGGCAAACATTCAAAGAGCACATGGATGAACTGCAACAATTGTTTATTCCTGTCTGGCGCAAAAGTAAAACGGGAAAGGTAGCCAAACCAGGGCTTACAAGGGAAATTAGAGATAGCATTAGATCCAAGGAAGAGGCATACAAATTTACGAGAAAAAACAACCGAACTGAGGATTGGGAGCTGTTTAGAATTCAGCAAAGGAGGTCCAAGGGATTGATTAAGAAGGGAAAAATAAAGTACGAGACTAAGCTTGCGGGGAACATAAAAACTGACTAAAAGTTTCTATAGGTATGTGAAGAGAAAAAGATTGGTGAAGACAAATGTCGGTCCCTTACAGTCAGAAACGGGAATTTATTATGGGGAACAAAGAAATGGCTGACCAACTAAATGCATACTTTGGTTCTGTCTTCACAAAGGAGGACACAAATATCATACCAGAAATGTTGGGGAACACAGGATTTAGTGAGAGGGAGGAACTGAAGGAAATTAGTATTAGTAGAGAAATGGTGTTGGGGAAATTGATGCGATTGAAGGCTGATAAATCCCCAGTGCCTGATAATCTACATCCCAGAGCACTTAATGAAGTGGCCCTAGAAATAGTGGATGCATTGGTGGTCATCTTCCAAGATTCTATAGACTCTGGAACAGTTCCTACAGATTGGTGGGTAGCTAATGTAACCCCACTATTTAAAAAGGGAGTTAGAGAGAAAACAGGGAATTATAGACCAGTCAGCCTGATGTCGGTAGTGGGGAAAATTCTAGAGTCCATTATCAAAGATTTTATAGCGGAGCACTAAGAGAACTTAGAGAATCGGACAGAGTCAGCATGGATTTACGAAAGGGAAATCATGCTTGACAAATCTACTAGAATTCTTTGAGGTTGTATTTAGTAGAGTTGATGAGGGAGACCCAGTGGATGTGGTTTATTTGGACTTTCAGAAGGCTTTCGACAAAGTCCCACATAAGAAATTAACGTATAAAATTAAAGTGCATGGGATTGGGGGTAGTGTATTGCGATGGATAGAGAATTGGTTCGCAGACAGGAAACAAAGAGTAGGAATAAACGGGTCTTTTTCCGAATGGCAGGCAGTGACTAGTGGGGTACTACAGGGATCGGTGCTAGGCCCCCAGCTATTCACAATATATGTTAATGATTTAGATGAGGGAACTAAATGTAATATCTCCAAATTTGCAGATGACACAAAACTGGGTGGGTGGGTGAGTTGTGAGGAGGATGCAGAGAGGCTTCAGGATGATTTGGACAAGTTGAGTGAGTGGGCTAATGCATGGCAGATGCTGTATAATGTGGATAAATGTGAGGTTATCCACTTTGGTAGCAAAAACAGGAAGGTGGATTATTATCTGAACGGCTATAAACTGAGAGAGGGGAATATGCAGCGAGACCTGGATGTTCTCGTACACAAGTCGCTGAAGGTAAGCATGCAGGTGCAACAGATGGTAAAAAAGGCAAATGATATAAGAACATAAGAAATATGAGCAGGAGTAGGCCATTCAGCCCCTCAAGCATGCCCCATCATGGCTGATCTGTCCCAGTCCTCGACTTCTCTTTCGGGCCTGCTCTGCCTAACACTCGACTCCCCGAGATTTCAAAAATCTGTCTACTTCCTCCTTAAATACATTTAGTGACCTAGCCTCCACAACTCTCTGAGGCTTGAATTCCAGAGATTCACCACCCTCTGAGAGCAGAAATTCCTTCGCATCTCAGTTTTAAATGTGTGCCCCCTTATTCTGAAACTATGTCCCCGAGTTCGAGATTCCCCCACTAGTGGAAACATCTTCTCAACATCTACCCTGTCGAGCCCCCTTAGAATCTTATATGTTTCAATAAGATCACCCCTCATTCTTCTGAACTCCAATGAATAAAGGCCTAACCTGTTTAGCCGCTCTTGATAAGACAGCCCCTTCATCCCAGGAATCAGCCTGGTGAACCTTTTCTGAATTGCCTCCAATGCTAGTATATCCTTCTTTAAATATGGGGACCAAAACTGTACGCAGTACTCCAGGTGTGGCCTCACCAACACCCTGTACAGTTGTAACAGGACTTCCCTATTTCTAAACTCTAAACCCCTAGCAATAAAGGCCAAAATTCATTTGCCTTCCTAATTACTTGCTGCACCTGCATGCTAACCTTTTCATGCACAAGAACACCGAGATCCCTCTGTACTGCAGTATTTTGTAGTCTTTCTCCATCGAAATAATAATCTTCCTTTGTATTCTTCCTACCAAAGTGGATTACCTCACACTTTCCCACATTGAACACCATCTGCCAAGTTTTTGCCCACTCACTTAACCTATCTATATTCCTTTGCAGATTTTTTGTGTCCTCATCACAACATGCCTTCCCACCATACGATTTTCGTATCGTCAGCAAATTTGGATACACTAACTCTGTCCCTTCTTCTAAGTCATTAATGTAGATAGTAAATAGCTGAGGCCCTAGGACCGATCCTTGTGGCACCCCACTAGTTACAGTATGTTGGCCTTCATAGTGAGAGGATTCGAGTACAGGAGCAGCGATGTCTTGCTGCAATTATACAGGGCCTTGGTGAGGCCACACCTGGAATATTGTGTGTAGTTTTGGTCTCCTTATCTGAGGAAGGATGTTCTTGCTATAGAGGGAGTGCAGCGAAGGTTTACCAGACTGATTCCTGGGATGGCAGGACTGACGTATGAGGAGAGATTGAGTCGGTTAGGATTATATTCGCTGGAGTTCAGAAGAGTGAGGGGGGATCTCATAGAAATCTATAAAATTCTAACAGGACGTGACAGGGTAGATGCAGGAAGGATGTTCCCGATGGTGGGGGAGTCCAGAACCAGGGATCATAGTCTAAGGATACGGGGTAAACCTTTTTGGACTGAGATGAGGAGAAATTACTTCACCCAGAGAGTGGTGAGCCTGGGGAATTCGTTACCACAGAAAGCAGTTGGCGGAGCAGGCTTGAAGGGCCGAATGGCCTACTCCTGCTCCTGTTTTCTATATTTCTATGTTTCTATACACTGCCTGAATTGGGATACCTTCACTTTACAGTGAGTAAGATAGATACGTTTCATTCTCAGCATCTTAAACCTAGTTGCTTTCTTGATCTAAATCTAGTGGCCCTTTTTTGCCCTCAGGTAGCCCTGATAGGAGTACGGAGAGTCACCTTCTCTGAACTGTGCAATGGAGACATTAAACTTGACAGCTCCCTTCAAGAAACAGGCCAACTTTGATTAAAGGTGTCACCTCCATTTTGAGTGTGGTATTTAAAACTACGATTTAAAACTAAGCAAAAATTAGAGATACTATGGTCAAAAATCTTGTTTCTGTCACTGCCATGACTGCATGTTCTTTTTATGTCTGTTTTGCTCAATTTTGTGTTAATTGCTTTTCTCTTTTACTTTTCCTCCAGTGTGCAGCATATCACCTGTCCATTGCTGATTCTTCATGCAGAAGATGATGCCGTCATCCCCTTTCATTTGGGAAGAAAGGTGTGTCACACCCTATGAGACCCAAACTTTCAGTGCTTGAATGAGCGTGATTATTTTTGTTAATATCTTTCTCAATGAAGCCTTGCAGCCTGCAGTTTTGCAAATGCAAGATGGCGATGAAGGTCCAATAAAGGTTTTTAATAATTCTGTTGTAAGATTAGTAATTTCCAGGCTTAGAGCCTAGTTCCTGATATCATACTGGTGTCAGCTGTGACTTGTGTAGTTAAACTACAGTCCCATCTGCCCTCTTAGGTGGAAGTAAAAGATCCCATGCCACTATTCGAAGAAGGGCTGGGAGTTCTCCCAATGTCTTGGGCAATATTTATCCATCAACCAACACTTAAAACAATCTATCTGGTCTTTGTTACATTGCTGTTTGTGGGACTTTGCTGTGTGCAAATTGGCTGACACGTATCCTACATAACAACAGTGACTATACTTCAAAAATACTTCATTAGCTGTAATGCGCTTTGAGAAGTCATGATGTTGTGAAGTATATATAAGTTTGTTCTTTTTTATCTAAATTCTTCTTCACAATTAATTAAGGCGAGTTAATTAAGTTACTACTTGCACTTACGTACTTGCTGCTAATCAGATTCCCAGTAAAACTTCCAAAAGGAAATGCAAATAAAAATAAAATCATTCACAGTTTAAACAGTTAGAAAAGTTTCCTTGGAGATTGCAGTCACATGTGAAACACAGGCAGCTGCAATTATTTTTAGTTCATCCCCATTTGAAAAGGCTCATCCACTGGGACCAGTCAAAGTGCATTCTGTAATCACAGTCCAAAGCATTTGAGTTGCACTGATTTTCAGTAATTTCAAAATAACTTTAATATTCTTATCCAAGATACTACTTTGGCCCTTGCTGGAATTATTGTATCCAATTCTAGCACCACACTTTTGAAAGGATTTGGAGAGGGTACACAAGAGACTTACGAGAATGGTTCCAGAGATAAAGATTACAATAGACTGTGGGGGGAAGTTGGGGTTGTTCCCCTTAGAATAGCAAAGGCTAAGAGGAGATTTAATAAAGGTATTTAAAATTGTGAAGGGTTTAGCTAGAGTAGATAAATAGAAACTGTTTCCGATGACTGAAGATTGATAACTAGAGGGCACAGATTTACTGTAATTAGCAAAAGAACCAGAGGCAACATGAAAAACCTTTTTTATGTATTAAGTGGTTAGGATTTGGAATCTACTGCCTGATAGGGTGGTGGGTACAGATTTAATAAGTAGCCTTCAAATGGAATTGGATAAATACTTGGAGAAAAAATTGCAGGGATATGTGGAAAGAGCGGGAGAGTGGGACTAACTGGTTTGCTCTTCAAAAGAACCAGTGCAGACTCAATGGCCGAATGGTCGTCTGTGCAGTACTATTCTATGATTGGCACTCAGCCAATTGTGATGGTGTGCTAGAGGTTTAACTTGCCTTGCCCTACCATTTTTCCAATCCCTGTTGTAGGAAAACTCTTGAGTAAAGGCCCCCGGGATTGGGTTGGAGTCTCCAGGAATTGAAGATTAATCTCCAGGACACTGCTATGAGCAGCACTATAGAAAAATCATTGGATATTAAAAAAAACTTTGAACACTTTTATGAGTTATAAAACTATTGGAGATGGGAAAAATGGCTATTTGACAGTTTAGAATTATCCAATTGAATATTGAAGAGTTTGCTTGCCCTGGCTTGGGAAGTCAGGGAGTCACGAGGATGGACATGTTGAGCGACCATGACAAGAGTGTGGGAGCAGAACAGTTGGCAGCAGGAGGTCATGCGATGAAACCTCCATGAAAACATTCAACCCGAATTGGGAACCCTAGTAAAAGCCAGTCACCTCCCTATCAGGTAGGGGAAAATCACCAAGTGTTATCCCCAGGCCATACTCATCCATCCTTTAGTAGTTACTCCAAATCAGCTTTATCAGCAGCTCAAATACTGGATGTTTCGCAACCCTTTCAGTCATACATGATATACAGTGAAGGAGGTTGGAGAAACTGACTCAGCAGATCAGGGGAACTGGCTGAAGATAGAAACATTTTAAATGTTCAGAGCTTTTATATTACAAAATTCTCTGCAATTTAACAAGAGGAAACAAAACATTTTTGCAATAGTTATTCACTCCAATATTAAGAGAATAGATGGAAGAGTAGAATCTTAGCACAGTATAGCACAGAAAGAAGCCATTCAGCCCATTGAGTCTGCACCAGAGCAAACCGGGTAAATACCACTCCCCTGCTCTTTCATCATAACCCTGCAATTTGTTTCCTCCTTCAAGTATTTATCCAATTTTGTTTTGAAAGCTTGTGATTTAGG
This sequence comes from Heterodontus francisci, assembly GCF_036365525.1. Taxonomy (NCBI): domain Eukaryota; kingdom Metazoa; phylum Chordata; class Chondrichthyes; order Heterodontiformes; family Heterodontidae; genus Heterodontus; species Heterodontus francisci. The sequence continues at coordinate 23,519,652 of NC_090383.1, read as the reverse complement.
CTAGGGAGAGTCAGGGAGAACCAATGAAGGAAAAAGGGAGAAAATAGCCTAAAAATGATTAACATGCAGTCTAATGAATGGGAGACTCCCAAAAGTGATGACATGCACAATAAATATCTTCTCCATCTGTGGGCCAGAAAATGTTGTCTTGCATTCTCTTGTGATTCATATTTTTCCCTTAAATACATAACACATCTATATATGTTGTGTTCTCAGTTTGATATTGGTACATATTCAAAAGACTATATGCTGATGGACACACAGTGAGGGGTGGGGTGGGTATGGCACAGGTAGGAAATCTGGTCACATTATAAGACACTGGATGAGTTTTACTACCACTGCATTATCTGAGCTGATTGTCACTCTAGTACAATCTTCATTCGGCATCCTCAGCACAACACTTCAGCGGGCCTGGCCTGGGGAATAGGCTGTCTTCAAGGAATGACAAAAACCTTGGAGAGTGAGAGTCTTTCTTAATTCCATGAGCATTAAAACTTTTTGTTTCTCCACAGCTTTATGAGATTGTTGCATCCTCACAGAGTAGTAGGAAAGTGCAATTTATTCCCTTCCACAAAGAACTTGGCTACAGGCACAAGTACATATACAAGAGCCCACAGCTTCCTCAGATATTAAGGTAAATGTTTTCTAACAGTAATGTGCTCTCATTGTTCCACTTCTGTCTGTCCCTTTGCAGTTACTACATCTCCAGTTTTGTTCAGTAAGAATATCATGATATGGAGCTAAAGGGGCGGGGTGGGGGGGGGTGGGTGGTTGTTGCGTGGTGGGTAAATAGAGTTCGGGTACAGATCAGCTACAAGAACATAAGAAATAGAAATAGGAGCAGGAGTAGACCAAATGGTCCCTTGAGCCTGCTCTGCCTTTTATTGCGATCATGGCTGATCTTCTGCCTCAACTCCACATTCCTGCCCGCTCCCAATATCCCTTGATTCTCTGAAAGATCATAAATCTGTCTATCCCAGCCTTTATATTTAATGATGGAGCATCCACAACCCTTTACGGTAGAGAATTCCAAAGATTCACAACCCTTTGAGTGAAGAAATTTCTCTTCACCTCAGTTTTAAATGATCAACCTCTTATCCTAAAACTGTGCCCCCATGTTCTAGATTCCCCAGCCAGGAGAAACAAATCTCAGTGTCTACCCTGCTAAGCCCCTTCAGAATCTTGCATGTTTCAATGAGATCACCTCTTATTCTGCTAAACTCCAGAGCGTCTTGGTCCAACTTACTCAGCCTCCCATTATAGGACAATCCTCCTTTCGCAGGAACCAATCTAGTGAACCTTCACTGTACTGCCTCCTTCCTTAGATATGGAGACCAAAACTGCGCACAATACTCCAGGTGTAGTCTCACCAAAGCCCTATACAATTGTAGCAAGACTTCCTTATTATTCTACTCCAGTCCCCTTGAAATCCAACATGCCATTTGCCTTCCTAATTGCTTGCTGTACCTGCATGCTAACTTTCTGTGTTCTTTGTACAAGTACACTCAAGTCTCTTTGAACATCAACATTTAAAAGTTTCACTCCTTTTTTTAACAAAAAATTCTGCTTTTCTATTCTTACTACCAAAGTGAATAACCTCACGCTTCCCCACATTTTACTTTACTTGCCACTGCTCACTTAACCTGTCTATATCGCTTTGCAGCCACATTGTGTCCTGCTTCCAGCTTACATTTCCACCGAGCTTAGTATCATCAGCAAACTTAGTTATATTACTCTCAATCTCTTTATCTAAGTCATTAATATAGATTGTAAATAGTTGAGGCCCCAGCACTAATTCTTACGGCACTCCACTAGTTACAGCTTGCCAACTTGAAAATGCCCCGTTTATCCCTACTCTCTCCTTCCTGTCCGTTAACCAATCCTCTATCCATGCTAATATATTGACCCCAATTCCATGAGTCCTTATCCTGCCACCTTTTGTGTGGCACCATATTGAATAATGTTTGGAGATCTAAGTATACTACATCTATAGCTCCCCTTTAACTATACTAGTCACATCCTCAAAAAAACTCTAATAAATTTGTCAAACACTATTTCCCTTTCCAAGAATCATGTTGACTCTGTCTGATCATACTATGATTTTCTAAGTACATTGTTAAGACTTCCTTAATAATAGATTCCTGCATTTTCCCGACAACTGATGTCCGGCTCACTGGGTTGTAGTTCCCTGTTTTCTCTCTCCCTCCTTTTTTGAAAAGCAGTGTTTCATTTGCTAACTTCCAATCCACTGGTACTGTTGTAGAATCTAGCAAATTTTGGAAAATTATAACCAGTGTATCCGCTTTGTCTGTAGCTACCTCTTTTAGAGCCCTAGGATGTTGACCATCAGGTCCTGGGGATTTCTCAGATTTTACTCCCTTAAGTTTCTCTGATAATTTTTCTATGCTGATATTAATTACTTAAAATTCCTCTCTCTTATTAGCTCCTTGGTTACCCTCTGTTTCCCACTTTTTACCTTTTAATCCATTTACCCAATCTGCCTTAGCCAGCTCATCCCTCATGCCTATGCAATTGGCTTTATTTAAGTTTAAGATTTTTGTTTTGGGCTGGAGAATGTCACTCTTAAAATTAGTATGGAATTCAATTGTGTTATGATCACTTTTTTCAGAGAATCTTTTACTATAAGATCACTAACTTACCTTCCTTATTATATAATATTAGATGTAAAATAACTTTGTCCCTAGTTCAGGGGTCGCCAACGCATTGATCGCGAGCTATTGGTAGCTTGTGTCGGCCTTTGAGTAGCTCGCATAATGCTCCTGATTGCTCACATCATCCTGCTAGCATTAACCTGCACATGTGCATCCCGATGTTGCCAAGTGCATTAACGTCACCACATACTGACGTCATAACAGGAAGAATGAACAGCGATAAAAGCCAAGGGAGCGGCAAGCAGGGTGCTGAGCAGTGAGCAAGCGGGGGAGCGAATGGTGAGGGTCCGTTCAAGTGGCAAACGGGGAGCAGGCAGTGATAAGCAGGGGTGGGGAATGAGCGGTGACTGGTGAAGAGGGAGGGAGCGAGTAGGCTGGGGTTGGGGGGGGGGGTCGCTGCGGGTTGTGAAGATAAGCGGCTATAGGGCCTTTTGTGCTAAATTGAGCAGCGCCATCTTTATTACTGAGAGCTGCCTGAGACATTGTGGACATTTCAGTTATTTGCGAGTAGTGCGGCACCTAGTGGTGTTGTCAGCAAATGTGTTATTTTCCTTTATCATAAGTAGCTGTCACTCAGGAAAAGGTTGGCAACCCCTAACCTAGTTGGTTTCACAAGCTATTGTTCTAGGAAGCTGTTGTGAAAGCATTTTACAAACTTATCTTCCAGATTATCTTTGTCCGTTTGAGTTGTCCGGCCTTTATGAAGATGAAAGTCCCCCATGATTATTACACTGCCTTTGTTACAAGCTCCAATTATGTCTTTCTTAGTGCTCAGTACAATTATATAACTACTGTTAGGGGGCCTATAAACTATTCCACCAGCATTTTCTGACCCTTGTTATTCCTAAACTTCACCTATACTGATTCTACTTCCTGATCAATTGAGCCAAGATCTTTATTTCTGTCTTTATATTATCCTTTATTATCAGTGTTACCCTGCATCCTTTTCCATTCTGCCTGTTGAGTACCCTAGAATATTTATTTCCCAACCTTGGTCACTTTGTAGCCATGTCTCTGTAATGGCAATTATATAAATCCATTTATCTCTAATTGTGCTGCTAGTGCATCTGGTTATAAATGCTTTGTGCATTCAGATATGAGCATATGAATTAGGAGCAGATAAAGAGCCTTTAATTTTTTTTTACCACTATTCTTTGCATGGTCTTTATTTGCTGATGCACTATTGCTGTTAAAACTCTTTGTGTCCCTTCCTGTCCAATCCTGCTTGTGTTTACCAAGTTGCCACTCTGCTCTATTTCCTCGATTGATCTGTAGATAGCTAAATCTCCCTTCACATGACCCCTCCCCTTTCCTCTTAGTTTATAGCACTATCCACAGCCCTAGTTATACAATTCGTCAGGACACTGATCCCAGCCCGGTTTAAGTGAAGCCCATCCCAACAAAACTATGATTGAATTGAATGGTGGAGTATGCTCGAGGGACTGAATGGCCTATTCATACATAAATACGAACATACGCAGGAGTAGGCCATTCAGCCCCTCAAGCCTGCTGTGCAATTTGATAAGATCATGGCTGATCTGATTGTGGCCTCCACTCTACGTTCCTGTCTACCTGCTATAACCTTTGACTCCCTTGTCAATCAAGGATCCCTGTAACTCAGCCTTAAAAATATTCAATGACCCTGTCTCCACTGCTCTCTGGGGAAGAAAATTCAATAGACTAACAACCCTCAGAGAAAAATTTCTTCTCATCGCCAATTTCCTAGGTGTGTGGCTATACAAATTTCCTAGTGGCTTCTGGCCTAAAAATGTTTGAAATGGTTGGAGTCTGCACAAAAGAGCCTGAAACCCATTGCAACCAAAAGCAGTCCCAATATACTTGAGTTCAGGAGTCCATCTCCAATGACTAACTTTCCAACTTTCTTTACTTCAGCAGAAGAGAGAGGGGGACAAACTGGGAGATCAATATTGTTGATAACAGGGGAAGGAAGAGAAAATGTGAGAGATCCACTTTGGGTTGAGAGTGAGGATAAGCAAGACCTCTTGATTTTAGGAAGCATACCAGGAGACATCCTGTTTAGGAAGATGGGAAGTGAGGTTGAGACCGTGTTTTGGAAGGGAAAGAAAGAGAGGTTGTTTTATGGACTGGGTGGGTGAGAAAAGGGAGCGAGAGGTACCTTATTGTGAGGAGAAGTAATCTGTCGAGATAAGAGGAGGAGATATGCTGTTCACTGGGGTGGGAGCAATTCTTGCTTTACCAGGAATGGGCTGAAAGGTTGTTGTCGGAGTCTAGGGAGCAATTGTTAAAAAACAGCATCACTCTGCTATCCCATGGGTAATGCCACAGAAAATTCATTGCTGATAGAAATGTTTGTGAGCCGTTATAAATCTTTTTCTTTCCCTTGGCCCAGGAAGTTCTTAACTGACCCAAGCTCCCATCAGTAATGAGGTGGACCACAGCAAACAGGTACATCTTCGAAGCCGCATGAAGACTTCAGTTTATATCAAGCGACTTGCATGACTTCTGTTGATTTGCATTCCACAAACCTATTTCATTTGAAGACAAAATGAAAATAATGCGTCTTGGATTTTTTTTGGTTACGCGCGAGGGAGCTCAGTTAACAGCACAGCTGAAGAATGAAGTGAAGGACTTAATATTTGAGAGTTTAGTTCTTGTTATAAAGAAATGAAGGCATACATTTTTTTCAAGACCACATTGATTGAATTCTTGCATATAGAGTGAAATATGGTTAAACTTCCAAAATACAAAAATAATTTAAGGATGATCTGGGTATTTTCAAAATATGAGTCTCGATCACACTCCATTTGTTGCTTCTGAATCACAGGTCTTTATTTCCAGCTGCAGCACTTTTATTTTTGAGAGTCCAGACCTGTTCATTTCTTAAGCCCAATAGTGTCGCATGTATCAATGGACATGCCTTTTCAGTTCTCTTGTGCCAGGTGAAGGTTTTATGAAGCTCATAAGATGTAATGACTTTCCAGCAATTCGGTTTGGTGCGAAAACCCTTGAAGGTTCGTACCTTTAGGCTGAGTTCAGGTGAGTCTGTCTCAGTATAATATCAAAGTATTTAAATAGACAATGTCAGCTGTAAACAATGGCACTATCTAGTATACTAAACAAATAATTTGTTTTTCTTCCAATTTCATGCCCATGTCTGTCTCTTGCTATTGTTATGCCCTCCTTCAGATAGAATGGGGGGAGGTGGGGATGGCAACTGTATATACCAGTCAGATGAAGGTTATTGTCTACTTGTTAAATGTAACAGTCCTATGCAAAATGACTGTGAACAGTCTCCTCCCAGTTCCTAGTGGATCTGAGCCTTATAGCACAAAATGGACAAAGTTGCTCAGGGAGGCCATAATGATGTCTGGTGTGGGAAAATCCATCCATTGGTAATCTGTTGAGGTTGGCGTACCTTGTGCTATATAGCTACGCTATAGGAGACCTTGATGCTGACATTTGGTGATAGAATTGACCAAACTATTTAAGTTCCCACCATTTTGATGAGCACAAAATTCCACCCAATTTTTTTAAAATTCCAAGCTAAATACTTAAAATTGGATCAAATGTTGGCCTGTATTTGCATCGATTATACCACTATAAGGCTATTGAGTGTTTTACGATTCCAGATAGTTTGAGAAGTTTGTGAAAGATTTCCATTGTCATGTCGACAAACAGTGGGCATTAGTGTGATCACCAGAACAAACCAAAAGAATTGCAGCTAACTGACCTGCTTATTACTTGTTTTGTGACCTATTATAATGTTGCTTATTCTATTAGTTCACTGGGCAATGCTACAACTGTAACAATACTTGAGTGAAATATTAAATTACTGGTTGGCTTCTGGGATATGACATAACATTCTACTAATATTGAAATAAAATCAGTTGCTGTAAAGTATGTTCTGAACAAAATATATACACCAATGTAAATAGTATAGCATTCATTATTAAGAGCAGAACTCTTATTTACACATTGCATTGTTACAGTGAAGAAGATTAAATGTTGATTAGAAATGATTGCCTAGTTTGCAGTCAGTAAGGGAAAGCAAACTCCTTGTGTAGATGCATAGTACAACTTATTTATTAAAACATTTACAAAATTGTCTTAAAACAGCTCAAATGTACCCTGAGCTAAGAGAATAAAATTAAAACTTGCAACTGTTGGAAAGCTGGAGTGAAAATAGACAATTTTTAAAAAAACACAACAGACCTGTTAGCATGAGAAAGGAAAAGACAAGTTAATGTTTTGGGTGACTATCATTCCCAATGAAACATGCATCTGCCATTACTTTCTCAGATTTGTCCATTTCCTGAATTGTTTTAGTGAAAATCACATTGACCTGTTTCAACAGTTGGAAAAAAAAGTTTCTTGGCCCTCCAGGAGGAGATGGATAGGATGCCTCCACTACCAGGACCAAATGTGTTATTGCTTCAAGAACAACATGTAGTCAGCCCCTTTGACTGGGGTAAGATTACATAGATTTTTACAGCACAGGCCAAACAATTCTTTGCAAGTGTTTATGCTCCACATGAGCCTCCTCCCGCCCTACTTCATCTCACCCTATCTATCATCATATCCTATTCCTTTCTCCCTCAGGTACTTATGTATCTTCCCTTTGATTGTCTAAGGACACCTAGCAAGGGCTTGTAAGCCATATCTGTCACTATCTCTCTGAAGTGGAAATATATCTTGACTGGTTCTTAGCTTCAAGAAGCAAAGATTCAAATAGACATTGTTTCTCTTTCTTGTGTATATGTTCATGGAAAATAACAGGGAGCCAAGTCAGGGTCTAGAGTACATCATATTTGACTTAGTTTGTCATGTATCTTTTATTATGAGATGTGCTATTGATCCCAATGTAGCGGATCTTTGGGCATCTAGACTTCAGTTTAATTCTGCCAGTCTCCATTTGTTAGAAATGGAGTTTAACAAGATATTGACTTGTCTAAGCTGGGACACATTTACATGCCAAATCTACTGATAATGTCTTGCGTGGATAGCTGATATTCTTCCCCCTACTATCACTTGGATTCAGTGAAAGACTATTGCGTAGAAGACCCCCAAGTAGAAATTTGGCGTGGGTTCTCCTGATCCCCTGCCATATCAATTTCTTAACCAGTTCTGAAAACCATGAAGATGTCATTCTTGGCTCAATTGGAGCACTGTCACCTCTGAGTCGGAAGGTTGTGGCTGTTAGCTCAATTACAGAGACTTGAGCACATAATCCAAGCTGAAACTCCAGTGCGGTACTGAGGGAATGCTGATTCTGAGGTGCTGTCTTCTGGATTCTTTGTTAAACCAAGGCACCATCTGCCTTCTCAGGTGGACACATAAGATCCCATTCAGTATTTTGAAGAGGAGCTGGGAGTTCTCCCAGTGTCCTAGCCGATATTTATCCCTCGACCAACACCTACAAATCCTGCCATCTCATCGTCATTTATCTCATTCTGTTTGTGGAGCTTTGCTGCGTGTAAAGTGGCTGTTCTTTCCTTACATTACATCAGAGTACACTTCAAAAGTAACTTCATTAGCTGTAAAGTACTTTGGATTGTCCTGAGGTCATGAAAGGCACTATATAAATGCTGGCCATTTTTCACCCATTCATCTTCCTTGAACAGATATCTCTGGCAACCAACTTGCTTTAGGCGTGAAGTGATTATTTCAGGGACCCCAGCAATAGCACTCTCACCTCATGAGTCAGACTGACTTGGGTTCATGCACCACTCCCGGGACTTGAGCCCATAATCTGGGCTGATATGTTGGTGCAGTACGAAGGCTTTGGGACAAGATGTTTGCCTGTTTAGGTGATTGTAAAAGATCCCATGTTATTAGAGGAGCAGGGAAGATCTGTGTGTGTCTTGGCCAATATTTATCCCTCAAACAACACCAGATCAACTGGAATTTTATCTCATTACTGTTGTTTGTAGGCAAAGCTCCTACAGTGACTACACTTCAAAGGTGATTCGCTGGCTGCAAAGCCCTGTGGGATGTTCTTAGGGCATGAATGGAGTTGTACATTTGCAAGTTCCTTCTTTCCAACTGCCTCTGTCCACAACTAGGAGGACTGCCCATGTGATCTTCCCTGCCTCCATACCCCACTTCCCCCTTCTTAACACTCATTTATTGAGAAGGTGCTTGATGGCCGGCACAGACATGATGGGCTGAAGGGCCTGTTTCTGTGCTGTATAACTCTATGACTCTACTCTTTGGCTCTCCACAAGTGCACTGCTGAAATCATGGGGATTGACTCTGTACTCGCACCCTTACCAAGGCATGAAGTGTTACTGGTCCAATGCGGTGCACTGGTTGGTTATTTATCGTTGGTTATTCATCGTTGTTGTAATTCTGTAATACTGTAAATGCATTAATGACCTCATGCCTGAACTGTTACTAGCTACTGCATTCGTTAGAAAAAAATAATTTTAGTAGAAGAGCTATAATCATTTTTTAAAGGATGAATATAATTTCGTTCATTTTGGTGAGCATTGAGTTTTCAATTGAAAGAAATTAAGTTGTAGAATTTTTGAGTCATTAAAATATTCAGAATCAATCAAAGTCCTTTAAACCTTTTCATAGAATTTTACAGCAGAGGTGGTGGCAATAATGCCAGCTCATTGCAAAAGCTATCCAATTTAGAACCACTCCTATGCTATTTCCCCTAATCCTGTAATTTTCTCCCTTTCATTTATCCAATTCTCCTTTGAAAGTTTGTATTGAATTAGCTTCCACCATCCTTTCAGGCAGTTTTTCTTCTCCAAAACAGTATGAACATCTTTCAGTGCTTATTATCTGTTGATCTTTTTGGAATTTCGAGCTGTTAGTCCTCTCACCTTCCTGTGATTGATTGGAACTTAGTTCCCTATCTTGCCTCTTGAGTTTGATGATTGTAGGTTTAAGCCCCACTGCAGAACCTTGGAGCTCATGATCTAAGCTGACATTCAGTGCAGCAGGGAGCAAGTGCTGCATTGTTGGATGTGCCAGTTTTTGGACAAGATGTTAAAAACTAAGGCTAATTCTGCCTGTTCCAATGATCCAAGTAAACATATAAGAACCTGGAGAATTATTTGAAGAGGGGCAGGGAGTTTTTCCAGCTCCTGGCCAATATTTATCCCTCAAACAAGGCCATCACCAGAATCGGACTGACTGGTCATTCAGCTATCTCATTGCTGTTAGTAGGATCTTGCCCATGTGCGAAACAAATGCTTTGTTTACTTATATAAAAAATCACTGCACTTTGAAGTAATTCATTGATGTGAAACATTTGAGATATTTTCAAGAGATGTGACAAGCTGCTAAATAAATGCAATTCTTTATCAAAAATTAAAACAAGCTTTGAATTTATAATTCACAAAAAAACATGCCCCCTGTACTTAGTGTTCTAATTTTGGCTGCTTTTGTTTTAGTCCACTTTTCCCTGGTTAAAAGGAAAAAAAAATCCAAAATAAATGCCAGCACGTGAGATTAGGGACAGTGTGTTATAACACATCACTGGGGACTTGATCTACCTCCTGTTGTTTTTTTTTCAACATCAATGATGTGTATTGTGATTGCTGAATTAGTGAGTTTGGAATAATTTAGAAACTAAATTCAAGTTGTGAACTGGTTCTTTTCATTAGGATTGGACAGCACAGGACCATTCTACCTGCCAGTTTCTCATTTACTCTATCAAAATGCATAATTTGAGCACCTCTATTAAATCTCCTCTTAACCTTCTCTGCTCCAAGAAGAACCAACATAGCGATTCTAGTCTCTCCACATTACATTAGGTACTTTGCATTTCTCCCATAGAGGTGCTTCAATTCCTGTGGTTTGGTTGAAGTACATTTAGGTTTTATTTAGGGCAGCTGGATTCCTGGTTGTTTGCCCAGTTTATGATGTCAGGGTAGATTTTCAGCTCTTGGGTAATTCCCCCTTTTTGATGCCATCAATAGTGTGTGTTGTAACAGATGATGCAATTGTTAATTACATTACTTAATAATTCTTTGGGGATGCATATGTAGGCAATTAAATAAATGACCACCCAATAAAGTGCTCACATGCTAAACAGCAGAGAAATGTAAATTGCAAAGTGAAGAGGATTGTCAGTAATGAATGACTTTTCCATTTGGGGGCCATGACCATTTAAAAGAAATATTTGCTCTGAGGGAGAGGAAAGCACTTTGTGTGTCCTCAGAGATTAGAATTAGAATTAGAATTAGAATTAGAATATTACAGCGCAGTACAGGCCCTTCGGCCCTCGATGTTGCGCCGATCATCTGACCTACACTATTCCATTTACATCCATATGTCTATCCAATGACCACTTAAATGCCCTTAAAGTTGGCGAGTCTACTACTGTTGCAGGCAGGTCGTTCCACGCCCCTACTACTCTCTGCGTAAAGAAACTACCTCTGACATCTGTCCTATATCTTTCACCCCTCAACTTAAAGCTATGTCCCCTCGTGTTTGCCATCCTCATCCGAGGAAAAAGACTCTCACTATCCACCCTATCTAACCCTCTGATTATCTTGTATGTCTCTATTAAGTCACCTCTCCTCCTCCTTCTCTCTAACGAAAACAACCCCAAGTCCCTCAGCCTTTCCTCGTAAGACCTTCCTTCCATACCAGGCAACATCCTAGTAAATCTCCTCTGCACCCTTTCCAAAGCTTCGACATCCTTCCTATAATGCGGTGACCAGAACTGCACGCAATACTCCAGGTGCGGCCTCACCAGAGTTTTGTACAGCTGCATCATGACCCCGTGGCTCTGAAACTCGATCCCCCTACTAATAAAGGCTAACACACCATATGCCTTCTTAACAGCCCTATTAACCTGGGTAGCAACTTTCAGGGATTTATGTACCTGGATACCAAGATCTCTCTGCTCATCTACACTACCAAGAATCTTCCCATTAGCCCAGTACTCTGCATTGCTGTTACTCCTTCCAAAGTGAATCACCTCACACTTCTCTGCATTAAACTCCATTTGCCATCTCTCAGCCCAGCTCTGCAGCCTATCTATGTCCCTCTGTACCCTACAACACCCTTCGACACTATCCACAACTCCACCGACCTTCGTGTCATCCGCAAATTTACTAACCCACCCTTCTACACCCTCATCCAGGTCGTTTATAAAAATGACAAACAGCAGTGGCCCCAAAACAGAACCTTGCGGTACACCACTAGTAACTAAACTCCAGGATGAACATTTGCCATCAACCACCACCCTCTGTCTTCTTTCAGCTAGCCAATTTCTGATCCAAAGCTCTAAATCACCTTCAACCCCATACTTGCGTATTTTCTGCAATAGCCTACCGTGGGGAACCTTATCAAACGCCTTACTGAAATCCATATACACCACATCCACGGCTTTACCCTCATCCACCTGTTTGGTCACCTTCTCGAAAAACTCAATAAGGTTTGTGAGGCACGACCTACCTTTCACAAAACCGTGCTGACTATCGCAAATGAACTTATTCTTTTCAAGATGATTATAAATCCTGTCTCTTATAACCTTTTCCAACATTTTACCCACAACCGAAGTAAGGCTCACAGGTCTATAATTACCAGGGCTGTCTCTACTCCCCTTCTTGAACAAGGGGACAACATTTGCTATCCTCCAGTCCTCCGGCACTACTCCTGTCGACAATGACGACTTAAAGATCAACAACAACGGCTCTGCAATCTCCTCCCTGGCTTCCCAGAGAATCCTAGGATAAATCCCATCTGGCCCAGGGGACTTATCTATTTTCACTCTTTCCAAAATTGCTAACACCTCCTCCTTGTGAATCTCAATCCCATCTAGCCTAGTAGGCTGTATCTCAGTAATCTCCTCGGCAACATTTTCTTTCTCTACTGTAAATACTGACGAAAAATATTCATTTAACGCTTCCCCTATCTCCTCTGATTCCGCACACAACTTCCCACTACTATCCTTGATTGGCCCTGTTCTAACTCTTATCATTCGTTTATTCCTGATATACCTATAGAAAGCCTTAGGGTTTTCCCTGATCCTATCCGCCAATGACTTCTCGTGTCCTCTCCTTGCTCTTCTTAGCCCTCCCTTTAGATCCTTCCTGGCTAGCTTGTAACTCTCAAGCGCCCTAACTGAGCCTTCACGTCTCATCCTAACATAAGCCGCCCTCTTCCTCTTGACAAGCGCTTCAACTTCTTGAGTAAACCACGGCTCCCTTGCTCGACAACTTCCTCCCTGCCTGACAGGTACATACTTATCAAGGACACGCATTAGCTGCTCCTTGAATAAGCTCCACATTTCGTTTGTGCCCATCCCCTGCAGTTTCCTTCCCCATCCTACACATCCTAAATCTTGCCTAATCGCGTCATAATTTCCTTTCCCCCAGCTATAATTCTTGCCCTGCGGTATATACCTGTCCCTGCCCATCGCTAAGGTAAACCTAACCGAATTGTGATCACTATCGCCAAAGTGCTCACCTACATCTAAATCGAACACCTGGCCGGGTTCATTACCCAGTACCAAATCCAATGTGGCATCGCCCCTGGTTGGCCTGTCCACATACTGTGTCAGAAAACCCTCCTGCACACACTGGACAAAAACAGACCCATCTAAAGTACTCGAACTATAGTATTTCCAGTCAATATTTGGAAAGTTAAAGTCCCCCATAACCACTACCCTGTTACTCTCGCTCCTGTCGAGAATCATCTTCGCTATCCTTTCCTCTACATCTCTGGAACTATTCGGAGGTCTATAGAAAACTCCCAACAGGGTGACCTCTCCTCTCCTGTTTCTAACCTCGGCCCATACTACCTCAGTAGACGAGTCCTCAAACGTCCTTTCTGCCGCTGTAATACTTTCCTTGATTAACAATGCCACACCCCCCCCTCTTTTACCCTCTTCTCTGTTCTTTCTGAAACATCTAAATCCCGGAACCTGCAACATCCATTCCTGCCCCTGCTCTACCCATGTCTCCGAAATGGCCACAACATCAGGATCCCAGGTACCAACCCATGCTGCAAGCTCACCCACCTTATTCCGGATGCTCCTGGCGTTGAAGTAGACACACTTTAAACCAAGTTCTTGCTTGCCAGTGCCCTCTTGCGTCCCTGTAACCTTATCCCCTACCTCACTACTCTCAACAGCCTGTACACTGGCACTGCAATTTAGGTTCCCATTCCCCTGCTGATTTAGTTTAAACCCCCCCGAAGAGCACTAACAAATCTCCCCCCCAGGATATTGGTACCCCTCTGGTTCAGGTGAAGACCATCCTGTTTGTAGAGGTCCCACCTACCCCAGAAAGAGCCCCAATTATCCAGGAAACCAAAACCCTCCCTCCTACACCATCCCTGCAGCCACGTGTTCAACTCCTCTCTCTCCCTATTCCTCTCTTCGCTAGCACGTGGCACAGGCAACAACCCAGAGATAACAACTCTGGTTGTTCTCGCTCTAAGCTTCCACCCTAGCTCCCTGAATTTCTGCCTTAAATCCCCATCTCTCTTCCTACCTATGTCGTTGGTGCCTATGTGGACCACGACTTGGGGGTGCTCCCCCTCCCCCTTAAGGATCCCAAAAACACGATCGGAGACATCACGTACCCTGGCACCTGGGAGGCAACACACCAACCGTGAGTCTCTCTCGTTCCCACAGAACCTCCTATCTGTTCCCCTAACTATGGAGTCCCCAATGACTAATGCTCTGCTCCTCTTCCCTTTTCCTTTCTGAGCAACAGGGACAGACTCTGTGCCAGAGACCTGCACCCCATTGCTTACCCCTGGTAAGTCGTCCCCCCCAACAGTATCCAAAACGGTATACCTGTTGTTGAGGGAAACGGCCACAGGGGATCGCTGCACTGCCTGCTGGTTCCCTTTCCTTCCCCTGACGGTAACCCATCTACCTACTTCTCAGAGGGGGAGGAGAGAAAGTTTAATATATTTACTTCCATCCAACGCTGGGATCAGCACACACAAGTATGACACCAGTTCTCTCTCGATTGGAGATGAATCCTTTTTATCCAACCAAGAAACCCAACATGGTTCAATTTCATAAGGACTCAAGTAGCAAGCAATAGGACAATAAAACTGATCATTCTGTAACCAATAATAAAACAGTGTACTAGTTTTGGGTTTGTACTGTAATTAAATCTGTATGAATATGTAGTAAAAGGACTTGCATTTATATACAACCTTTCACATCTCATGGCATGTCAAAGCACGACAGCCAATGAAATCCTTTTGAAGTGTAGTTACTGTTGTATTTTAGAAAACATGGCAGCTGATTTCAACATAGCAAGATTGTATGAACAACAATGTGATAATGGCCAGATAATCTGTTTTAGTAATGTTGGTTGAGGGATAAATATTGGCCAGGACCGTGAGAGAACTCCTTTCCCCTTTTTCAAAGTAGTGCCATGAGATCTTTTACATCTATCTGAGAGGGCAGACATTGCCTCAATTCAAAATCTCATCTGAAGGTTGACAACCTCCACCTGTATATCACTTACTCAGCACTGCACTAGAATGTTGCTCTAAATTGCAGGCGTAAATTACTGGATTGGGGCTTGAACCCACAATCCACTGACTCAGATGCGAGAGCACTACTGAGCTACAGCAAATACCTAAATAGGTAGTAGTCAGATAACACACACATGACCAGATAATGATCGAAAGTTCAGTAATTTATATATATTCATTTATTAGTTGAGGGCGGAGCTGGGATGTTTCTGTTGATGTCTAAGACTAATAGCTAGTATACAATTAGTGAGGCTGCCATTTAACCTGTTTATCTTAGTTTTAACCATTTTGCTGTAGTGGGAAGCAAAGTCTTATGGAAGATTGCTCTCCTGCTTAATCAGGTTTATTTGTAGTTTATTCTAGGAGTAACAGCTGTATAGAAAATTATGGGTATCAGTAATGGGTGCTACTCTTGCTGAACTGCTGTTCATGGATGTGATTATAGTTGCCCTATGTGCAAAACAGAGAGATAAATTACTTATTTTTTAACAAATGCTACTGATTACAGAGTTGCTTCAAATTATTTATTGGTTAAACTTGCAATAGTCTGTAGTATATGTGGCCTCAGTGTGTGTGTGTGTGTCTATACTGCCACTTGATATCTGCACTGAAGCTCACTCCCTGTTCAAACATGGAGTTCAGGCTGAATTAAAACCTACATGTTTAAATTAAAAATCATTGTCTTGTTTTACAAAAGGGAGTGGTCCTGTATTTGTTCTCCAGGTTTAGATGTTTAGCCACGAATTAAACATTAGAGTTTCACTCTTGATAAAATGCTCTAAATTCTCCCTCAGAGTCTCTGTGTCTAGGGAAAACTGCTTTGTTAGAGGATTGCCGGTGCAATTGGTTGAAGTATAATAGTTAAACAAGCAGGCAACCAATTCACTTGACTGTAGACTGTGCTAATAATTTAAATATTAATATTTTGTTTATTGGCTACTTGTAATCAATTTTTAAAAATAAAGCACATTCCATTTCAGCATATCTGAGCCATGTCTGACACCTGGGATTATTTTGAATAATGAAGAGATTTGATTATTGCAAGTTATTAATTTCAAGAGTTAGAATGCTTCAGCATAGTCACTTGGAAGCTCCAAAGAAAAGTTACACAATTGTGGCGGCTTAGGTTTTAAAGGTGAGTAACTGGAACCATGACTCTGCTAGAAATATATCTTCCAAACACGTCAAATCTTTCTCGAAGATGTGTAAAAGTGTCCCTGAAGGAGATGTTTTTGCATGCAGACTGAATCCAGACCACTTGGAGAAGTGCTTCTGGTATTCTTCATTTGAACCTCATTCAGCACAGAACATGGAACTATTCTAACACTTTATCAGCTTATGGCATTTAATACAGGTTAGTTCTCCAACCACTCCAATTTATCATGAAATGCAAATGTATTATAAATGGGTCCACAATTTTATTCTAAAACAAAAATAGGTGTAAGTAAGATCAATATTGTTACATCTTTGGCAGAGGTGTAAAAAACATTTTCTTCAGTGATACATTCAGTGCCCTCATGGCTAAATGCATTGTTCCAGCAGCACAGGCTATTTACATGACAGTGTTAGATATCTGTGTTTTCACACTAAAAAGTATACATCACAGTCTTGGCCCATATGCCAGCGATAATCAATTTGTTTGGCCCTGATTTTTGCAGTGGTAATAAATGCAAAACTGTTTTCAGTGTTTGCCGCCATTACTCCACTGAAAGTGACAGCGATTTCTGAAGTCTGCACATGCACAGTGTAATGCATAAATCCAGAAGTTGTTGTCAGTGATTCAACACTTCTCCAGAGACAGTGCTGTTGAGGCAACCCCCCCACCCCCCACCACCTCTGCCCCACCCGCCCCCCACCCCCACCAGACTACAATCAATAGAAATCAATTGAATTGATGACAACTTACACTCTTGTACTGTCAGCCTCATCATAAGGGCGGCACAGTGGCGCAGTGGTTAGCACCGCAGCCTCACAGCTCCAGGGACCCGGGTTCGATTCCGGGTACTGCCTGTGTGGAGTTTGCAAGTTCTCCCTGTGTCTGCGTGGGTTTTCTCCGGGTGCTCCGGTTTCCTCCCACAAGCCAAAAGACTTGCAGGTTGATAGGTAAATTGGCCATTATAAATTGTCACTAGTATAGGTAGGGAAATATAGGGACAGGTGGGGATGTTTGGTAGGAATATGGGATTAGTGTAGGATTAGTATAAATGGGTGGTTGATGTTCGGCACAGACTCGGTGGGCCGAAGGGCCTGTTTCAGTGCTGTATCTCTAATAATAAAAATAAAAATAAAATAAAAACCCTTGAAGAAGTTACACCTTGTTGAATAAGGTGCAACTGCGTTTTTAATGGCATACTGACTTCATAATTATTGCCAAACACCCTCAATGGTCTCAACAAAGCTATTTTTTTATTTGTGGAATGTCAGATTTCTCAATAATGATAAATCCACATTTTTAAAAAAAGCTTAATTTTTATTTCAGCTTCTATCCTAATCCAACTGAAGTTTAAATTAAAAGTGAAGGATATTAAGTGCTTTTTACCTGGTTTGCTGTGTGTGAATACTTCAATGTGATTGGTTGCTTGCTGACATCATTGCTGCTACGGGCCAAGACATCCTCTTGACTTGATGCTGTTGGAAAAGGGGGAAACCATGCCACAGCAATTGCTGGAGTTTTGTGTGCATCTATCTTTGAGGTCAGTGATGAGTGCCCTTGCTTTGCCGCTGACCGCATAATGTTTTGATTTTATATACTTCAGCATGTCGCTGGGTCAAATGTCTGGAGCTCCCTGTTCAACAGAAGTGTGAGAGCGCCTTCACACAGACTACAGCTGTTGAAGAAAAAGGCCAAATAAATGCTGACCTTGCCAGTGTCCAACAATGAATTTTTTAAAAAGAGTGCTAATTACTAGCTATGGTTCACAAGTTCCCTGTGTGTGTTGAAGTACACTTTAAGGTGCCCTGATAAGAGGTTTTTAAATTCATGAAGGGGTTCAGTAGAGTAGAAGTCGAGTTGTTTCCACTTGTGAGGGAAATCAAAATTAGGGCCCATAAATATAAGATAGTCACCAACAAATCCATTAAAGAACTCAGGAGAAACTTATTTAATTAAGGGAGTAGTAAAAGAGTGTAGAACCTGTTTGGCAATGGTGCAATGAGCTTTGCATACTTCAAACTTTTCAAGACTTCAATAACAGTTTTTTTTGCCACATGTGGACAATAGGAAGTAGTTGAATAGCCCTGTGAACATCAAACATATTGGCATCTAGCAATGTCTTGTGAATGGTTTTGGAGGGGGACAGTCAATTGATCTTGCACATTTTGTAAGCTGCTAAATCTAGGACTTTGCTTGAACATTAACTGATTTTATGTACTGTATATTTTTAAATAAACAAAGATCCTGCGTACCTCAAGCTTGCCATTCATTTAGTCTCAGCTGCCTTCCTTGTTTCATAGGTGTTGCCGCACATTGGTGAGGGCCTGCTCTTCTTTGTTTTATATTCTTGTGTTTATTGAGTGAGATGATGTGATAAACACTGGCCCAGAGTTTCCTCCATGTTTTTGTCCAGATATGCCTGTAATCTGGATGCATCATGTGGATTAAAGGATCTTGGAATTAACATATTTAACTACAATATGCTCTAAATTTCTTCCATCTTTTACATCCATCCATCAAATCCTCCATCTGAGTTTCTGCCACAAAACTGGCTCTGCCCCTCCACTCTCAAACATGTATATCTTCCAATCCTGTTTGGTGGGGAGAGTTTCTTGACATTGCAATCAGATGTTCACGCACAGCAGGCATGAAAGTTGTTCTGATAGCTTAATTGCAATTCTTTAAAAAAAAATAATTTCTCCTGGCTGAGACCTGCTCAGTATTTTCTGTTTCTTTGAAACCATTTTTAATGGCACAGTATGAGTCACAGTAGGAGAGAAAAGGTTCCTAAACATGCTTTTCCTGCTGTGCATGAATAATGAAACGCGTTGAAACTATTACATTTTAAGACTCAAGGAAAAAATATGCTGGTGTGGGTGTGACATTTCCTTGGGTCCCCATTGTTTAGGCCCATTTGATATTATTTATTTATTTAGAGATACAGCACTGAAACAGGCCCTTCGGCCCAAGGGCATAATCTAATGAGATTGGTTGGACACTTAAGTGTCATTTGTAAAATAGACACAGATTCAGGCCCAAGGAGGAAACTCAAGGCTGATAAATGACATTTATGAAGTTCACAAGGAGAAAAATATATATATTTCAGTTCCAGTGAGAAACTTGAGACCTAATCTCACTAATCACTGTCATGTTACTTTAATGCTTTTTTTCTTTCTCATTCCAGCTCACTAAAAGGTCAATTTTAACTTTTGAGTGTCCAATTGGCAAGCAAAATACCAAAGATGTTTTTGAGGCCCGGGGGCCTCATTTAAATAGAACATGTCAAGCTGCTTCCCCCAAAAACAGATATCCCTGTGCTGCTCTCTAGATTCAGGCTAGTGCCATACCAGGCACGCTAAGTGGGGCATGTGGGGGAAGAACAGGACAGCAGTCGCCCAGAGAAGGCTGCTCCTGGGTCGTGGCCTCTATCACGAGTGAAACTTATGGGAGAGTGTGTAGTGTAAGGTCTGACTGCTTCTGCCCTAAAATGACAGTCAAGATGCCATGTCATAGCACCCTGATTTGCATATTTAAAGGTGGGCCTTCCACCTGAAGCAGTTTGGTACTTTAGCCTCCCAACAGAAGCTCCTGTGAGAACTGCAGCAGGTGGATTATCAGTATGAACAGGAGTAACCCCGTTTTGAGTTCATGTTTTGTCAAGTTAGAATCAATCCAAGTATCTTTGGTCTCGTGCACTGCTGCAGACAAGGGTATGGTAGTGTTGTGATTATGTTACTAGATAACGACCCGGAAAATGTTAGTTCAAATCCCACCATTGGAGTTTGAGAATTTGAATTCAATTTTCACAAATCTGTAAATAAGATGCTGGTCTTTGTAAAACGTGACCATGAAGCTGTATTATAGAACCATAGAATGGTGACAGCACAGAAGGTGGCCCTTCAGCCTCTCATGACCATACTGGCTCTCTGCAAGAGCAACTCACCTAGTCCCACTCCCCTGCCTTTTCCCACTAGCCCTTCAAATTTTTTTTCTTTAGGTAATTGTCCAATTCTCTTTTGGAAGTGCCAATTGACTCTATGTCCACCACACTCTCAGGCAGTGCATTTCAGATCCTAACCACTCGCTGTATTAAAAAAAAAACTTTTCCTCATGTCAGCATTGCTCCTTTTGCCAATCATCTTAAATCAGTGCCCTCTGGTTCTTGATCCTTCCACCAACAGGAACAATTTCTCTCTATCTACTCTGTCCAGACCGCTTGTGATTTTGAGCACCACTATCAAATCTCCTCTTAATCATCTCTTCTCCAAAGCAAACAGCCCCAGCTTCTCCAACCCATCCACTTAACTAAAGTTCCTCATCCCTGGAACCACTCGTGAATCTTTTCTGCATCCTATCTAATCCCTTTCAAGATTGTCGAAAAAGACCCTCAACTGGTTCACTAATGTCCTTCAGGGAAGGAAACCTGCTGTCTTCACCTAGTGACTCAACCCACACCAATGTGGTTGGCTCTTAACGATCTGAAGTGGCCTAGCAAGCGCCTAGGTTGTATCGAAACACTACCAGTGGCTCAAGAAGGTGGCTAACCACCACCTGCTCAGGGCACCCAGAGAGACAATAATCTTTAGTAGAATAAAACATCTCAATGCACTTCACAGAAGCATTATAAAACAAAATATGACACTAAGCCACATAAGGAAATATTAGGGGAGATGACCAAAAACTTGGTCAAAGAAGTAGATTTTAAGCAGGGTCTTAAAAGAGAAAAGTGAGGGCGAGAGGTTCAGGGAGGGAATTCCACAGCTTAAGGCCTAGGCAGCTGGAAAAGATTAGAGATATGGAGGGGAATGGCCACAACGGGATTTGAAATCAAGGATGAGAATTAAGGGGAGGTGGTGGCTTAGTGGTATTGTCACTGGACTAATAACCCAGAGACCCAGGGTATTGCTCTGGGGACATGGGTTCAAATCCCACCACAGCGAAAGGTGGAATTTGAATTCGATTAGTAAATCTCGAATTAAAAAGTTAGTCTAATGGCCATGAGACTATTGTTGATTGTTGTAAAAACCCATCTGGTTCACCAATGTCCTGTAGGGGAGGAAATCTGCTGTTCTTACCTGGTCTGGCCGACATGTGACTCCAGACCCACAGCAATGTGGTTGACTCTTACATGCCCTCTGAAATGGCCTAGCAAGCCACTCAGTTGTATCTAACCGCTACCGTCAATAAAAAGGAATGAAACCAGACGGATCACCCGACATCGACCTAGGCACCGGAAACGACAACGGCAAACCCAGCCCTGTTGACCCTGCAAAGTCCTCCTTACTAACATCTGGCGGCTTGTTCCAAAATTGGGAGAGCTGTTCCACAGACTAGTCAAGCAACAGCCTGACATAGTCATACTCACGGAATCATACCTGACACTGTCCCAGACACTGCCATTGCCATCCCTGGATATGTCCTGTCCCACCGGCAGGACAGACCCAACAGAGGTGGCGACACAGTGGTATACAGTCGGGAGGGAGTTGTCTTCAACATCGACTCTGGACCCCATGAAGTCTCATGGCATCAGGTCAAACATGGGCAAGGAAACCTCCTGCTGATTACCACCTACTGCCCTCCCTCAGCTGATGAGTCAGTACTTCTCCATGTTGAACAGCACTTGGAGGAAGCACTGAGGGTGGCAAGGGCACAGAATGTACTCTGGGTGGGGGACTTCAATGTCCATCACCAAGAGTGGCTTGGGTAGCACCACTACTGACCAAGCTGGCCGAGTCCTAAAGGATATATCTGCTAGACTGGGTCTGCGGCAGGTGGTGAGGGGAAAACATACTTGACCTCATCCCCGCCAATCTGCCTGCCGCAGATGCATCTGTCCATGACAGTATTAGTAGGAGTGACCACCGCACAGTTGTTGTGGAGACAAAGTCCTGCCTTCACATTGAGGATACCCTCCTTTGTGTTGTGTGGCACTATCACCGTGCGAAATGGGATAGAATTCAAACAGATCTAGCAATGCAAAACTAGGCATCCATGAGGCCATCAGCAGCAGCAGAATTGTACTCAACCATAATCTGTAACCTCATGGCCCGGCATATCCCTCACTCTAACATTACCATCAAGCCAGGGAGACCAACCCTGGTTCAATGAAGAGTCCAGGAGGGCATGCCAGGGAGCAGCACCAGGCATGCCTTAAAATGAGGTGTCAACCTGGTGAAGCTACAACACAGGACTATCTGCGTGCCAAACTGCGTAAGCAGCATGCGATAGCCAGAGCTAAGCGATCCCACAACCAACAGATCAGATCTAAGCGCTGCAGACCTGCCACATTCAGCCGTGAATGGTGGTGGACAATTAAACAACTAACTGGAGGAGGTTGCGCCACAAATATCCCCATCCTCAATGATGGGGGAGCCCAGCACATCAGTGCGAAAGATAAGGCTGAAGCATTTGCAACAATCTTCAGCCAGAAGTGCTGAGTTGATGATCCATCTCAGCCTCCTCCTGAAGTTCCCAGCATCATAGATGCCAGACCTCAGCCACTTCGATTCACTCCATGTGATATCAAGAAATGACTGAAGGCATTGGATACTGCAAAGGCTATGGGCTCTGACAATATTCAGGCAATAGTACTGAAGACCTGTGCTCCAGAACTTGCCTCCCCCCCACCCCCCAACCCAGCCAACTACCACCCCATAAGCCTACTCTCAATCATCAGTAAAGTGATGGAAGGTGCCATCAACAGTGCCATCATGTAGCACTTGCTTAGCAATAACTTGCTCAATGACACTCAGTTTGGATTCCGCCAGGGCCACTCAGCTCCTGACCTCATTACAGCCTTGGTTCAAATATGGACAAATGAGCTGAATTCAAGAGGTGCGGTGCGAGTGGCTGCCCTTGACATCAAGGCAGCATTTGACCGAGTATGGCATCAAGGAGCCCTAGCAAAACTGAGGTCAATGGGAATCGGGGAAAATCCTCCGCTGGCTGGCGTCATACCTAGCGCAAAGGAAGATGGTTGTGGTCGTTGGAGGTCAATCATCTGAGCTCCAGGGCATCAATGCAGCAGTTCCTCAGGGTCATATCCTAGGCCCAACCATCTTCAGCTGCTTCATCAATGACCTTCCTTCAATCATAAGATCAGAAGTGGAGATGTTCGCTGATGATTGCACAATGTTCAGCATAATTTGTGACTCCTCAGATGCAGAAGCAATCCGTGTAGAAATGCAGCAAGACTTGGACAATATCCAGGCTTGGGCTGACAAGTGCCAAGCAATGACCATCTCCAACAAGAGAGAATCTAACCATCTCCCCTTGACATTCAATGGCATTACCATCACTGACTCCCCCACTATTAACATCCTGGGGCTACCATTGACCAGAAACTGAACTGGAGTAGCCATATAAATACCGTGGCTAGAAGAGCAGGTCAGAGGCTAGGAATCCTGCGGTGAGTAACTCACCTCCTGACTCCCCAAAGCCTATCCACCATCTACAAGGCACAAGTCAGGAGTGTAATGGAATACTCTCCACTTGCCTGGATGGGTGCAGCTCCAGCAACACTCAAGAAGCTCGACACCATCCAGGACAAAGCAGCCCGCTTGATTGGCACACCATCTACAAACATTCACTCCCTTCACCACCAACGCACAGTGGCAGCAGTGTGTACCATCTACAAGATGAATTGCAGCAATGCACCAAGGCTCCTTCGGTAGCACCTTCCAAACTTGTGACCTCTACCACCTAGAAGGACAAGGGCAGCAAATGCATGGGAACACCACCACCTGCAAGTTCCCCTCCAAGTCACACACCATCCTGACTCGGAACTATATCACCTTTCCTTCACTGTCGCTGGGTCAAAATCCTGGAACTCCCTTCCTAACAGCACTGTGGGTGTACCTACCTCACATGGACTGCAGCGTTTCAAGAAGGCAGCTCACCACCTTCTCAAGGGCAATTAGGGATGGGCAATAAATGCTGGCCTAGCCAGCGACTCCCACATCCTATGAATGAATTTTTTAAAAATTGAAGTTTTTTAAAGCAGGGGGCCAGCAAGCACTGGGGTGATGGATGAATAGCGTTTGGTGTGGTGCAAGTTAGGATATGGGCAACAGAGTTTTGGATGGCATGTTTACTGAGGATAGAATGTGGGAAGCCAGTCAGAAGAGTTGGAATGGTCAAGTCTGGAGTTGACAAAGACATAGATGAGGGTTTCACCAAAAGACCTGAGGTGGGATGGAGATGGGCAATGTTATGGCAGTGGAAATGAGCAGTTTTAGTGAAAGCGCGGATATGTGGTTGAAAGTTCATCTTGGGGTCAAACATGGCAGAAATATGAATTGGATAATTATCTGAAGAGAAAAAATTTGCAGGTCTATGGGGAAAATACAGGGGAGTGGGACTTGGTGAGTTGCTCTTACAGAGAGCCAGCATGAACACGACAGGCCAAATGGCCTCCTTCTGTGTTCTAACTATTCTATGAAACGACATCCTGGTTCAGCCTCAAAGTTTCAAGGGAGGGAGCTGGAATCAGTGGCTATGGAATAGAATTTGTGGCGGGGCCCGAAGACAATGACTTCAGTCTTCCCACTATTTAATTGGAGAAAATTTCTGTTCATCTACAACTGGAAGTCAGCTAAGCAGTCTGACAATTTAGAAACAGTGGAGGGGTCGGGAGAAGTGGTGGTGAGGCAGAGCTGGGGGGCCGTCAGCGTACTTGTGGAAACTGATGTGTGTTCGAATGATGTTGCCGAGGGGCAACATGTAGATGAGAACTAGGAGGGGGTCCACGGATTGCACGGTAACTGTGCAGGAATGTGCAGAGAAGTTACTGATGCTTATTCTCTGGCTACGATTAGATGGATAAGAATGAAACCAAGCGAGTACAGTCCCACCCAACTAGACAATGGTGGCGAGGCGTTGGAGGAAGATGGTATGATCCAGGGTGTCAAAAGACTGCAGATTGGTCGAGAAGGACAAGGAGGGATAATTTGCCTTTGTCACATATGTCATTTGTGACTTTGACGAGCCGTTTCTGTACTGTGGCAGGGGCAGAAACCTGATTGGACAGACAGTAAATGCTGGCTTTGCCAGGTCCACCCACATCTCAAGAATAAATAAACCAATTTTTAAAAAACTTCAAGAACAATGGTTCATCTTATTACTGCCCACTCTGCAGCTCTGCGGTCGGAAGGTGAACTTCGCTCCTACTTAGCTCCTTTCTCAATTTTCCTGCTAGAATCTGTCAAAGAAACCAGGTGGGAGATGATTAGAAATGTATTTTCAAAAGGGAATTTGTTATACATATGGAAAGGGAAAACTTGCAGGGTTATAGGGAAAGAATTTGCTAACCACTTCCAGTGGGGTGAGCGGGGAATTGGATTAATTAGATATGCGTTTCAAAGTGTACTGTGGTGCTTATAGTAGATGTGCTGTTTTAAGAAAATGAACTGATGATGCTTGCTTAGGTAATATATTCATAGTGGCTATTGCTTCACAGAACACTGGGTAGGATGGGGATGGATGCGTATGGGAGCATAATGTGTTGCTTCAGTTGTTGGTATACTTTGATGGGGAGTGCCATCTAGTGGCAAACACTGACTGCAGCTGGATGGGTACAATTTGTGATTTAGTTTCATAGATTATTGAGGCAGTAAAATTAAATATATTGAAAAGATTAGAGTTGGCATGTTGATTTCTTAGCCTTAAATTTGGCAGTTTTTATTGCATAATAAGCATTTTTTTTTCTCTTTCTTTTGGGCCTCCTTATCTCGAGAGACAATGGATACGCGCCTGGAGGTGGTCAGTGGTTTGTGAAGCAGCGCCTGCAGTGGCTATAAAGACCAATTCTAGAGTGACAGGCTCTTCCACAGGTGCTGCAGAGAAATTTGTTTGTCGGGGCTGTTGCACAGTTGGCTCTTCCCTTCCGCCTCTGTCTTTTTTCCTGCCAACTACTAAGTCTCTTCGACTCGCCACATTTTAGCCCTGTCTTTATGGCTGCCCGCCAGCTCTGGCGAATGCTGGTAGATATTCATATTTAGTGATTTGTTGGAACCCTGTATTCATCAAATTCATTTATTATAAGGTCATGGCTTGATGCACAGAGAGGGAATTCCAGTCATTACTCAGGACATTCAGTGAAGTTCCAACTAACATTAGGCATAGGCCTGGCAATTTTTAAGCCAATAGACCTATCCCAGACCCCATTAAGCTCCCATGGTCTGGCTCCCTTTCAATGCCCACTCTCTAGTTCCTTTAAACTCCCACTCCCTGGCTACTTCAAATGTCCACTCTCCAGTCTCTGTTGCAATCTTGCTCTGCTGAAATTCCTTTACTGACTCCTTCATTTTTTTTCCCTTGCTGCTTACCAGGGTCTTGCCCTGCTCCACTACTGTAGAAAGTGGAGTGGAAACAAAGGTTTACAAATACAGAAAAGAGGAGACAGAAGAGGAGAGAGATGAAAGTGAGGAAGAGGAGTGAAAGAGAAGTTAGAGAGAAAAACGGGAGTGAAAGAGGAGACAGCCCTCACATTTTGTCAACATTCAAAGTACATTTTAATTTCCAGCTAAATGATAGGAAAGTAACATTTTAGGTCATTCTGGAAGTGAAGCTGCTTTGCAACAATATTTACATCCATTTGTACCAGTGCTGGAAAATGTAAACAATACAAATAAAATGTTTGCACCATCTCATCTAAAATGGGCTTGATAACATTAACAAGAACAACTATATATAGTTTTGCTGTGTTACAATATGTCAGTGCACCAAAAGCCTGTGTTGTGGGACTGAATAGGATGGGGATGGGTTTGGGAGGTCCTAGTTTGTAATTGGACACATTGAAGTTACCAACGGGTATTAGCAGAGGACTTGGCAGCACTTTCTCTGCTTACCCTCTTGGTCAGGTAATGGTGCCTTAAACATGAAACAAAAGCCTCCTCAGTAACACCCGTGGCTAAGTGGCAGCCCTCTCATCTTGGAATCAGAAGGTTGTAGATTCAAGTCCCATTCCAGTGCCTTGAACACATCATCCAGACTGATGCTCAAGTGCAATACTGAGGGAGTGCTTCCTGTTGGAGTTGCCATCTCTCAAATGAGACGTTAAACTGAGTCCCCGTCTGCCCTTTCAGGTGGACATAAAATTTCTCTAAAAGCAAAATACTGTGGATGCTGGAAATCTGAAATAAAAACAGAAACAGCTGGAAATGTTCAGCAGGAATGGCAGCGTCTGTGGAGAGAGAAACAGAGTTAACTTACCTGATGAAAGATCACAGACCTGAAACGTTAACTCTGCTTCTCTCTCCACAGATGCTGCCAGACCTGCTGAGTATTTCCAGCACTTTCTGTTTTTATTTTACATATAAAATTTCACTACTTTTAATAAGAACAGGTTAAGTTTTCCCCCCATGTCCTGGACAATATTTATCCCTCAACCAACATCACTAAAATGGATGATCTGGTCATTGCTGCTTGTGGGGCCTTGCTGTGTGCAAACTGGCTTCTGCGTTTCCTGTATTACCACAGTGTCTACACTTAAAAAGTACTTTGTTGGCTGTAAAGCACTTTGGGACATCCTGAGGTCATGAAAGGAACTATATAAATGCAAGTTCTTTCGTTTACTGATACATTATGGAAAAATGTTTTTCTCTTCCTATTTTTGAACCATTCTTTACATTATTTTTATTTTTCCTTCGTTTCTATTTATCGTTTCTTGCTTCAGAGAGCGAACCAGAGGCAGGAAGGGCCTCTTGTAAACAAGGCCAGGGAACACTGGTGCAGCAGAAAGATGAAAGCTCCTGTTCCAATGAGCTCAAATCCAGTACACACTTTAACCACATCCAGGTTTGACAGAGTTTGAGGAAACGGATATCATATGAAAAAAAATTCAGTTCATTGACAGACCAGGTTGGGTTCCTTGAAAACACAGTGCAGGATCCAGAAGGCACCAATAACTAACCGAGGACATATAGTAGGTCATTGTTTTACTGACTGTTCCCCTCCGCTTACTTCATTAAAGATGTATCTTTGAACTGCAAAGTTGATCCAAATGTCCAACAAATCAATAAAAAAGGCCAGACCGTGACTTTGAATGAGGAAATCACCACACATGTTGCGAATGAATGTTTTAATTTATTCTTAAATCCTCTCTCAGGTTTTGTTTCAAGCCTTCATAACTGCTCCTAACTTCAGTAAAGGTTGTCCCAATGCTCATGCATAAGGAAATCCCTGACTAGCTTACTTGTAATTACAGGTACTACACTCAAGAGAACCACCATCAAATTAAACAGTACAGTCACCTGTTAAAGGCATTAGCGGAAGAAACAGTACAAAAGCTATTTATCCCTCAACCACTGTGTCTGCTCACTGGACACAACCAAGATTATTAAACATCTAGCGCAAAAAATAAAAATGCACAATCAAAAGGTTAACCTTTCTCCGAACAACAGACAAATCTATAATTCTTTAAAGAAATCTACATAAAAAAAACTGATCTATGTAACAGACATCAAACATCCCTTCACTTAAACACGTTTTAATAAGGTGCACAGCAAGTGTGTTTTATGAGACAAAAACTAATGCAAGGCCATTTCCATAATAAACACTAATCTGATACATGGGCAGAGGCATGGGACAAAACACATCAGCCTCAAATGCACACACTGCCCATCTTGATAACTGACAGGCACTTAATGTACTAAGCTTTGGGTTCATTAGGAGGAGGAATCTTCACATCAGAGGGCTCAACCCCCCAGATCTCTCTGGCATACTGCGTGATGGTCCTATCACTCGAGAACTTGCCAGAGCTCGCGATGTTTTTAATTACCGTCTTGGTCCAATCCTTTGGATTCTGTGAACAAAGAACATCACTCATTGATTTGCAAGACATGGCTAGAAAAATAAAGCTTGATAAAATTCACAGACAGAAACAGGCACCAACGCACAGACAGGAGCAGCATGATACTGACAGACAGAAACAGGCACCGAGACACAGGCAGAAACTGCATGGTACTGAGACACAGACAGAAACTGCATGGTACTGAGACACAGACAGAAACTGCATGGTACTGACACAAAGACAGAAACAGACACTGAGCTAGAGACTCTCAGACAAGACAGGCACTGAGAGACTGAGGCACTTAAACTGAGATCCACATACAACACATACTACTTATCTACAGATAATCACTCTGTCACACACATACAATTCTAACCAATAATTTTCTGATGACATTTTACCAATCCCTGATTTGTTCTGTGCAGTGGCTCCCTGAAAAGGGAGGGGGGCTGTCGGAGGCGGGGGAAGGGCAGTGTAGCGCGACAGGTGGCAGGGGTCGTGGAGGGTCCATTGCCAAGTGATCTTTACAGGGCAGGATAGGCTGATGATGGCCTTCCCACCCAGAGGCCAATTGTGGCCCTTAAGTGGCCTATTAATGGCCAATTAAGGGCTTCTTCCTACCACTGCTGGGGTCTTACCAGCGGCAGGGGGGTACCTTCGCCACACGGGAAGGATGCCTTGTAACACGAGGCATCCTCCATGGGGGCTTGGGTGGGGGGGGTTCCCTCCTTCATGACCAATTTGTGGCCGACAGAGGACCCCCACCGGGGACCACTCCCCCCCCGGGACTGCCCTCCCCCTGAACTACATGACCACCCACCTGCCCCACCTCGCCGGGGCCTTCTGAACTGGCCCCGGCGACCCTGCCTCAACTACCTCCGGTCCGGGGTTCCAGCAATGGGCCTGGGTCTGAGGCCTCTGCAGTGCTGTTCCTGGTGGCACTGCTGATACTGCTGAGCAGCTGGCCCGCTGATCGGCCTGCAGCTCTTGGAGGCGGGATCCCCATCTTTAAAGGGACAGCAATCCCAGCTCCTGAAACTTTGAAGTTAAAAAGACCACAGGATCACTCCAGGGGTAGGGGGTGGTGTAAAAAGGCTGAGGCGAGCTTTCCCCCATCTTATCAGCCCGACACCAGGAGCCCCGGTTCCAGCATAAAATCTAGCCCATTGTGTGGAGCTTGTCGACATTTTAATCTGCTAAGGTGCAAGGATTTCCTTCTATTTACTAAATGAAAATTTCAGTGTTGAGGCTCATACTTGTGACTACTCAATAAAAAGAGTTACTGTGGAGATTGTATACAGGGGGCTACAGATTCATTGATCACTATTTATGTCAGTCAGTCCTGTAGAATGATCAATACCAGTATTCCAAATCAAAACACATCTGATTGTATGTCATAAAATCATCAAATGTTACCACACAGAAACAGACCAATGACTCATCATATGCCAGTGTGTTTTCTTTACTGTCTAATCTCTCCCTGATTCTTTCCCCCTGCATTTGTTTAGATAATTTATAACAGAGTCTGATTGGAATGAGGGAAATGTAAACAGGGGCATTTAACTCCACATTGTGAAACTCAAATTTTACATTTCTCCCCAGAGACAATCAAGATAGTGGCTGGAATTTAACACCCCATCCACCCCATGCCAGAAAATCAGGTGGGAGGCGGTGGTGCTGTACCCCTCCTCTACCTATCCCTGCTGCTATTTTACCAGCGGCAGGGTCAATGGCAAACGGCCCTCCCTCCCTTAAGCCAACCGAGGCCCTTGTGGCCAATTAATTGCCACTTAAGGGCCTCTTCCCACCGCTGCTGGTATTTTACCAGTGGTGGATAGACACCGGCGCCTGAGGAGGCTGTCTAGTACCACATGGTGGCCTCCTTGCAGGCTTGAGAGGGTGGGGTGGACCCTCCTGATCAGGCACACTGTGCCCCATGGAGGTCCCCCCCTAGCAGCACCGACCCCCCCGCTCTACACTCCGACCCCCCCCACCCCCACCCTCGCTCCCAACCCCGGAACCTAGTTGATTGTCTCCGGCAAGGCCTGACTCCCGCTTACCTTTTTGGAGGCCAATGTCCATGGTTCTCTTCTTGCTGGGTGCAATCCTAACTGTGGCCACTACTCCCAGTGGCACTGCTGGGATTGAAGAGCTGCCAGCCCATGATTGGCCAGCAGCTCTTGGAGGCGGGACCTCCCGCCTCAGAAAGGCTGAAGCCCCAATTGAAGCCAATTATCCTCAGCCATAAAAAATAGCAGCGTGGCTTTCAGACCCGGTGGAGATGGGCTCACTCCTGGCTTTCTAGCTGGTAGGCAGGGCCACCACCTCAATGCTAAATTCCCACCATTGGGTGGTGCAGTGGGTTGGCACTGACCCTTCACCCTAGGAAATGGGTTCAAATCTAGCACTGACTGACCTGATGAAAAGTCACACCCGTTAGTTAAATGTCAAGGTCTTACATGAAATTAATCTGTGCCATTTCAATTCTGGTCATAGACTGCACCTCATAATGCTCCATGCTCCAGCACTAATAACCATCTCTGTAATAAGCACAAAACTCACTGATTGATACAAATCAAATGCCTGATCCCCAGGCATTCAGCTGACTTCCCTGCAGGCCTCAGGACTAAGTTTGATTAATTACTTGGTTATGGGCCTTCTATTTCTCCCTCTCTCTGCTTGGAAATAGCTTAATAATATCCTCTCTGACTGCCCCACCTTTAGAATCATATAAAGTTTATGGCACAGAAAGAGACCACTTGGCCCCTCATGTCTGGGCCGGCCGAAAAATTAGTCACCGAGTCTAATCCCACCATCCAGGTTGGTCGGTAGCCCTGCAGGTTATGGCATTTGAGGTGCATATCCAGACACATTTTAAATGAGTTGAGGGTTTCTGCCTCTACTACCCTTTCAGGCAGTGAGTTCCAGACCCCCACCACCCTCTGGGTGAAAACATTTTTCCTCATCTTCCCTCCAATCCTTCTACTTTAAATCTATGCCCCCTAGTCACTGACCTCTCTGCTAAAGCAAATAGGCCCTTCATATCCATTCTATCCAGGTCTCTCACAATTTTGTACATTTCAAATCAAATCTCCCTTCACTCTTCTCTGTTCCAAGGAGAACAACCCCAGCCTATCCAATCTTTCCTCACAGCTGCATTTTTCCAGTCCCCGCAACATCCTCATAAATCTCCTCTGTACCCTCTCTAGTGCAATTACATCCTTTCTGTAATGAGGTGACCAGAAATGCACACAGTACTCAAGTTGTGGCCTAACCAATGATTTTTGCAGTTCCAGCATAACCTCCCTACTCTTATATTCTACACCTCGGCTAATAAAGGAAAGTATTCCATATGCCTTCTTAACCACATTATCGACAAGTCCTGCTACCTTCAGAGATCTGTAGACATTCACTCCAAGGTCCCTCACTTCCTCTATACCTCTCAGTATTCTCCCATTAATTGTGTATTCCTTTGCCTTGTTTGATCTCCCCAAATGCATCATCTCACACTTCTCTGGGTTGAATTCCATTTGCCACTTTTCTGTCCATCTGACCAGACCATCAATATCTTCCTGCAGCCTACAGCTATCCTCCTCGCTATCTACCACACAGCCAATCTTTGTCATCTGCAAACTTCTTGATCATGACCCCTACATTTACGTCCAAATTGTTAATATATACCACAAAAAGCAGGGGACCCAGTACTGAGCCCTACGAAATGCCACTGGAAACAGCCCTCCAGTTGCTGAAACACCAGTCAACAACTACCCTTTGTTTCCTGTCACTGAGTCAATTTTGTATCCACCTTGCCACATTTCCCTGGATCCCATGGGCTTTTATTTTTTTTTTAAACCAGTCTGCCATGTGGGACCTTGTCAAAAGCCTTGCTAAAATCCATGTAGACCTTCTCTTCCATTGTCTGCCACATTCACATTTAGTTCCCTACTTAGGAAAGTGATGTGCCTTTCCTGCTGGGTGGTGGAGTATCTTTTCTGGGTAGGGCAATACCTGTGATGGTGAACTACAGCACTTCTTTCAATAAACTGGTCCTCAGCATTTATAGCAGCCCTGATGCACCGGTAAAACCAT
Organism: Heterodontus francisci; assembly: GCF_036365525.1. Lineage (NCBI taxonomy): Eukaryota > Metazoa > Chordata > Chondrichthyes > Heterodontiformes > Heterodontidae > Heterodontus > Heterodontus francisci. Next base: position 23,486,498 of record NC_090383.1, on the reverse strand, counting down.
GAAACAGATAGAACAGCTTTACAGCACAGGGTATTATGGGTATTGTAGCTATTATTAACGAATGACTGACACACCGAGTGACCAATGATGGGAGTGTGGGGGCAGTTGGAGGTCGTGCAATGAAACCTCCCACAATATGGTTCAGAGTTGGCAAGCCAATGGAGTGATTCACCAAGTGTATTTGGAGACCGCATTAACACAATAAGCCCTGCAGGAGTCTCACCTTATAAAGCTCACTAACTTTCTCTTGACATTTGATGTATGCTTCGAAGTCAGCAAACACTTTAAACCTGCAAGAAATGAAAGCCAAGATTAAGTGCCCAATACAAAGACCCTGCAAACAGCCAGCCCAAAGAGAAGGACTGGATTAAATACACCAGTACTTAAACACAAATGTCAGATAGAAGCACACAGTTATTTGGAATAACTAATTCAGCTTGTGTATGTATGGCCAGGGTTTCAAATGAGAACAAAAAAATGTCAAACAGCATTTGGCAACTTTGTCTTTTGAAATCTCAACTAAATTAATATCTGTTCGATAGGCAGAGAGCTTGGAGACAGAGCTGAATGAATCACAATTGGAAGTTGAGAATTTGGTGATAGCAGGAATGCAGTGGAGAGGAGGAAAGTGGTTTCTCATGTCAAACATGAAACAGAGGAGCTGCAGAACCCAAAGATTCTAAAGTATCTAGGTTAAATATTTGGATACTTAATATTTAGGTGCTTTGTGTTTAGTACCTCAATGGTTCTTGATAAGCTCAGTAAATAATTTATCGGCAGGAGGTACCTGAACAGAGTTGGGACTAATAACCTTGTGAGCAGGTTAACTAGTGCGGTGGGGGGAGGGTTTAAATTAATTTCACAAGGAGTTGGGCACCCAGTATGTAGTATTAAAAAGGAGAAACAAGGTGCACAGAGAGACAGCATGAGAAATAATACAGAATTAGGTAGGATCATAGAAAATACATGGAGTACATATATGTAAAAGCACGAAGCGTGGTTAGTAGAGTTGGTGTGCTGCAGGCGCAATTAGCCATGGCGGAAATATGATGTAGTGGTGATAACAGACCTGGCTCAAAGAAGGGGAGGATTGAATGCTTAATATCCCTGGGCAAAAGGTATTCAGGAACGAGAGGGAAGTAGAAAGAGGGGTAGCAATTTTGATTAAGGAAAATATGACAGTGCTAGTAGGTCTTTGAGGGGTCATAGACAGAATCTATTTAGTTGGAGTTAAGAAACAATAAAGGAGCTTCTATGCTTCTTAGTGTATTTTACAGGTCACCAAATAGTGGGAAGGAGATAGAAGAGCAGATTTGCAAAGAAATTACTGAGCTGCAAGAACTATAATGTGAGACTTTAACTACCCCAATAAGGGCAGCGAAGGGGAAGAATTTCTGGAGTCCAGTATATTTCCTGACCAATGAGGAAGAAGGCCTTGCTGGTTCTAGTCCTAGGGAATGAAGAGATCATGTGGAGGATATCAGAATCAGGGAACATATTGGGGATAATGATCATAGTATCATAAGGTTTAGATTATTTATGGAGAAGGACAAGGAACAATTTAGAATAAAAATACTGAACTGGAGGAGGGCTAATTTCAGTGAATTGAGGAAGAATCTGGCCTGGGTAAACTGGAGTCAACGTTTGCCAGGCAGAAATGTAATGGAGAAATGGACAGCCTTTGAACAGGAGATGGTTCGGGTACAGTCTAGTACATTCCTACAAGGGGAAATGGGAGGGAAACCAAAGCCAGAGCTTCCTGGATGAAGAAGGAGCTGGGGAGTAGGATGCAGCAGAAAAAGGGGACGTATGACAAATATCAGCTTAGTATTACAAGGGGCAATCAGGATGAATATAAACAGTACAGAGAAGTGAACAGGGAAGTGAAAATGAAATAAGGGCAAAGAGAATAGATTGGCTGCTAACATAAAATGGTATCCAAAAGTCCTCAATAGGCATATTAACGGTAAAATGGTTGTCAGAGGTGCAGTGGGCCGATGAGGGCCCAAAATGGAGATCTTTTGGTGGAGGAAGAAAGCATGGCTGAGTATTTTGCATTGGTGTTCACGAAGGAAAAGTGTTCTGCCAAAGCTGTGGTAAACAAGGAAGTTGCTGGAATATTAGATGATTAAAATAGATAAAGAGGCAGTACTAGAAAGGCTGGTAGTAATTAAAGTGGATAAGTCACATAGTCAGGATGGGATGCATCCTAAGTAGATGAGGGAAATAAGGGCAGAAACTGTGGAGGTTCTGGCCACAATTGTCCAATCCTTCTTAGATACAGGGATGGTGCCAAAGGACTGCAGGATTATAAATATTCAAAAAAAGGGGAGAATGATGAATTTGGCAATTATTTGGCACTTTAAAGTCAATAGTGGGAAGGTTTTTAGAAACAATATTCTGGGAGAAAATGAACAGTTGCTTGGACAAGCAAAGGGGAGCCAGCACGGACTTGTTAAGGGCAAATTGTGTTTGACTACCTTGAGTTTGTTGATGAGGTAACAGAGAGTGGTTGAGGGCAGTGCAGTTGATGTGTATAAGAACTTTCAAAAGGCACTTGATCAAGTACCACATACTAGGTTTGGTTGCGGTGGGGAAGAGACAGTTGCCCACCTTCTGGAATGTGCCTTTGCAAAGCAGGTGTGGAAAGAGATGCAGTGGTTTTTGTCGAGGTTCATCCCAAGCAGCTCTGTAACAGGAGTCTGCGCTCTACGGGCTGTTCCCAGGGACGCACACCGAGATAAACATCAACTGCTGCTGGAGGACTATCAATTCGGTGAAAGACACTCTTTGGTCTGCCCGAAACTTGCTGGTGTTCCAGCGCAAACAGTTGTCCACGACTGAATGTTGCAGACTGGCACATTCCAAGGTCCAGGACAACGTCCTGAGGGACGCACTAAAGCTTGGGGCAGCCACGGCAAAAGCTCAACGGGGAAAGACCACTGTGTAAGGTCCCCCCACCAAGGTGAACTGAGGGTCTGGATCCACGGAAAACCCTTCGGGCTGTATCCAGAAAATATTTGTTTGCTGCAAAAAGTACATGACAGGTAAAATGAAATGGAAGGGTTGTGAGGCAACTCACTCCTGTATTGAAGGAAACTGATCTCCTTTGCACTCTTTGTATTGTTGACTTGGTGCTGTTTTGAACTGTTTTGTAATGTTTTTTTTTATACAGTTTTTTATGAATAAAATATATTTTGGAAATAAAAAACATATTAGGCTTGTTAATAAAATTGAGTCCCAAGGAATAGAAGGGGCAGTAGCAGCTTGGACACAAAATTGGCTAAGGAACAGAAAACAAGAACTGTGGTGAATGGCTTTTTTTTTTGGACTGAAGGGGTGTCCCCCAAGGTTCAGGGAACATGACTACTGCTGTTTTTGATATACATTAATGACTTGGACTTGGGGGTACAGAGCACAATTGTGAAATCTAGATAGGACATGAAACTTGGAAATGTTGTGAACAGTGAGGAAGATAGTAATAGACTTTAAAAGTGCACAGACAGGCTGGTGCAATGGGTGGATACCTAGTAGATAAAATTCAATGCAGAAAAGTGTGAGGAGATACTTTTTGGTAGGAAGAATGAGACGACAATATATGCTAAATTGTATAATTTTAAAGAGGGTGCCAGAAGAGGGAGATCTTAGGGGTGTTTGTGACCAAATTTTGAGGGTGGGAGGACAACAGTTAATAAAGCATATGAGATTGTGGGCTTTACAAATAGAGGTACACAGTGCAAAAGCCAGGAAGTTGTGCTAAACTTAATATAAAGCACTAGTCCAGCCCAGTATTGTGTCCAATTTTGGGCACCACACATTAAGAAGGACGTGAAGGCTTTGGAGGGGATACTGAAGAGATTTATTAGAATGGTTCCAGGGATGAGGGGATAGACTGCATAAGCTGGGACTGTTCTCCTTAGAGCAGAGAAGAGTAAGAGATTTAAGAGAGGTGTTTAAAATGATGAAAGGTTCAGACAGAATAAATAAAAAGAAACTGTTTCCAATGGCTGAAGGGCCAACAACCAGAAGGCATAGATTTAAGGTGATTAGCAAAAGAACCAGAGGTGAGATGAGGCAAAACCTTTTTTTAAACCTGAGTGGTTAGGATTTGGAATGCACTGCCTGAATAGGTTCAATAGTAGCTTTCAAAGGAGAAGAAACTGCAGGGATATGGAGAAAGAGCGGGTGAGTGGGGACTAACTGGATTGCTCTTCAAAAGAGCAAGCGCAGTGTCAATGGGCCGAATGGCCGCCTTCTGTGCTGTACGATTCTATGTTGATCATGGATGTCATAAAAGGAGATTATGAGATCCATGATCAAAATAGAATCATACAGGAGCATCCATTAGTCTGCAGAACTACATGGTCCTCGTTTAACATCGACTATGACACTGTGGGATGAATTTTATGAGCATGCTGCAAATCGCAGCAGTGCGCCTTGAAGTTGGCGCTCCGCCTGGCTCAAGCGGCTGCCGCTGAGCTCCCACGATATTTCACGTGGGGCCCGATTTAAATGGAGGGGGCGGAATGGCCAGCCTGATGACGTAGAGGGGGCAGTCACTCCGTCCCCGGCAATGGCGTCCGGTGCCACTGCACAGGCGCCAGCACCATTTTTAAAGGGCTTCAAGCCGACAGATGATTTGAATGTTTAATTGGAACATGACCTTTAATTTAAATAAAAATAGTAACGTACACATCAAAGCCCCTTTTCCACCCCCCAATCATAAACCAATACATTTATTTCCCTCTCCCCACCCCCCCCCCCCCACCTGAAAAACAATTTTTACCGGTCCCGACCTTTCACCCCCAAACTTTATGATCTTTGCCCTTCAACCCCTTCCCACCATCCCCTCAAGCAATGGAATAAGTTTTCACTGCTCCCCACCCCCCGCTCCCCTGACCTGAAAATTAAACTCCTCCTCTCTCTCCACCAGTGTCTCGTATTTGAATCCTCAAACAGGGATACGAAGGCGTGGGACTTCCAGCCACTGGCTGGAATATCGGCGTGGGTTGGCCGCCAAGTCCAGGTAAGTAAATTAACATGCATTTGCTTTAATTTTATGAGACAAATGAAGGCTCTGCTGCTGTGCGGTGGGGGTGGGGGTGGGGGTGGCCGCACCGGTAAAATACGGCGGGGTCTTCTTGGCGTCGGGGGGTCAAGGCAGGACTCTCCCGGAAGAATTTTCCGCCCCCCACCCCCCAAACAACTCCAGACATCAGAGGCCAGGTAAAATTCAGCCCTATGTAACAGATATTAGGTAACATATGTATGGAGTCAAGGACCTCACTGCCCATTTACCTTCACTGGAAAAGGTCATAGCGTAGATCAATGTTATAGACCAACAATCAAGCAATCACAACTGTAAGAATCCACACTGGGGGAGAAAGGAGGAGTGTAGGGGTGTGAAGGGGAAAGTTAGATGGGAACATCCAGAAGAGTTAACTGCTATAAATATGAGTCATTGCACAATTCATTGTTCAGCCAATGTAACACAGTGGTGATGTTACTGGACTAGTAATCCAGAAGCCGAACTAATGCTCCAGAGGCACAAGTTCAAATCTCACCACAGCAGCTGGTGAAATTTAAATTCAATGAAATTAATAAATCTGGAATAAAAAGCTAGTCTCAGTAACGATGATCACAAAAACTACCGGACTGTAATAAAAACCCACTAATGTCCTTTTGGGAAGGAAATCTGCCATACTTACCCAATCTGGCCTACATGTACCTTCAGACCTGCAGCAATGTGGTCGACTCTTAACTGCCCTCTGAAATGGCATAGCAAGCCACTCAGTTGTATCAAAACCCTACAGAAAAGTTAAATAAGAATAGGTCCATCTGGCACTGCCTGAGGCAAAGGAAATGACAAAGGCACAACCTGCCCAGTTGACCCTGCAAAATCCTCCTCACTAACATCTGAGGTCTTGTGCTAAAATTGGAAGAGCTGTCCCACAGACAAATCAAGCAACAGCCTGACACAGTCATAGTCACAGAATCATACCTTAAAGCCTTCATCAATGACCTTCCTTCCATCATAAGGTAACAGTAGAGATGTTCGCTGATTATTGTACAGTATTCAGTTCCATTCACAATTCCTCAGATACCCGCATGCAGCAAGACCTAGACAACATTCAGGCTTCAGCTGCTAAGTGGCAAATAACATTTGTGCCACACAAGCGCCAGGCAATGACCATCTCCAAGAGAGAATCTAACCATCTACCTTCAACATTCAATGGCATTACTATCACTGAATCCCCCACCATCAAACTAACATGGGGGGTTACCATTGACCAGAAACTTAACTGGACCAACAATACAAATACTGTGGCTTCAAGAGGTCAGAGGCTGGGAATTCTGTGGCAGGTAACTCACCTCCTGACTCCCCAATGCCTGTCCACCATCTACAAGGCACAAGTCAGGAGTGTGATGGAATACTCTCCACTTGCCTAGATAAGTGTGCTCCAACAACACTCAAGAAGTTCGACACCATCCAGGACCTTAAACATTCACTCCCTCCACCACTGGCACTATAGCAACTCATCAAGCCTCCTGCGACAGCACCTTCCAAACCTGTGGCCTCTATCACCTAGAAGGAGAAGGGTAGCAGACATATGGGACCACCACCACCTGCAAGATCCCCTCCAAGCCACACGCCATCCTGATTTGGAACTATATCGCTGTTTCCTCACTGCAGCTGAGTCAAATCCTGGAGCTCCCAAACAGCACTGTGGTGTACCTACACTACATGGACTGCAGTGGTTCAAGGCAACGGCTCACCACCACCTTCTCGAGAGCAATATGAATAGGCAACAAATGCTGGCTTTGACAGCGATGCTCACATCCCATGAACTAATAAAAAAAAATACTTTGTGTAAAACAGCTTTAAAAAAGAAACTGTATCTTGATGCCAGTCAAAGCTTCCCATCTCATTTGGAACAAGTGACAGAACTGGTCAGGCGGCTGAGCCTAGTGCAGAAAAGATACGAGGTAGCAATCAAAATGGAGGCAAGTGAACAAAGAACAGTACAGCACAGGAACAGGCCATTCGGCCCTCCAAGCCTGCGCCGATCTTGATGCCTGCCTAAACTAACACCTTCTGCAGTTCCGGGGCCCATATCCCTCTATTCCCTTCCTATTCATGTATTTGTCAAGATGTCTCTTAAACGTCACTATCGTATCTGCTTCCAGCACCTCCCTGGCAGCAAGTTCCAGGCACTCACCACCCTCTGTGTAAAAAAACTTGCCTCGCACATCCCCTCTAAACTTTGCCCCTCGCACCTTAAACCTATGTCCCCTAGTAACTGACTCTTCCACCCTGGGAAAAAGCTTCTGACTATCCACTCTGTCCATGCCGCTCATAACTTTGTAAACCTCTATCATGTCGCCCCTCCACCTCCGTCGTTCCAGTGAAAACAATCCGAGTTTTTCCAACCTCTCCTCATAGCTAATGCCCTCCAGACCAGGCAACATCCTGGTAAACCTCCTCTGTACCGTCTCCAAAGCCTCCACGTCCTTCTGGTAGTGTGGCGACCAGATTTGCACGCAATATTCCAAGTGTGGCCTAACTAAGGTTCTGTACATGACTTGCCAATTTTTATACTCTATGCCCCGACCAATGAAGGCAAGCATGCCGTATGCCTTCTTGACTACCTTATCCACCTGCGTTGCCACTTTCAGTGACCTGTGGACCTGTACGCCCAGATCTCTCTGCCTGTCAATACTCCTAAGGGTTCTGCCATTTACTGTATACCTCCCACCTGCATTAGACCTTCCAAAATGCATTACCTTACATTTGTCCGGATTAAACTCCATCTGCCATTTCTCCGCCCAAGTCTCCAACCGATCTATATCCTGCTGTATCCTCTGACAATCCTCATCACTATCCGCAACTCCACCAACCTTTGTGTCGTCCGCAAACTTACTTATCAGACCAGATACATTTTCCTCCAAATCATTTATATATACTACAAACAGCAAATGTCCCAGCACTGATCCCTGCAGAACACCACTAGTCACATTCCTCCATTCAGAAAAACACCCATCCACTGATACCCCCTCTGTCTTCTATGACCGAGCCAGTTCTGTATCCATTTTGCCAGCTCACCTCTGATCTCGTGTGACTTCACCTTTTGTACCAGTCTGTCATGCGGGACCTTGTCAAAGGCTTTACTAAAGTCCATATAGATAACATCCACTGCCCTTCCTTCATCAATCATCTTTGTCACTTCCTCAAAAAACTCAATCAAATTAGTAAGACACGACCTCCCCTTCACAAAACCATGCTGTCTCTCGCTAATAAGTGCGTTTGTTTCCAAATGGGAGTAAATCCTGTCCCGAATAATCCTCTCTAATAGTTTCCCTACCACTGACGTAAGGCTCACCGGCCTATAATTTCCTGGATTATCCTTGCTACCCTTCTTAAACAAAGGCACAACATTGGCTATTCTCCAGTCCTCTGGGACCTCACCTGTAGCCAATGAGGATGCAAAGATTTCTGTCAAGGCCCCAGCAATTTCTTCCCTTGCCTCCCTCAGTATTCTAGGGTAGATCCCATCAGGCCCTGGGGACTTATCTACCTTAATGCTTTGCAAGACACCCAACACCTCCTCCTTTTTGATAATGAGATGACTGAGACTATCTGCACTCCCTTCCCTAGGCTCATCATCCACCAAGTCCTTCTCTTTGGTGAATACTGATGCAAAGTACTCATTTAGCACCTCGCCCATTTCCTCGGGCTCCACACATAGATTCCCATCTCTGTCCTTGAGTGGGCCAACCCTTTCCCTGGTTACCTTCTTGCTCTTTATATATGTATAAAAAAGGCTTGGGATTTTCCTTAATCCTGTTTGCCAATGACTTTTCATGACCCCTTTTAGCCCTCCTAACTCCTTGCTTCAGTTCCTTCCTACTGTCTTTATATTCCTCAAGTGCTTCATCTGTTCCTAGCCTTCCAGCCCTTACAAATGCTTCCTTTTTCTTTTTGACTAGGCTCACAATAGCCCGTGTTATCCAAGCTTCCCGAAACTTGCCAAACTTGTCTTTCTTCCTCACAGGAACATGCTGGTCCTGGATTCTAATCAGCTGATGTTTGAAAGACACCCACATGTCAGATGTTGATTTACCCTCAAACAGCCGCCCCCAATCTAAATTCTTCAGTTCCTGCCTAATATTGTTATAATTAGCCTTCCCCCAATTTAGCATCTTCACCCGAGGACTACTCTTATCCTTGTCCACAAGTACCTTAAAACTTATGGAATTATGGTCACTGCTCCCGAAATGCTCACCCACTGAAACTTCGACCACCTGACCGGGCTCATTCCCCAATACCAGGTCCAGTACGGCCCCATCCCTGGTTGGACTATCTACATACTGTTTCAAGAAGCCCTCCTGGATGCTCCTCACAAATTCTGCCCCATCCAAGCCCCTAGCACTAAGTGAGTCCCAGTCAATATAGGGGAAGTTAAAATCACCCACCACCACAACCCTGTTACCTTCACATCTTTCCAAAATCTGTCTACATATCTGCTCCTCTACCTCCCGCTGGCTGTTGGGAGGCCTGTAGTAAACCCCCAACATCGTGACTGCACCCTTCCTATTCCTGAGCTCCATCCATATTGCCTCTCAGGTCTCTCTGTGAATTTATTACATAAACATAACTAGGAAACTACGGCAAAAATTTTTGAGGCACACGACAGATACTTTCTCTGACGGCTCAATGGCACTGAATGTCAGAACATCAACTTTCGATGTCATGGAATATCACGCTATAGTTTTGACAGGCCTTTTCTAGTTGGTTTCTCATCTCAGCTGTACTGGATGGGAACATGAGGACCTATCTTGCCAGGACTTAGTATCAAGCATCAAACCAATTCAGAACCCAAGTTATTGTTACACCAGGTATTAGTTATTTACTATTTACTTAGAACCTGTCTGACCTGGCTAGGTGAAGTTTAACAGCTTGGTGGGAAATGGTAGTTATTATTAATACCAAAGCAACACAAAAGGGCCCTGATATACTTGTACGATATACTTTTATTAAATAGGTCAGAATGTTTATTTAAACAAAAGTAATCAAGTAAACATTTTGTAAGACAGTATTTTAAAAATTATTGTGGAATTATGTCCTGAAACTTGGTAATTGCTACAGGATTCTGGAGGGTGCAGTTTTTCAACATGTGGGAATTTCAACATACAGCAGGGAAGGATAAAAGCTAGGAAAATACTAAAATATATTAGTGTATTGCACTTAAAAAAAAATCATTCTTGGGATGCAGGCATCCCTAGTTGCCCAAGTTTGGTACAACTGAGTGGTTTTTTAGGTCACTTCAGACTGGCAATTAAGGGTCAACCATTTTAGTGTGGGACTGGAGTCACATATAGAGCAGACTGGGTAAGGAGGCAGAGTTCTTTCCCTAAAGGACACTAGTGAACCAGTTGGGTTTTTAACAATCTGACAGCTTCATGGCCACTTTTACCAGATTTAAAAAAAATTCAAATTCTCCAACTGCCCAGATAGGTTTTGAACTCTTGTCTCTAGATTACTCGTTCAGTAACATGGCCATCGTGCTGTATGTGCCAGTGGGTAATCCATCAGTGGGTGCATCTGTCTGATGCCAGTTACCTGTCATGGTGCATCAACATATCAACTATGTCTTTAAACAGCTCTGGCTCTTTAGGGGAGAAATATCCACCACTAATCTGATCCATGGCTTGCCTCAGCTCTGGCAGCTTGTCGAAGTAGTCTCTGGCATTGTACCTGTACAGGACACAAAATCAAAGAGTAAGTTGTACACAAGCTCTTCTTCCACAGGCGCAATTAAGGAACTGGAGGAGGCCATTTGGCTTTTCAAACATGTTCCGCTATTCATGACTGACCTGCACCTCAACTCCATTTACCCGTCTTTGCACATATCCCTATAAGATGCAGCTAAAACATTTCCTGGGCAGTCAAGTGCTCTGTTATGGACTATTTGATACAGGTGAGGAACTAGAAATACCATTGGGCAAATATTGCAACAAGAATGACCGACTTTCACAGCAATGCTCCTCCCTGCATCATGCAAGAGGAATACTGATGGGACAAGATTTGGACTGTGTCCATGGGGACTAGTTATCTACAAATGGAAGTTTCAAATACTATTTACAATTCACAATTACTTTCACTGTGTAAAATGGTAAAGGAACAGACAGACAAGCAGAGCAATATGTTGACAAAGAAAGACTTGCATTTATAGAATGCGTTTCACGACCTGAGGACGTTGCAAAGCACTTTGCAACCAACAAAGTACTTTTGAATTGAAGTCACAGTTCTAACGTAGGAAACGCAGAAGCCAATTTGTGCATAGCAAAGTCCCACCAACAGTAATGTGATAATGGTCAGATAATCGGTTCTTAGTGGTGCTGAGTGAGGGATAAATGTTGGCCAAGACACCGAATAGAACTCTCCTGCTCTTCTTCCTCCATTAGTGCCGGTGGATCTTTTATGTCTACCTGAGATGATGGATAGGGCCTTTGTTTAACGTCTCATCCAAAAGTTTGCACATCTAACACAGCAGTACTGCACTGGAGTGTAAACCTGGATTTTGTGCTCAAGTCTCTGGAGTGGGGCTTGAATCCATGACCTTCTGACTCAGACAAGAGTGCTACTACTGAACCATGACTGACATTCAATAAAGACATAGATCTCATCTGTGTGTTGGAGCAAGTCATCATCTGTTAATTTATTACCAACCCCTTTTTATCAAGTGCCTCGACATCGTCCACTCTCATCCCGAAGATGAAGAGGTTCTCCTCTCCCGCCTCTTCTGCCATTTCTACGTTAGCACCATCCATGGTTCCTATTGTTAGGGCTCCGTTCAGCATAAACTTCATGTTCCCAGTGCCCGAGGCCTCTGTACCGGCTGTTGAAATCTGCTCAGACAGGTCGGACGCAGGAATCACTGTTACGAGAAATGAAAATGGTGGGGGGGGGGGGGAGGCAAAAAAGCAACAGCTTAGCTCTACTGTTTTACAAATGTTGGAAATGCTTTGTTTCCACCTTTGCTGGGTTGATTCTTTCAAATTCTAGCTCCACTCTACAACAACTTGCATTTATATAGCACCTTTAATGTAGTAAAACATCCCCAAGCCCTTCAGAGGAATGTAATTAGACACAAACTGACAACGAGACATCTAAGGAGATATTAGGGCAGGTGACCAAAAATTGATCAAAGTGGTAGGTTTTGAGGAGGCTTTTAAAGGAGATGAGAGCGGTGGAAAGGTTTAGGGAGGGAATTCCAGAGCTTAGGACCTAGACAACTGAAGGCACAATTGCCAATGGTGGGGCAAAGGAAGTGGGGGATGCACAAGAGGCTAGATTTGGAAGATAGTAGCAATCTCGGGGGGGGTGGGGGGGAGGGGTGTAGGGCTGGAAGAGGTTAGAGATGGGGAGGAGCAAGGGATCTAAAAAGGATGAGAATTTTAAAATTGCAACATTGAGAGACTGGGAACCATCATAGGTTAGGAAGCACAGGAGGTGGTGGGTGAATAAGCTTTGGTGCAAGTTAGGATACAAGCAGCAGAGTTTTAATGAATAACCAACAGTCCTTTATTCTAATGAACATCCTTTCACTGTTCTGTTGTTTCCTTATCCAATATGCATTATGTATTACTCACAAATTTTGATTCTAGTCTCTGAGTAAGGTTTTTCCTCTTTGGTTTGCCACCTGGCCATATATCCAGATATCCTCAGCAAATTTTATGCCCCCAGCACGAGGGATCTAAAAGGTAGTCTATTGCTCTCCATTTCTGGAGGTCTTGAATGGAATCTATTCTTCATTCAATTTGGATGGGACCATATTAGCTGCTTCAAATATGGTTGTGTAATTGTTGCAGTCCTCGAAAAGTCCAATTCAAAACTTAGAGAAATGTTTGTACCAGTTCCTGTTAGTAGTTTTTTCATTATCACATCAGATTAAGAAAGACTTGCATTTATATAGCGCCTTTCACTATGTTGTGACATCCAAAAGCACTTCACAACCAATGAACTACTTTTGAAGTGTCGTTCACTGTTGTAATGTAGGGAAATGCAGCAGGCAATTTGCGCACAGCAAGGTCCCACAAACAACAATATGATAATAACCAGATTATATATTTTAGTGATGTTGCTTGAGCGATAAATATTGGCCAGGACACCAGGAAGAACTCTCCAGCTCTTCTTTGAAATAGTTTCGTGGCATCCTTTACATTCATCTGAGAGGAGAAGTGGGGCCTCGGTCTGACTTCTCATCCTAGATTGCAGCTCTCCCTCAATATGGCACTGGAGTGTCAGCATAGATTTTGTGCTCAAACCTGTGGACTTGAGCCCACCTTGAAACACACTTGAAACCTTCTGACTCAGAGGCTTGAGTGCTACCGCAGACACCCGAGACAAATATAGAATTTTTTTAATGCTCGTTTTCTGTCATTAGTTTGAGTAATAAGCTAACACCTTTGAGTGAAAGTCACAGTTCAGCTTGCCTATAATTTACTTAATTGTACTGAGCTTATTCTTTAATGCTACTGGAAGAAATGAACAACATATGTAAGTGTTTCATTGATTGGGTGGTTTGGTATATTGCTCCTTAAAAAGTGAAAGAAAATCATGGAAGGAATTTGTGCTCAAAGTCCTCACTGACTCCTGGGGAAAAAAAAAGTTATGATCTGCCTGAAAAATTGGTGGAAACAGATTCAATTGTAATGATCAAAACGGTACTGGATAAGCACCTGAAAAAGAAAAAATTGTAGGGTCAAGGGGAAAGAGCAGTATAGTGGGACTAATTGGATAGCTCTTTGAAAGAGCTGACAGAGGCAAGATGGGCTGATTGGCCTCCTTCTGTGCTGTACAATTCTAAGTCAACTTTACTACTCCATGGAAAATGTCTACTTCCCTACAAGGTTATCCCATGATGTCAATGAAAAGGAGGAAACCATGCTATCCAACAACAAACGGTTTGTTTTTAATGGCCTGCAGCTTGATATCAACCTAGGAACTGACGCAGAGCCACCCAACTACAGGACAATACAGCACTCGCTGGGTGTGTACTGTGTCTTGGTAGCACATTTTTTCAGGGTCCAACAACTTCGTCTTTTGGGATATTACCCTGCTCTACCTTTGCCTCAGTCCATCTGTTGGTGTTGAAATGTCATCTATGCTTTTGCTGTCTCAAATGCTTCCTTGGCTGGCCTCCCATTCTCCACCCTCCAGAAATCAAACCCAAATATTGAGATTCCCTCCATAAACCTGTATGCCTCTCTACCCTTTTCTCCTCCTTTAAGACATTCTAAATTTTTGGTCCCCTGTCCTTAATATCTCTTCATGTGGCTTAAGTGACAAATTTGTGTCTGATAATGCTACTGTGAAGCACATTGTGACATTTTACTACATTTAAAAGATGCTATATATGCACTCATGCATGGAGAAATGATGAACTATATAACGAACGTATAAAACAAACCCAAAAACTGGCACTTTTCCTGAAAAACAAGATGGAGTCAAGAGGTCAGGTGACCTTATCTTGTACTACCAATACACATGGAAACTAAAGAACCCTGAGTCAATCTTCATGTCTGGTCCAGCCTTGGAGAAGGCGTTAAGATGTAAAAGGCACATTCTGCGTTAATGGCTACCTCTCCTCAACAAATTGTGTTAACAATGGCATAAAAGACATGGTGGGCTAGATTTTACAGCCCCCCTGACGTCAGGGGGTCATGGCAGGGGGGGTCCTGAAAATGCCTTCGGCAGAGGCACATCATGGGCCTCAATGCCAGGCGGGCCCAGCCTGATATTGCTGGTGGCGCCGAGGCCTCGTGATGGCCCCCCCACCACTTGGCGTCGGGAGCCAAATCTAAATATTTAAATAAATGCAAATGAATGAATAAATGATTTACCCGCTTCCACCGTCTGTTCCGGTGCCACATTGGTGCCGGTGGCCGGTGCTGACGTGCCTTTGGATCCCCGTGCAGTGGGAGGGGAGCAGGGTAAAACTAATTTCATTGGTCTGGGGGTGGTGGGAAGAGGTAAAGTTTAAAGTTGATGAACTTTGGGCGGGGGGAGGGGGGCGGTGGTGGGGAGGTCAGGAGCACAAGGCAAGTGTTTTGGGGAGGTTTTTATTTCCATGGTTCTTTTGGGGGGTGGGGGGCGGGAAGAGGGTCAGGATAAATTTATTTCAATTTTTGCAAACACTATCTTTAAAAATTTAAATGGTAATATAGGGCTTGAAGCCCTTTAAAAATGGCATTGGTGCCTGCACAGTGGCGCCTGACACCGTTGCCGGGGGGCAGACTGCCCACCCCCTCCATGTCATTGGTGGGGAACGGTCCGCCCCGGCCATGTTTAATATCGCTGAGGCTCCGCAAAGCTCGGCCTGCACGTGCCAAAAAAAGATTATTCTAACGTTTTATCAATCACCTGCTAAGCCAGATTTGGAATACTTTGTTCAGTATTGGACACACTACTGGGGGAGAACTCTTCACTGGTTGAAGTCATATCTAGCACAAAGGAAGATGGTTGTGGTTGTTGGAAGGCAATCATCTCAGCTCCAGGACATTGCTGCAGGAGTTCCTCAGGTTACTGTCCTAGGCCCAACCATCTTCAGCTGCTTCATCAATGATCTTCCCGCACTCATAAGGTCAGAAGTGGGGATGTTCGCTGATGATTGCACAGTGTTCACTACCATTCACAACTCCACAGATACTGGCGCAGTCCATGCCCGCATGCAGCAAGACCTGGACAACATTCAGGCTTGGACTGATAAGTGGCAAGTAACATTCGTGCCACACAAGTGCCAGGCAATGATCATTTCCAACAAGAGAGAATCTAACCATCTCCCCTTGACATTCAATGGCATTAGCATCGTTGAATCCCCCACCAACAACATCCTGGGGGTTACCACTGACCAGAAACTGAAATGGATCAGCCATATAAATACTGTGGCAACCGGAGCAGGTTATTGGCTAGGAATTTTGTGGAGAGTAACTCACCCTCTAACTCTCCACAGCCTGTCCACAAAGCACAAGTCAGGAGTGTGTTGGAATACTCTCTACTTGCCTGGATGAGTGCAGCTCCAACAATACTCGAGAAGCTCAACACCATCAAAGACAAAGCAGCCACTTGATTGGCACCCAATCCACCACCTTAAACATTCACTCCCTCCACCACCAGTGCACAGTGGCTGCAGTGTGTACCACCTACAAGATGCCTACAGCAATTCACCATGGTTCCTTCGACAGCACCTTCCAAACCTGTGATCTCCATCACTTAGAAGGACAAGGGCAGGAAACACTTGGGAACCACCACCTGCAAGTTCCCTTCCAAGTCACACTCCATTCTGACTTAGAACTATATTGCTGTTCCTTCACTGTCGCTGGGTCAAAATCCTGGAATTCCCTCAATAACACCACTGTGGATGTACCGACACCACATGGATGCAGCAGTTCAATAAGGCAGCTCACCACCATCTTCTCAAGGGCAATTAGGGATGAGCAATAAATGCTGACCTTGCCCGCGATGCTCGCTTCTCAGGAGCGAATTTTTAAAAAATGATATTGGTGCACTTGAGAAGGCTTTGAAAAAACTGACAAGAATAATACCAGTCTTAGGCCTCTAAATTACAGAAAGAGCCTTAAGAGCTGAAGCGCTTTCGCTGACTGGATTAATTCATGTAAATGCAAATGGACAATTCAATTAAGAATTTTGATCAAAGAACACATGTTCGAAGTTAGCAAGTCTCAGAAAAGATTAAAAATTCCATACTCCCCTGCCAGTACCACCTCCCCAAACTGAATAATAAATACCTTGACAATAGTTCTTGATCCTATGTTGACTACCCTTTTCGAAAAGGAGCTGTTGAATGTCTGATTGGGGATGAGATGGGTGATGAAAGATAGGTATAGTCTGCGACAATAATGGTGCACTTTAAAAAAAAAAATTCTTGGAATGTGGATGGCATTTATTGCCCATCCCTAGCTGCCCTAACAAGGTGGGTGATGGGGCTTCTAGCAGTTTGGTACAAATGAGCGGCTTGCTAGGTCACGTCCGAGGGTAGTAAAGAGTCAACCAAATTGTTGTGGGACTGGACTCTATGTAGCCCAGACTAAGTAAGGACAGCAGATTTTCTTCCCTAAAAGGACACGGGTGAACTTGTTGGGTTTTTCTGACAATTTGACAGTTTCAGAGCCATTTTTACTGATAGAAGCTTTTTATTTACATTTTTTTTTAAAAACTGCATTCAATTCTCAAACCGCCAGTGGGATTTGAACTCACGTTCTTCTGATTATTAGTCCAGGCTTCTGAATTACTAGTCCAATGACATAACAAATACACTACTGTACCCATACATATTGCTGCAACAGAGTTCGTCGTGGTGGGTTAATGTATTCTATTCATGGAAGAGACCAAGGTTAAATAGTGGAGAGGTGAGATGGATGAATGTTCTGTCCTTGATTTATCTCTGGGATCAGGGTGTATTTATATAGAACTTTCCCCTGTGAGGTTAAATTGACAGGGTAGAGTCTACAATAGGATAGTTTGTAGCTGGCCTGTGGAAAGAGCAGGCTTAGAATGGTAACGAACTTTTCTCGTTCATACTTTGCTCTTGAGGGTTGAAGCTTTTTTAAACATCTATATCAGAAGTCTTCAGTTAAGAAACAATTTTCTTTGGTGGGGGCATCCAGAACAAGGGGACATAACATTAAAACGAGAGCTAAGCCATTTGAGGGTGATGTCAGGAAGCAATTCTTCACACGAAGGGTAGTGGAAATCTGGAACACTTCCCCCTCCCGCCTGACCCCCGCCACCCCCAAAAGCTGTTGAGGCCAAGTCAGTTGAGAATGTCAAAACTGAGACTGATTGATGTTGGGTTAAGGAGCTAAAGCAGGTAGATAAGAGTTAAAATACAGATCATAATGATCTAATTGAATGGCGGAATAAACAGAACATTCATCCATCTCACGTCTCTACTATTTAATCTTAGCTTGCTTCCATGAATAGATAATGTTGACCCACCACCCACCATTACTAACTCTGTTGCAGCAGTATGTACTGGTACAGTAGTGTGTTTATATTACTGGACTAGTAATTCAGAAGCCAGGACTAATAATAAGAACATGGCAGTTTGAGGGGCTGAATGGCTGCTTTTGTTCCTATGTTCAACACATTTCAACATATTGTTTGCCATTGCTCCATGACCTTTTGGTCAGCTATGTGGCCTTGTCCAATCTACACCTTCTCCTTTGTTATCTCTTGCTCCACCCCCACCTCACTTGCTTATAACCTGTGACATTTTTAATATTTGTCAGTTCCGAAGAAGGGTCACTGACCCGAAACATTAACTCTGCTTCTCTTTCCACAGATGCTGCCAGACCTGCTGAGTGGTTCCAGCATTTCTTGTTTTTATTTCAGATTTCCAGCATCCGCAGTATTTTGCTTTCATTTGTTCCTATGTTGTTGTTTTACTATATTATTACATAAATTTACAGTTTCTGGAAATCTGACTGATTAGAACCATGTCTCATGGTTTTCGTTTCCTCTCTGGCAATAGCCAACAAATTTAAACACAAGTACAAGAGGATTAGATTCCTGTGACTCTGTCTGCATTACCTTTCTCAGCCAGAGACACCCGGTAGTTCTCCAGGAAGATGACCTTCAATCTGTCACCCACAATTGGGTCATTGTTGACGACATTTCCAACAGAAGTGATGAGTTTGATGATTATCTTGGCCATATGATAGCCTGGAGCTGCCTGTAAAGGACCAGGGGAAACACAATGAGCAGGTAGCATGGCCCAACCTGTACAAGAAACATCCAGTAACTTTATTGGCAAAATGGATATATGAAAATAAATGGGCCAGTTGGCAAATTGTCAAGATACAATGAAATATATACGTATCTATATAAATATACACACACACATATGTAAAATATATACATATATCTCATCAGCCTGATCCTGTGTCAAGGTAGGATCATAGGAACAGGAGTAGGGTATTTAACCCTCAAGTCTCTTTCACCATTCAATTAGATTATAGCTGATCTTAACTCCACCTACCCGCTTTGGCTCCATATCACAAAATCTATCAATCTCAGTTTTGAAATTTTCAATTGACCTAGGCTTACAGCCTTTTGAGGGACAGTTCTAAATTTCCACTGTCCTTTATTTGAAGAAATGCTTCCTAACATCACCCCTGAATGGTCCTGCTCTAATTTTAAGGTTATTCCTCCTTGTTTTGGACATTCCCGCTAGCTACCCTATCAAAATCTTTAATCATCTTAAATACCTCAAAAGATCATCCCTTAATCTATACTCAAGGCAACAGAATACAGTCTGTGCAACCTGTCCTCATAATTTGGCCCTTTACCCCCAGCATTATTATGCCAAATCTGCACTGTACACCTTCCAAAGTCAATATATCCTTCTTGAAGTGCAGTGACTGGGCCGAAGGTAGTACTCTAAATAGGATCTAACCAGAATTTTATACAACCATAACATAACTTCCATCCCTTTGTATTCCAGCCCCCATGAGATAAAGGCCAACAAAGTAATAAAAACAAGAAATGCTGGAGTCACTCAGCAGGTCTGGCAGCATCTGTGGAAAGAGAAGCAGAGTTAACGTTTCGGGTCAGTGACCCTTCTTCGGAACTTGCACTTGTTACAATTGTCATAATTAGAAGTACAAACACGACAGATACAAATGAAAGTTAAACAGCTAGAAATTGGTTTGCTCACATTTTCAGGTGTGGGGGGTTGCAATTCACCTGCGCCCGGTCTGACTGAGACAGGCAGCACGCAAACTTTGTGCTGCCTCCTCATTTCCATGATTGTAATATTCGGCCAAGTGCAATCCAAGCTGCTGTCTGGCTGAACGCTCAACAGGGGGCCCAGCATCGTGCGTGGCAAGGACGTATCCCAGCTAGCCTGCACCTTTTAAAGGCAGCCTGCCTTTCTTGGAGGGCAGCTGCAGTCATTAGAAGGAAGCTGCTGATGACAGTCTCTGCACGAACTGGATGGAAAGAAAAGTACCCCAGATGGAGCAACAGGAAAGGGAGAGCTCCCAGATTCTCGGATGCGGCACTGGAGGCCTTAGTCCTTTTGGCTGACAGCAGAAGAAGCCATGTTTCCACAAAGGGACTGGAAGCTCTGAAGAGCACCCTAGGAAGGGTGTGACCAGGGAGGTTAATTCAGAGTCTTGACCAAGGACCTGGCAGTAGTGCCGTAGGTTCAATATCCTCACACAAGTGGTCAAGGTCAGTGACTGCATCTTCACATGCCATCTTCTACCCAACACATCACCAACCTCTCTCGCTGTTCACTGCAACATACCCCCATCACTGACTCATTTGCAGTCCCTAGCAGTCAGGAATCAGCCTTAACATTCAAATACTCTATCTCACTCTCTCACACACCTTCCAGCCTCACACCCACCTCTCGCTTCTTCTACACACCTCCAGCTATTCACATCTTCCAAACAAAGTGCAACACAATCACTGACATTCTTCCCTCTCTCTTGTAGGACAAGGTGGCTCATAACTGATGCGCATCACTTAAGCTCATTGCAGTAGACTGTACTCCACACCATGGACCAGCTGTGGTAGAGGCCGTTGCATCTGGCATCAAGTATCAGCGAGATCATTCAGGATGACAGTATGTTTCTAACTATGGCTCTTCTCAAACCCCACGTCATCCTTATCCTGCTAACTGACATGAAGTGCAAGCTGCCGAAGATGTGACCGTGGACCTCTTGCTTTCCACGCCATCCCACCCCACTTCCCTCACCTTAATCCTCCCCTTCTGATTTTCTGCTTTCAGATACTCAAGAACTGCTGCATGGACTGCTATTGCAGCCTCAGGAGGAAGGGCAAGATCGGCAGTGAACCTCCGATGTTGAAGCGGCATCACTTGATCTGACATTCGCAGCCACCATCTCAGATACTGACAGTACGCGCATCTTAGAGGGTAGCATATTGTTGGGATCTGAACATAGTGAATCACCGAGCACGAGTGGGCTGCGGCCAGGCCAGAGGGATAGAACAGTTCATTTGCCAGCTCTCTGGAGAGCATGGTCACAGATGAATTCTGCTACATGGGACTCAGATGAGGACTTCGATGGGACAGCCTATAGCAGAATGCTGATAACCATGCACATTGGCAGGCCTGCCAGACAGCGTCTTGTCACTGTCAAGGAGCATGGAGGAGTTCGGCTCTAATGTGGCACAGTGCATGGAACCGATCTTTTCCACCATGGAAGCAGTGGCTGACTCCATGCAGCATTTGTGGATCCAAAAGTAATGCAGCATCTGGTGGCTATTGTCTCAGCTTCCACTGCAGCACAGGCACAAGCCACTGTAAGAAATGGCTGTCTAATACACTTATAAAATCTTAAGAAGATTAATTGAATATTATAGAAATAGCTCTCTCTCTCTTAATAAAGATTCTATAGCAGTCAGCCAGAGCGGACAAGTACCGGACAGCGTACGCCTATTATCTCTAGCATGACTCTAGCACTGGCTCTGAAACAAGACATTCCGAAAGCTGATAAGTTGGAGCCTCATACCCTCTCTAGACCAGTGTCTGGCTGAAGTTTACAAACGATAACAAGCACGAGATAAGGTGAAAGGTGACTTCAGGAGACAGAGTGATGAGCATGGGAGGAGTTCACTTTTAGTATCTGTCCCTCGATGATTGGGCAATTGGAATCAAACAAGTTATTGACATAGGGTAAACTACCAGTCCCAAGAAATAAAGCATATAAACATGTGCTCGGGATGGAAATCGTCAGTCTTCTTCGGACAGAAGGAGAGCTTACTAAAACTTGGCTTCGCTGAGTGTTAGGCTATAGCCTAGCACTTTGGTTAGCTCAAAAAGACTTGGGACCCTGTGGACCAAAGAGACCACCAACATCTCACCTGCCTCATCCATTGGGGAGACTGCCAACACCATTCTGCCCCACCTCATGATCTGGGAACTGTAATCTTTCCAACCTGTCGTATGTCTTTTCTGTCCATTTAGGTTACGCATCATCACATTTAAACTATTGCTTCTTAATATACATTATATTTAAACTGTTGCTTCTTAATAAACTGCTTCAATATCACATTATCAGCTCAACCCCCTCCTTTGGGTATCTGTGACTCCGAACCTAAATCTTACACTATCAATGTCTCAGTGCTGCAATGGCAGTTCAGATGGAACTCACGAGATCCATTCTTGCCGTCATGCAGAGTCAGACTGCTGTCATCATGGCTACAGATTTCAGTTCTCATTTATAAGCTTTCGTGTCAATCCAGCAATATGTCCTCCAACAGGTTACTAGGATTGTTGAAGTGCTGCCTTGGGAGAGTGGCAGTGGCACCCTGGAGCATAAACCTGCTGTCCTCTCTCAGGATGACCGTATTTGTGCTCCTACCACTGCACTCCAACAGTCCTCTTGATGTTGCCTCTCAGTCAGCCAACCCAGACTGCTGTCATCAATGCCAAGGTGGTGCAGTCTGAAGCAAGGCCTTGTAGGCCCAGTGTTGCTTGAGGCCGCCTGCAAGGCTCCCCCAGTGAAATAAAGGCCTGCTACCCGACGGGACCTGATGACATGTGTCGGGTTCGGGTCAGGTCGGGCTGGCTCTGACATTCTCTATCACCACCTCAGGTATGTGACTCTAATATTAATTTACTTTTTGGACTTTAAAGGTGGTTTTGTTACAGTTATTTTAAGCTTCTGCAGGTAAGGAACAAAGTGAAAAATGGAAGGTAGGTTAACTGATGGTCGGGTTGGGTCGGGCGTAGGAAAAAATGGAAGGACTCAGGCTGGGTCAGGCTCGGGGTCGGATGGGGTTCTGTCGGGCTCGGGTCGGGTCTTATTTGCAGACCCGAGCAGGCCATTACAGTGAAAGTCAGTAGCCTTCCACCAGCCACGCTGCAGCCACAGGGATAGCACTGCCGAAGAGCACTAGCACAGGCAAAGGCATCTGCAAGAGAGGCACTAAAGGAATGCAAAGGACTGAATAGTTGAGTTTCTTTTGTGTTACTGGATAAAGGTGTTACGGAAGGGCCTTTGATGGTGGCTTTTATTGCAGGAATTTGGCCAAACTAATGCTGTAATGGGATGTCACTAATAGATGAGAAGGTGGGGAGTAGAGGACCAATGGTGATGAAGGGATGATGTCCTAAGGGAACCGGAGTCTCAGCAGGTGCTCGTGGACAGCCAGTGTTGAGTGAAGGGGTCTCAGATGCCTCCTCCTCTTTCCGAAGTGGCCTCTGTATGCTTGGTGGCAGTGGCTGTGCCCTCATAATAGTGAGGATGCAGGGAACATAACAGACCACTATAAGCTTGGGAGACACGCTCCGATGAATATTGTAGGGGTCCACCCCACCTCACCCCAAAGTGATCCAGGCAGCAGAACCATTGTTTAAAAACGTTGTTGGTCTGCTCAATGATGTTTCTGATGGCAGCATGGCTCTCGTTGTATGTCCTCCTGTGGACCGGTGGTGGAGGAGGTTTATGAGCCTTGTGTACAGTGCGTAACTCATTTCTCCAAGCAGCCAGCCTCTGGCTCTGCGTGGTGGCTTGGAAACAATGGGAACTGCAGACTGCCTCAGGTGAAAGGCGTTGTGGCTGCTGCCAGGATGGTGAGTAGTCACTGACCTGATGGTTTGGCCATGGTCACACACCAACTGCACATTAATGGAATGGAATCTTTTGCATTTTACATTTTCCTGTTGGCATGTGGGGTCCGCAGAGCCACGATGTCTCCTGCACTATTGGGAATCCCACTATCTTGGTAAAGTCACATGTCCTTTCATCCTGTTTTTTTCTGGTTAGAAAGAAGACAAATTACTCACCTCTCCTCACATACAGGGCCCCTATCATCTCTCAGATGTAGCAATGGACAGCGAACTGGATATGTTTGCAATGTTGCCTGCTCCGGCCTGCAAGGATCCGGTTGCGTAAAAGTTTAGGGCCAAGGTGATACAGATGGCCTTCACCCTACAGCCATCTCCTTGGTGAATCTCAAGCACCTCAGGCATTGGTCCTAGCTGAGCAGCAGATATGAAAAGTATTCCCTGAAAATCCTGGCTGGATAGGGCCTTCTGTGGAGAGCCCTTCTCCTCCCTCCGCGCAGAGCTTCCCCGCTCTGCAGGCTCTGCTCCATATACCTGTCCTGTTGCAGACACAGAGGCACTGGAATTACAGTCCCCATAACTAATGCAGCCTTTGTGTGGACAGTGTTACGACCTTCTTTGGGCCTCCTTATCTCGAGAGACAATGGATACGCGCCTGGAGGTGGTCAGTGGTTTGTGAAGCAGCGCCTGGAGTGGCTATAAAGGCCAATTCTGGAGTAACAGGCTCTTCCACAGGTGCTGCAGAGAAATTTGTTTGTTGGGGCTGTTGCACAGTTGGCTCTCCCCTTGCGCCTCTGTCTTTTTTCCTGCCAACTACTAAGTCTCTTCGACTCGCCACAATTTAGCCCTGTCTTTATGGCTGCCCGCCAGCTCTGGCGAATGCTGGCAACTGACTCCCACGACTTGTGATCAATGTCACACGATTTCATGTCGCGTTTGCAGACGTCTTTATAACGGAGACATGGACGGCCGGTGGGTCTGATACCAGTGGCGAGCTCGCTGTACAATGTGTCTTTGGGGATCCTGCCATCTTCCATGCGGCTCACATGGCCAAGCCATCTCAAGCGCCGCTGACTCAGTAGGGTGTATAAGCTGGGGATGTTGGCCGCTTCAAGGACTTCTGTGTTGGAGATATAGTCCTGCCACCTGATGCCAAGTATTCTCCGAAGGCAGCGAAGATGGAATGAATTGAGACGTCGCTCTTGGCTGGCATACGTTGTCCAGGCCTCGCTGCCGTAGAGCAAGGTACTGAGGACACAGGCCTGATACACTCGGACTTTTGTGTTCCGTGTCAGTGCGCCATTTTCCCACACTCTCTTGGCCAGTCTGAACATAGCAGTGGAAGCCTTACCCATGCGCTTGTTGATTTCTGCATCTAGAGACAGGTTACTGGTGATAGTTGAGCCTAGGTAGGTGAACTCTTGAACCACTTCCAGAGCGTGGTCGCCAATATTGATGGATGGAGCATTTCTGACATCCTGCCCCATGATGTTCGTTTTCTTGAGGCTGATGGTTAGGCCAAATTCATTGCAGGCAGACGCAAACCTGTCGATGAGACTCTGCAGGCATTCTTCAGTGTGAGATGTTAAAGCAGCATCGTCAGCAAAGAGGAGTTCTCTGATGAGGACTTTCCGTACTTTGGACTTCGCTCTTAGACGGGCAAGGTTGAACAACCTGCCCCCTGATCTTGTGTGGAGGAAAATTCCTTCTTCAGAGGATTTGAACGCATGTGAAAGCAGCAGGGAGAAGAAAATCCCAAAAAGTGTGGGTGCGAGAACACAGCCCTGTTTCACACCACTCAGGATAGGAAAGGGCTCTGATGAGGAGCCACCATGTTGAATTGTGCCTTTCATATTGTCATGGAATGAGGTGATGATACTTAGTAGCTTTGGTGGACATCCGATCTTTTCTAGTAGTCTGAAGAGACCACGTCTGCTGACGAGGTCAAAGGCTTTGGTGAGATCAATGAAAGCAATGTAGAGGGGCATCTGCTGTTCACGGCATTTCTCCTGTATCTGACGAAGGGAGAACAGCATGTCAATAGTCGATCTCTCTGCACGAAAGCCACACTGTGCCTCAGGGTAGACGCGCTCGGCCAGCTTCTGGAGCCTGTTCAGAGCGACTCGAGCAAAGACTTTCCCCACTATGCTGAGCAGGGAGATTCCACGGTAGTTGTTGCAGTCACCGCGGTCACCTTTGTTTTTATAGAGGGTGATGATGTTGGCATCGCGCATGTCCTGGGGTACTGCTCCCTCGTCCCAGCACAGGCATAGCAGTTCATGTAGTGCTGAGAGTATAGCAGGCTTGGCACTCTTGATTATTTCAGGGGTAATGCTGTCCTTCCCAGGGGCTTTTCCGCTGGCTAGGGAATCAATGGCATCACTGAGTTCCGATTTGGTTGGCTGTATGTCCAGCTCATCCATGACTGGTAGAGGCTGGGCTGCATTGAGGGCAGTCTCAGTGACAGCATTCTCCCTGGAGTACAGTTCTCGGTAGTGCTCAACCCAGCGGTCCATCTGTTTGCGTTGGTCAGTGATTATGTCCCCCGATTTAGATTTGAGGGGGGTGATCTTCTTGATGGTTGGCCCAAGAGCTCTCTTCATGCCATCATACATTCCTCTGATGTTTCCGGTGTCTGAGGCCAGCTGAATATGACTGCATAGGTGTTGCCAGTAGTCGTTTGCGCAACGCCTAGCTGTTCTTTGTGCAGTACTTCTGGCTGCTTTAAGTGCTGCGGATGTTAAATCGCTGGGGGCTTTCTTGTAGTTCAAAAGTGCAATGCGCTTAGCGGCTATGACAGGTTCCAGCTCTTCATTATGAGATTGAAACCAGTCTGCATTTCTCTTCGCACTTTTGCCGTAGGTGGTCAAAGCTGACTCATAGATGGCGTCTCTGATGTGGGCCCACTTGGTCTCAGCATCCCCTGTGGGAGTGTTTTGAAGGGCTGTTACAAGTGAATTTAGAAATTTTTGTAACAGCTGTGGGTGAGAAATTCTGCTCGTGTTGATGCGCGGGTGGCCCTTCTGCTTGGAATGATGCAACTTCTTTGGTCTGAGTCTAACCTTGCTGCACACCAGGGAGTGGTCGGTGTCGCAGTCCGCACTGTGGAAGCTGCGTGTGATTTGAACACTGTTTAAGGCGGCTCGCCTTGTGACAATGAGGTCTAGCTGGTGCCAACGACGTGATCTTGGGTGCCTCCATGAAACCTGGTGACAGGGTTTAGTGTGAAAGAACGAGTTGGTGATGCAGAGGTTATGATAGGTACACAACTCAAGCAGTCTCTGCCCGTTCTCATTCATCCTTCCAACGCCATAGCGCCCAAGGCAGGAGGGCCATGAGTCATGGTCGGCCCCAACCCTGGCATTAAAGTCCCCCAGCAGGAATAGGTGTTCGGTGTTGGGGATGCTGCTAATGATGTTATGGAGTTGTTCATAGAACTGGTCTTTAGCTTCAGGTGCGGAACAGAGTGTTGGAGCATAGATGCTGAGTAGGTGTACTGGACCAGAGGTGGTGAGCAGTCGGATGGACAGTATGCGTTCCGAGCCATTTGAGGGAGGCTCTATCATGCTGAGCAAGGAGTTTCTGATGGCGAAGCCCACTCCATGCTGTCTTGGTTCTTCAGGATCCCTGCCCTGCCAGAAGAAGGTGTAGTCTTGCTCTGCTAGAGAGCCCTTCTCCTCCCTCCGCGCAGAGCTTCCCCGCTCTGCAGGCTCTGCTCCATATACCTGTCCTGTTGCAGACACAGAGGCACTGGAATTACAGTCCCCATAACTAATGCAGCCTTTGTGTGGACAGTGTTACGACCAAGGCGGGAGTAATGCACTGTTAATTCAGTCCCATTACTCCACAGGTCATAGCATAAAAAATAAAGTTTCCCACCTACCGAAGACCAGCCAGATTAAACACTGTATTTTTCCCCCAGAATAAAGCACACCAAATCACGTTTCATTAAACAAAAACTTTAACTATTTATTAGAAATAAAAATAGGTCTTTACTAACAAAATAAATCTATACATGAAAAAACCCTCATTTCCTTAACCCTCATGCACACACACATACATTCAAAAAGAAACTGTTAACCAGTTTCAAAAGGGGTTTTTGGGTTGTAACTGTTTCTTAGGAATAGAAGGAATAATAAAAAATAATTGAGGTTCATGCTCTGGTAGGATATTTTCAGTACAGTGCGGTGTGTCAGAGTCAAATAGTCAGATGCCACTCGAAGTCTCTCCAGGCAAGGTTGATGAGCAGTCTGTGATGGGTAGGTGTTTACAGCAATTTAACTGCAGCAGGCATCACATAGGTCTTCCATCAGGGGTGTAGCAACAGATCTGCTTGGGTTTTGAAGCAGCAGTCTAGCAGTAGAAGAATACAGGAGGCAGCAGGAATCTCTCTGGATGCAGAAATTCTTCAGAGACTGGAGCCAGCAGGAATCTACTACTTTTCAAATGCAGGATTCCTTTTCAAGACATGCAAGTTCTCCTTTACAAAGAGAGAGGTAGCACTTTTCTGGGTCTTTTCTTTCTGGCTACAGGCAGGTCAAACAAAGATTTCAAATGTCTGCTCTTTGTCCAATTCACAGGCTTTTAAAGGGTCCAAAGTGAAAAAAGCACCTTCCTGAATATGGTCACATGTCCAGACACAGCGTCTCCCCCTGGTCACTCAAGCTGCTCTGAAGAAAGGACAAACCCCTGTGATTTCCTTGAAACTGCTGACCTTCCTGTCCTTTTACAAGTTTAACTTCCTTTCAAAACATTGCTGGAATTCCAATTATTTTGCAGGTGTCCTTCACTGAGCAAAATCCTTCTTTCTTATTTTTTAAACACATAGAAGTCCAAGATTTTAGTACAAAATATAAAACCTTTGTGACAACAGGTCACAAAACTCCTCTGCCCTCCCTGTATCAATGCAGCAACACTCCCATCCAAATCCAGCAATCCACCACAACACCTCCAAAAAGATACCGCAATACTTCCACAAACATTGCAACAGCAGAAATGTGTCAAAAGTACTTCACCTGCAAGTTGGATGGTTGGTCCTTTAACTAGCACTAGTGAGGTGGTGGTTCTCCCATGCAGCTGAACACCTGTGAAGCTATGAGTGATTTGCACAGATGGTCACAGAACCTGTGCGGTCCAATTTTGCAGAACATGTGTCAAATCAGCCAAAAGGCTGTTTGAAGTCATGATCTGCCCACTGCGAAAACTTCCAGTGCATGGCATGGCACACCTGCACTAGCACCCTTCCCAGCATGGGGTGCTGCACGAACCGCACCAGAAGTGGCCAGAAACACTGCACACACCATTTTTCAGATCCAGGTTTTCTTAGCAAACCCCAATGGCGTTAGAGAGTCCAATTTTGCAGCCAAACTCTCAAGTGAGATTTTCCAACATTTTATAAAATATTATTTTTAAATAGGTGAATTTGGAGTAGAGTTGCTTCCCGTTTTTCTCCCGATATAGGTGAACTTCCTAGCCACTCTCAATGCCTTCTATATCCAGCCAAATATTCCCATGTCCTTAGAACAGCTCAGCTGGAGCCTCCCAGCATGGTCATTGGGAACTGGATGGAAGTTAAACCTGTGCGTTGCTGTGTCTCTCTCAGTACTGAATCACTGCAACACCACTATCTCGTATACCAAAGTTAGAGGACAGAACTGTGGAAATTAGTTCCAACATATGGCACAAGAGCTGGTAGCGGGTGGGCTTGTAACCAACATTCCCCTATGTGGCAATGACTGGGAGTGACATTGGGAGTCAAGGTGAATCGAATGGAAAGTCAAATACTTCCAACACAGGAATATAGATGGGGAAAACTAAATAGGCCAACTGATTGAAAGCATTTTTTGCTCAACTCTTGACAGCCAGTTATGGAGTGGCAGAATTCCTCAGACTGCCTTCTTGGCCAGCAGGGAACAGGGCACTAGGAAATTTGGTGGTGGGGAGAGGAAGAGAAATGAGGCCAACAGATTTTAGAGGAAAAATATGTCACAAATAATAAAATCTCACCATACTATATATGTGTGAAATAGTACAAGCATTATCAACCTCTGTCACATAAAGTTGAAGTGTGCATTTTCACTGTCAATAAATCTATGCTTACCCAGTTTCAAATAAATATAAGCAAAGTTACCACTGGTTCCAAGAACTTCCTGATTCTTTCAGCTATGACCTATTCTGTGACTACACACACTTAATACAATAATTACACTACAGGTTCTGTCGCACATGCCAATACACCTTCAGCTGCTATCTCGTAACACTGTTTAATCCATTTTGTCCTACATCACACGGCACATTCATCTTCAAGATGGCATCTAAAACAAAATGGATTGTGAAACCTCAGTGCAACAAGAAAACCAATCACTGACGACGGGAGGGGGGGGGGGGGGGGGTGGGGGGGAAATGACGCGGGGAGATGGAAGGGTTGAATTCCACAGGTGTTAACTTGACCCCTACATTGGATTACTTGGAAGAAAAAATAATAATGTGGCTTTATATAGGCCTTTAACATTGTAAAATGTCCCAAGGTGCTTCATAGGCGTTCAAGGTGCCTACTCCTGCTCCTAATTTGTATGTTTGTATGAAACAAAATTTGACACCGAGCCACATTTCAGGATAGGTGACCAAAAGTTTGGTCAAAGAGCTAGGTTTTACAGAGCGTCTTAAAGGACCAGAGATAGGTAAAGAGGTGGAGAAGTTTAGGGGAGTGAATCCCAGAGATTACAGCCTACACAGCTGAAGGCATGGTCACCAGTGGTGGGACAATGGGAATGGACAGGTCGTCAGAATTGGAAGAGTGCAAATATTTCACCAATCTGCAGATCTGGAGGAATTTACAGAGATAGAGAGGTTATGGAGGAATCTGAACATGAGAATGAGAATTTTAAAATCAAGGCATCGTCTCATCTTACTCTTGTTTCTAAAAGCTCGGACAAAGCGCATCATTCAGGCAGCTACAAACACAACCTTCTACGACCAGAAACACTGGTTTCTCTAAAGGAACGTGACCCGCTGCTAAAATGAGATCCCTTCACTTTTCCTTACCTTCCCTCCAATCAGGACTGTCCTTGGCACAAAGACTTTGTTTGGCTCCTTTTTGATACCTGAAATAAATGAGAGATCGTTTCAAAATAAAACACTGTTACTGCTACCTTTGATTTTCATGTTTACAAATGCAATATGAACATCTACGATTACTATTACAACTTCTACAATTACTACTAAATTTCCATCAGCTCAATACTGACTATGTTGTGGAAGTAAATTTTTAAAATTCAGTCTCTGAATGTATGCATCACTGGTAAAGACATTTATTGGTCATCAATAGGTGCTCTTAAGAAGGTGGTGGTAAGCCACCTTCTTGAACTGCTGAATCCATTTGGTGTAGGTACTCCCACAGTGTCATTAGGTAGGGGGTTCAAGGATTTTGACCCAACCACAATGAAGGATTGGCACTAAATGTCCAAATCGTGACTTAGAGAGGAACTTGGAGGTGGTGGTGTTCCCATGCTCCTGCTGCCCTTATTCTTCTAGGTGGTGGAGATTATGGGTTTGGGAGATGTTGAAGAGTTGATGTAGTGCATCCTTTAGACAGCACAAACTGCAGCCAAAGTATGCTGGTCGAGTGGATGCTTAAATTCACTCCACTGCTGTTGGTTCTGAACAAACCTGGCTGCCTGAGTCATCTGTATCCCCTGCTGTGACAAGTCATTCTTGGCATTGTCTATCCAGTGCTTCCTTGGTCCTCCTCAGCTTCTTAGCTCAAAGCAAGCTCAAATTAGGTACTTTACAGCTCTCCAGCCTCAACATTGAGTTCAACTTTACATCATAACCACTACTCCAATTTTCTTGAACAGGTGCTGGAAATGGCTGTGTTTATTTGCACTGCAAGTGGGTCAGACCAATTGGTTTCCTTGGAGGACAAGACACACCCAACAGTTAGTCTGGAATGTAATTTGATCCTGCCTGCTGTAAAGTAATTTGATCAGTCATTGTCAGGCAAGCTCCAAAGCTCAGAGTGCTAATACTACCGCTTTCAGAGAACAGAAAGGGCTCACATTCCTGAGTTAGGTGCACTCATTGCATGCTTTCAATACATACTTCAAAGAGTTAAGCAACACCTTGATTTTTAACATTCTCATCCTTGTTTTTAAATCTCCCTATGGCCTGGCCCCTCCCTATCTCTACAATCTCCTCTAGCCCTACAACCCTCAGATTTCTGCGCTCCTCTAATTCCAGCCTCTCAGTGCTCACAATCCCGAGCTCAGAGAATATGCAGCGCTCACACTCCCAAGCAGTGAACAGGCCTTGTTGCAAGTTAGGATATGTGCAGTAAAGGCCTGCTACTCGACCTGAACCTGTTGGGACCTGACAGCATGTGTCAGGTTCGGGTCAGGTCGCACTTCCGGGTCTGGCATTTGGGCTCGGGTTGGGTCGGGCTGGGCCGGATTGGACACACTCCATCACCACCTCAGGTAAGTGACTCTAATGTTAATTTACTCTTTGGACTCTAAAGATGGTTTTGTTCCAGTTATTTTAAGCTTGTGCAGGTAAGGAACAAAGTGAAAAACAGAAGGTAGGTTAACTGATGGTCGAGTTGGCTCAGGCGCGGGAAAAAATGGAAGGACTCAGGCCGGGTCGTGCTTGGGGTTGGATGGGGTTCCGTCAGGTTCGGGTCAGGTTTCATTTACAGCCCCGAGCAGGCCTTTAGTGTGCAGCAGAGTTTCAACAAGCTCAAGTTCATTGAGGGTGGAAGATGGGAGGCTGACCAGGAGAACACTGTAATAGTCAAGCTTGGCAAATAACACATAAATTTAATGTAACGGGATGTCGGTAGGATCACAGAATAAACAGCACAGTGGCACAGTGGTTAGCACCGCAGCCTCACAGCTCCAGCAACCCGGGTTCAATTCTGGGTACTGCCTGTGTGGAGTTTGCAAGTTCTCCCTGTGTCTGCGTGGGTTTCCTCCGGGTGCTCCGGTTTCTTCCCACATGCCAAAAAGACTTGCAGGTTGATAGGTTAATTGGCCATTATAAATTGCCCCTAGTATAGGTAGGTGGTAGGGAAATATCGGGACAGGTGGGGATGTGGTAGGAATATGGAATTAGTGTAGGATTAGTATAAATGGGTGGTTGATGGTCGGCACAGACTCGGTGGGCCGAAGGGTCTGTTTCAGTGCTGTATCTCTAAACTAAACTAAACTCTCATTCATTTAAGAACCACCCCAGTTTCTCTACTCTCATTTCATAACTGAAGTCCTTCATCCTTGTAAATTTTAGTAAATTTTCTCTGCACCCTCTTTAAGGCCTTGGCATCCTTCCTGAAGTGTGGTGCCCAGCATTGGCCACACTGTCTCAGCTGAAGCCTGAACAGTTTTTAAAAAGGTTTAAGACTAACTTCCTTGCTTTTGTACTCTATGCTTCAATTAATAAAGTCAAGGATCCTGCAAGCCTTTTAACAGCCTTCTCTACTTGACCTGCTGCTTTCAGAGACTTGTTTATGTACACTCGCAGCTCTCTCTATTCTGCACCCCTTTTAAAAGTGCACCATTTAGTTTATAATGTCCCTCCTATTCTTCCTACTTCTCCCTCCAGCCCTTAGTCCCCCACCAAATTCCTCCACCTTCGAAGCCCTAGTCCCCAATGAAACCATTATTCTCTCTCACCCTAGCCGTTCCCCCGGTACAGACCTCATCTCCACATCTCAAGTCCAAGGGACGTGGACTTGAAAGGATATGGAGGTCAACTGGTTTAGCCATTCACCGCGAGATCTGGCTGGACCACATAAAGCTCTATCAGGTCCTGCTCTAGTCTGCTAAAACTGCTTAATATTCCAGGATCATCCTAGAATACAAAGATAACCCCTGGCTTCTTTTCACTACTTTAAGCCATCTTCTTAAATCCCTCTTCCCTGTTTCCTCCAGCCTCATGCCAAAAAAAAAAGTGCGAGGAGCTCATGAACTTCTTTGTCACCAAGACTGAGACCATCAGATCAGCTGCCTCTGCCACTTCCCTCACTTCCCCTAGCCCACTGGGCCAAACTTCCTCTAAGGCTCCTCTGCCCTAGCCTGAACTTTTATCTTTCTCCAGTTTCTCCATCTCCCCCATGCCCTCTCTGAGATCATCTTTATATGAGGCTCGCCTTCTGCTCTCAATCCTATTCCCATGGAACTGCTGACCACCCAACTTCCCTTCCTGACCCTCATGTTAGCTGATATTGTTAATGGTTCTCTCTCCTCAGGTTCTGCCCCTCTCTCCTTCAAATCTGCCGTCATCGCCCATCACTTCAAAAAAAAACAACCCTCGACCCCTCTGTACATGCAAACTACGGTCCCATTTCCTCTCCGAAGTCCTTGAACGTATTGTCGTTCTTCCAAATTCCTGCCCATCTGTCCTGGAACTTCATGTCTGAATCCCTCCAAACAGGTTTACACCTCTGCCACAGTACGAAATGGCTCTTTTCAAAATCACAAATGACATCCTATGTGACAGCGGCAAAGGCAAATTAGCCCTCCTTGCCCTTCTCGACCAGTTTGCAGCCTTTGACACAGCTGATCACACCATCCTTCTCCAACCATCCATCATGCAGCTGAGAGGTACTGCACTTGCCTGGTTCCATTCTTATCTATCTAATCGTAACCAGAGAATCGCCATCAATGGCTTCTCTTCCCATTCCTGCACAGTTACCTCTGGTGTCCCCAAGTATCTATCCTTGGCCCTTTCTATTTCTCATTTACATTTTGCCCCTCGACAACATCATCCAAAAGCACATCAGTTTCATACGTATGCTGACGACATCCAGCTCTACCTCACCACCACCTCTCTCGACCCCTCCACTATCTCTAAACTGTTAGACTGCTTGTCTGACATCCAGTATTGGATGAGCAGAAATTTCCTCCAATTAAGTATTGGGAAGACTGAAGCCATTGTCTTTGGACCCCGCTACAAACTCCAATCCCTCATCACCGACTCCATTTCTCTCTCTGGTAATTGTCTGAGGCTCACCCAAATTGTTCCCAACATCGGTGTCATATCTGACCCGAGATGAGCTTTCATCCACATATCCGTGCTGTTGCCAAGACCACCTATTTCCACATCTGTAACATTGTCCAACTCCGCCCCTA
This sequence comes from Heterodontus francisci, assembly GCF_036365525.1. Lineage (NCBI taxonomy): Eukaryota > Metazoa > Chordata > Chondrichthyes > Heterodontiformes > Heterodontidae > Heterodontus > Heterodontus francisci. The sequence continues at coordinate 23,451,748 of NC_090383.1, read as the reverse complement.
CCTCAGCTCTTCTGCTACTGAAAGTTATCCATGTCTTTGTTACTTCCAGAGTCGACCAATCTAACACACTCCTGGCCAGCCTCTCACATTCTACCCTCTGTAAACGAGATCATCCAAAACTCGGCTGCCCGTGTCTTAACTTGCACCAAATCCCATTTACCCATCCCCTCTGTGCTCGCTGCTCTATACCGACTCTCAATTCAGCAACTCCTTGACTTTAAAATTCTCATCCTTGTTTTCAAATCCCTCCATTGCCTGGCCCCTCCCTATCTCTTCTAGCCCTACAATCCTCAGATATCTGCGCTCCTCTAATTCCAGCCTCTCAAGCATTCCCAATTTTAATTGCTCCATGCCTAAGCCCTAAGCTCTGCAATTCCCTCCCTAAAGCTCTCCGTCCCTCTACCTCACTTTCCTCCTTTCAACCCAAGTCTTTGACTAAGTTTTTGGTCATCTACCCTAATATTTCATGTGGCTCAGTGTCATATCTTGTTTTATAATGCCTCTGTGAAGTGCCTTGGGACGTTTTATTAAGTTAAAGGCGCTATATAAATATGTTGTTATTATTCTGCCCCCAACCCCACCGAGTTCCTGATCTTCTCCCCTCCTCAACCCCCAACACTACACCCCCTCCTCAGGGTTCCTGACCTACCCTAACCCTGACCTTCTCCCCTCACCCCACTCAGAGTCTCTGGCTTTCTCTCTCCCTCTCAAGAGTCTCTGGCTTACTTCCACCCCAGAGTTCCTGATCCCCTCAAAGCAAAAGAAAAGTCTGTGAGGAAACATGGTTCTGGCCACTAAGCACATGCATAGCCGTAAATGAGGTGCACATGCATAGTTCTGTTGGATGGACAGGGCTGTCTTTGGGCTCAGCCGTCATGTAGGCACTTTTGTCATTTAAATCACTCCTGTTCACCACTTAATCGCCCTTTGTTCTCTTCCCCCAACCATCCCTGCCAGCTCCCTTTTTACCCTGGCTCTGCATTTGCGTAAAAACTGTCCAATTTCTGATTTCTTCCAGTTCTGATGAAAAGTCAGCAACCTGAAACAGTGGGGGGAATTTTAATACTGGCAATGGGGGGGAAACCAATGCCAAGATTCCCATGATGCCTCTTTTCCAGAAGGCCCGCCGAATTTAGTGCGAAGCACTTAATTGGACAGCGAAGGGCCTTCCATAAGATTTAGGACCCCGTCGCCAGAAGTCCTGGCCTTGTATAGTTGCCCGCCAATCAGAGGCTGGCAGCTGCAGGGCCACCGCAGATGGTGGCTGCTGCTGTAGCTGCAGTGACCAGACACCAAGAAGTGGTGCTGGAACCAGGTTTAAGGTAGGTCAGGGTGAGAGGAGTCTCGCTGGTGGGGGTCAGCAGCAAGGACAGGTAGATGGCTCTCAGCATACCCCCCACCCCTTCCCGATGCTGGGTATCTCGTTCAGGCACTAAGTGCCTTTGAATGAGGGACCCCTCCCCCACTCCCTCAATCAGGAAGCTGTTCACACGGTTTTTCATGCCATGGTTTTTCGTGCCGTGCTTCCCGTGTGGCAAAAGGGCCAACGCCACATGGTTAATTGTGGCTGTGGTGGGAAGAGGCCCTTAATTGGGAGTTAATTACCCAATTAAGGGCCTCAATTGGCAGCATGGTGGGAAGGCCATTCCTAGGCCTTCCCGCCCGAGACTAAATTTTGGAGGAGACTGGATGGTGGTGGGGTCCCTCCAGTACAACTATAACACTGGCATCTACCTGACAATGTGGAAAATTGCCCAGGTATGTCCTGTGCACAAAAGCAGGACAAATCCAACCTGGTCAATTACCAACCCATCAGTCTACTTTCGATTATCAGAAAAGTGATGGAAGGTGTCATCACCTATTAGGTGACACTTACTCAGCAATAACCTGGTCAAGGAAGCTCAGTTTGGGTTCCGACAGGGCCACTCAGCTCCATAGCTCATTACAGCTTTGGTCCAAACATGGACAAAAGAGCTGAACTGAAGAGGTGAGGTGAGAGTGACTGCCCTTGACATCACGGCAGCTTTTGACAGAGTGTGGCATCAAGGAGCCCTAGCAAAACTGGAGTCAATGGGAATCGGGGAAACTCTCTATGGTTGGAGTCATACCCAGCACAAAGGAAGATGGTTGTGCTTGTTGGAGGTCAATCATCTCAGCTCCAGGACATCACTGCAAGAGTGCCTCAGGGTAGTGTCCCAGGCCTAACCATCTTCAGCTGCTTCATCAATGACCTTCCCTCCATCATAGGTTAGAAGTGGGGTCGTTTACTGATGATTGCACAATGTTCAGCACCATTCGCAACTCCTCAGATACTGAAGCAGTACATGTCCATATTCAACAAGACCTGGACAACATTTAGACTTGGCCTAAAAACTTGCAAGTTACATTTGTGCTACACAATTGCCAGGCAATGACCATCTCCAGCAAGAGAGAATCTAACCATCTCCTCTTGACATTCAATCGTATTACCATCACTGGGGCTCAACATCCTGGGGCTTACACTGACCAGAAATTGAACTGGATCAGCCATATAAGTACAACAGCAGGTCAGAGGCCGGGAATTCTGCGGAGCGTAACTCATCTCCTGACTCCCCAAAGCCTATCCACCATCTACAAAACACAAATCAGGAGCGTGATGGAATACTCTCCATTTGCCTGGATGGGTGCAGCTCCAAAAACACTCAAGAAGCTTGACACCAGCCAGGACAAAGCAGCCCGCTCAATTGGCACCCAATCCACCACCTTAAACATTGCCTCCCTCCACCACCGAGGCACAGTGGCAGCAGTGTGTACCATCTACAAGACGCGCTGCAGCAATGCACCAATGTTCCTTTGACAACAAAAAAACCTGTGGCCTCTACCACCTAGGAGGACAAGGGCAGCAGATGCATGGGAACACCACCACCTGCAAGCTCCTTTCCAAGCCACACACCATCATGACTTGGAACTATATCACTGTTCCTTCACTGTCACTGGGTCAAAATCCTAGAACTCCCTTCCTAACAGCACTGTGGGTGTACCTACACCACGTAGACTGCAGTGGTTCAAGAAAGCGGCTCATCACCACCTTCTCATGGGAAGTTAGGGATGGGCAATAAATACAGGCCTAGATAGCAACGCCCAGATCCCATCTCTGCCTGTGTCCCCTCACTCTCTGTGTCTCCGAAAAGGCGGGGAACCCCACCTCTGCTTTCTTTCCCAGCCCCCCTGGAGAAACCCTCCAGTCTTTTGCTGTCAAAGTTTAAGGGGGCCGGATCCCCATCCCATTAATGACTTAATCCGGACAGGCAACCAGCCCCCAAGAGCTGCTGGCCTATCACAGGGCCGACAGCTCAGCAGTATTGGCAGTGGCACCGGGAGCGGTGGCCACTGCCGGTACTGCAGAGGCCTCAGACAGGCCCAGCGCTGGAACCCCACAGAAGAGGTAGGTGAGGTGGGGTCACTGGGACCAGTCCAGAAGGCCCTGACAAGTGGGAAGGGTGGGGTTGTGGGTAGCTGGTCCAGTGGGAGGGAGTCCTGGGAGGTACAGCCTTTCCTGGTGGGGGTCCTCTGTGAGCCACAAATTGCCCACGAAGGAGGGACCCCTCCCCCACCAAGCCTGCACGGAGGATGCCTCGTTTTCGAGGGTGTCCCCACCACTGGTAAGATCTCAATGGTGGCGGGAAGAGGCCCTTATTTGGCCTCTGGGCAGCAAGGTCATCATTGGCTTATCCCGCCACCAGGAGAATTTGAACCGGGATTCCCAATGCATTCCGTGGGATGGTGATTCTGCCCCGATTTTCTGGTAACCCCCAACCCCCACGAAAGCCACCGCTGGGATGAGAACAAAATCCTGCCCTTTGTGTCTGTGTGTCCCCCTCTCACTCTGGCCGATATTTTAAGCCCCCCCAAAAGAGCAGCCTGCTGGTGGGTGGGGGGCGTAAAATGGAATGAGAGGCAGGGGGTGGGGGGGGGCGGGTGCATGAGGGGGTCAAAATATTCCAGAACTCGCTGGAGGGTCCCAGCGGATTGGAAAAACGCTAATGTGATGCCCCTGTTCAACAAGGGAGGGAGACAAAAAGCAGGAAACTAGGCCAGACAGCCTAACATCGGTCGTTGGGAAAGTGCTAGAGTCCATTATTAAGGAAGAAATAGCAGGACATTTAGAAAACCTTAAAGCAATCAAACAGAGACAACATGGTTTTGTGAAAGGGAAATTATGTTTGACAAATTTGCTAGAGTTCTTTGAGGATATAACAAGCAGAGTTGATAAAGGGGGACCAGTAGATGTAGTGTATTTAGATTTCCAGAAGGCATTCAACAAGGTGCCACTTGAAAGATTATAGCACAAGATAGGAGCTCACGGTATTGGGGTAATGTATTAGCATGGATTGAGGATTGGTTAACTCACAGAAGACAGAGAGTCGGGATTAATGGGTCTTTTTCAGGTTGGAACGACGTAACTAGTGGAGTGCCACAAGGATCAGTCTTAGGGCCTCAATTATTGACTATCTATATGAATGACCTGGAGGGGGCAGAGTGTAATATATCCAAATTTGCTGATGATACAAAAATAGGTGGGAGGGCATGTTGTGATGAGGACATAAGGAATCTGTAAGGGGATACAGATAGTTTGAGCGAGTGGGCAAAAACTTGGCAGATGGAGTTTAATGTAGGAAAATGTGAGGTCATGCACTTTGGTAGGAAGAATCAAAAGGCAGACTATTATTTAAATGGAGAAAGACTTCAAAAAAGTGCAGCACAGAGAGATCTGGGTGTTCTTGTGCGTGAAACACAAGATGATTCACTAGGCTGATTCCTGGGATGAAGGGGTTGACTTATCAAGAACGGCTAAACAGGTTAGGCCTTTATTCATTAGAGTTTAGAAGAATGAGGGGTGATCTTATTGAAATATACAAGATTCTATGGGGGCTTGACAGGATAGATGTTGAGATGATGTTTCCACTTGTGGGGGAATCTCGAACCAAGGGACATAGTTACAGAATAAGGGGACACTCATTTAAAACTGAGAGGCATAGGAATTTCTTCTCTCAGAGGGTAGTGAATGTTTGGAATTCTCTATCCCAGAGAGTTGTGGAGGTTAGATCACAAAGTATTTAAAGAGGAAGTAGATAGATTTTTGGAATAAGGGGGAGTTGAGGGCTATGAGGAGCTGGCATGAAAGAGGAATTGAGGTCTGGGGCAGATCAGCCATGATCTTATTGAATGGTGGGTCTGGCTTGAGGGGCTGAATGGCCTACTCCTGCTCCTGTTTCTTATGTCCTTCCCGCACCGCTCCCGCCTCTGCTGCCAATTTACGCGGGGCGGCAAGAAACTACCTGCCCGCCCCAGGCCCTTAAGTGGCCAATTATCCTCCACTTAAGGGTCTCTGCCCGCCGCCACATGCATTTGACGTTTGGCTGGCAGGCGGCTGAGGCCTCAGAAAACCTGCCTAATAAAACTAGGCAGCCTTCTCGGGAGCTGGGGAGGGAACCATCCTGATCGGGCACCCTGTGCCTCATGGAGGGCCAGCCCCGAAGCCCAAACTGCCCCAAATGCACAACATGCCTCACCTCCTGTAGCCTTGTCGGGGCCCAACCAATTGCCCGCGGCGAGGCCCCAAAAACTTACCTCATTAAGGGCCAGCCGTCATCCTCCTTCTGCAGCTGGGTGTAGTCCCAGCACTGGCCACAGCTCCCGGTGGCGCTGCTGGCCCGCTGATTGGCCGACAACTCCATTAGGCGGGACTGCCTGCCTCAATGAGGTGGAAGTCCCACCCAAGACCAATTAATGGTCTGGGAACCGTAATATCCAGTCTGGATCCCCAAGTCAGGCGGAGGAAGGATCACCACAGACTCTGGGCAGAGCACTGCTGGCTAGGCTAGCATTTATTTCCCATTCTTAATTGCCCTGGAGAAGGTGGTGGTGAGCTGCCTTCTTGAACCACAGCAGTCCATGTGGGGTAGGTACACCTCTAGTGCTGTTAGGAAGGGAGTTCCAGGATTTTGACCCAACGACAGTGAAGGAATGGCGATATAGTTCCAAGTCATGATGGTGTGGGGCTTTGAGGGGAACTTGCAGGTGGTGTTCCCATGCATCTGCTGCCCATGCTACCTACTTATGTGTAAACAGTAGGTAACTAGCAGTAGCTGTGCAGCTAAGGGGTTAAATGCAAAGTCTTTAGTCTCCTCTTGGCAATCCAATGAACAGTCATTGACAAAGAATGCATAATGGGTGTGATGCAACATTAACCATTCGCAGATTGCGACTTACGGTTGTAGAGAGTGATAATATGTAAACAGTTCAACAGCTGCCTCTTATACTCATGGATCCGTTTCACATGGACATCGAAGATGGAGGACGGGTTTATTCTGACCTTGTACTCACTTTCCAAATAAGCGGCAAATTTCAGTTTGTTCTCCTAAAACAAAAGTGTCATCAAAACATTGAGAGGATTCATTCGTCTTTTACATTTACTGTATACTTATTGTTATAAAAGGAAGTACTCTTGAAGTGTAGTCACTGTTATAATGTAGGAAGCAAAGCAACCAGTTTACACACAGCAAGGTCCAACAACAGCAATGAGATAACGACCAGATAATCTGTTTTAAAGATGTTAGTTCAAGGACAAATTTTGGACAGGACACTGGGGAGAACTCCCTTTCTCTTCTTCAAAAGACTGCCATGGGATCTTATAAGTTCACTTGAGACAGAAGGGCCTCAGTTTAACGTCTCATCCAAAAGACTACACCGTCAGTACTGCACTGAAGTGCCAGCTACGATTATGGGGCTCAAGTCTCCGGAATATGACTTGAACCCACAACCTTCCGACTCAGAGGAGAGGGTGCTACCACTGAACCAAGGCTGACACCTAAGGCTGCGTTGATGGCACCTTACAAATACGTGGTCTTTAGTTTCACACAACCTAAGTTATAGAAAAAGAGCTCATCTGAATCGTTTATTGTACCTGTTTAACGTTGGCCACATCTCTAATGAAAGCTTCATTGTTGACATAGCCCAACAGTTTCTTCAGCTGGTGTAGGTCTGTGATGAAACCCTCGCCAATCCTCTACGGGGAAAAAGATTGCATTTATATACCACTGTTAATGTAGGAAAATGTCCCAAGGCATTCCACTAAATAGTGCTGTGGGATCATTTCCATCCACTTGAGGGGACAGACAGGGTCTTGGGTTTAACTCCTCAACCAAAGGCCACTGCCAACAATGCAGCAGTCCCCTGCATTGAAGTGTCATCCTGGCTATGGGCTCAAGTCTCTGGAGTGGTACTGGAACCCACAACCTTCTGACTCATAACAGAGATTGCTACCACTCAGTCAAATCTTAAAAAAGCTAAAATCAAAGGTAATAAAGCAAGTTGGATAGAGATCACACAAGAGAACAGGAAGAAACAGATACAATGCAATGAATAATAGGTTGCTTTTGTTCCAAAAATGTGTTATTTAAAATATAACCACTATAGTTTAAAGTAGTAAAACTACTAACATCTCACTATTATTATTGATGAATCTTTCAATCTCATTGGGCTGGATTTTAATAGCCCGCCGTCACTCCCAGTGGCGAGCTCAAAAAATGGTGGTACACTTGCCGAAGAGCCGCTGTGATTTCCTGTGTGGTGGCTCATTTAAATAGCCGGGCACCCCGTCCACCAACCCCCCCACCCAACCAATCATGGGGAGGGGGCGGGCTGTCTGTCTCTGGCAATGGTGCCAGCTGCCAGCGGGCAGGCGCTAGCGCGATTTTTAAAGGGCAGGCAAATTTGAATTTTTAAAGTGAACCCCAAAATCTGCAAAATAAAATTTTAACGCCCCTTTCCAACCCCCAAAGTTTTTGCACTTTTCCCCCCTCAAAACACTTATATCTGAGTTCTGACCTTCGCCCACCCACCCCCCCAGACTGCAAAAAGTTGAAAGTGCATCCCTTCCCACCATCCCCTACATTGATGATGCTTATTTGGCCCCGTTCCTCCCGCCATAACAATTGTAGCTCCTCCCCCCTCCCCACCAGTGTCACGCTTGCTTTCCTCAGATGGGGAATTGAAGGCACGGGTGTGCTGGCCACCATGCCGACGCTCGGGGTGGGCTTGGAAGATTCAAGGTGTTGATTTAAATTTAGTCATCTCATTAATTTAAATATGTAAATCCAGGTCCAGTCACCCAGCGGTGGAGGGGCCACCACGGAGCCTCACTGCCACCGGGAGGATTGGGCTAGGCCCTCCTGGCGTTGACCTCCATGGCAGGCCTCTGCCGCAACCATCTTTCGGCCCCCACCCCGCCATGGAGCCCGCGTTGTGGGCTTGGTAAAATACAGCCCATAGTGTGTGACTTGAAATCCTGGGGAGAAAAATAATTTAAGATAATTGACCAATGAACCAGAGGGAAGATGAGGAGAATTTTCCTTTTCATGCAAGTTATGATCCAGAATGCACTGCCTGAAAAGGTGGTGGAAGCAGATTCAATAGTAACTTTCAAAAGGGAGTTGGATATATACTTGAAAAGGAACAGCTGCTGGGCTCAACAACAACTTGCAATTATATAGCACCCTTAATGTGGTAAAACATTCCAAGGGGCTTCACAAGAGCATCATCAAAAAAAAAATGACACTGAGTTACGTAAGATATTAGGACAAGTGACCAAAAGCTTGTTCAAAGAGGTAGGTTTCAAAGAAGGTCTTCAAAAGGAGAGATAGGCAGAGAGGTATAGGGAGGGTTGAATGCACGACTGTTTAAAATCACAAGGCCGAGTCAAACAATTAATGGGTGTTTGTAAAATGACACCAATATCTTTAAGCTCTGCAAATCTATAGTTGTTGTAACAGGATCTGTGCAATAAATGATGAGAGCAGGAAACTGCCATTGCTCCCAATGTACTTCTAGTTTCAGTAACAGAATCTAAGCCTTGATTGAAAATATAACCTATACAAAAAATTAAGTTGGTAGAATAATTTAGAGGGGTTTACAGGGTTAAATTATGAGGACAGGCACCATAAACTGCACTCATACTCCCTTGAGTATAGGAGATTGAGGGGTGTCCTAACCGAGGTATTTAAAATGCTGAAAGGATTCAATAGTGTAGATACAGAGAAACTATTTTCTCTGTTGCGAAATCCAAAACATGGGGGTACAGTATTAAATTTAGAGCTAAGTCATTCAAGAGTGAAATCAGGAAATATTTTTTCAAAGAAAGGGTAGTAGAAATCCTGAACAGACTCCAACAAAATGTTAGCTTGTTCCTATATCTCTCTCCCCCTCCAATTCACTACAACCTTTGAATGGGATGCTGTGCAGCCATTGAAGGTTCTTGAATAATAATTCACTGTTAATTGAGTTTCTATCCCCATCTCTAAATGCCAACAGAATTCTCACCTCAGCTATGACATCTGCAAGGCCTGGGTTGCACAGCAATAGCCAACGTCTTGGAGTGATCCCATTTGTCTTGTTCTGGAACTTGTGTGGCTCAAGTTCGTAGAAATCCTTGAAACTGGAAATAAAATCAAAGACTAAAATAAGGAAATGAAGTTTTATTTTCATATTTGGATGCTAACTTGATATTGTAGTGACAGATTGGGGAAACGGAAGATGTTATAAAAACAAAATACTTAGAAATAATTTGCACCCAGATGCACAAGTTATTTTAGTAGGTTATTCAAAATAAAAAAAGACTTGCATTTATGTTGTACCTTTCATGACTTCAGGTCATCCGAAAACACTTCACAACCAATGAACTAATTTTGAAGTGTAGACAATGTTGCAATGTAGGGCTAAAATGGCATGAAATTCAGGGCTAAGATGGTGGCAATAATTTTACAGTAGTATAATTATATACTGAAAACCTATATTCTATTTGAAGTGTTGTGTTTTTAAACACAATTGGATGATTATTTCTGCCACAATCATGTACAGCAAATTGGAATGAGGACAATACATAATGGTAGAAATTAATCCCCAATTTAATTTTTCACATTTAACTTTTCAAGCTTTGTTATTCCAAATTAAATTTGTAATATCAAAAAAACCAAGTCCAATAAATAGCTCATTTATTTAACAGCCTTCACAACCCCCCCCCCCCCCCCCCCCCACCCACCCACAATAGTTTTTAAATAGACTATCACAGGTAGAATCTGAGTCATACTTTTCATATTAACTGTTCAATCATCATCCCGTGAACAGTTCATTTGAAAGAGACGTCGCAACTCAACATTGATGACACAATGTAGTGTTAATCCATGATTTGTAAAAAAAAGATTTAAATAAGGGCCATACCAGTCACAAGAATATTCATTCTGTGAAGTTACAGAATTTTCATATTTGTGTTTAACAAGTGCAAGTTTACTTCATAGAAGTAAATTTGTGAATGTTTTTACTGTGTTTTAAAGATATCAGAGGTGAAATCTACTTTAATTTATGCTTTCTACTTTTGACTTTTTGATTTCAGACATGCCAATGTATCAGATTCAAGTGCAATATCCTGTAATGGTACTAAAAGTTTACCAATAACAGACTTAAAATAAACATATATAAATATACACACATACATGATGTAGCCAGAAGGACCATTTGCTTTGCTCTGGTACAAAAAAGGACTTATTTTCTTTGTTCATTCCCTCCTATACTGCAGGATGATTTTCACCAAGTCCCTCATTTCTGTACTTTTTTGTTCATTCTCAGGATGTGGGCGCCACTGGCAAGGCCAGCATTTACTGACCATCCCTAATTGCCCTTGAGAAGGTATTGGCGAGTGTTCCTCTTGAACCGCTGCAATCTGGGTTTTTTTCATTCATTCATGGGATGTGCGCATCGATGGCCAGGCCAGCATTTATTGCCCATCCCTAATTGCCGTCGAGAAGGTGGTGGTGAGCTGCTTTCTTGAACCGCTGCAGTCCATGTGGGGTAGGTACACCCACAGTGCTGTTAGGAAGGGAGTTCCAGGATTTTGACCCAGCAACAGTGAAGGAACGGCGATATAGTTCCAAGTCAGGATGGTGTGTGACTTGGAGGGAAACTTGCAGGTGGTAATGTTCCCATGCATTTACTGCCCTTGTCCTTCTAGTTGGTAGAGGTCGCGGGTTTGGAAGGTGCTGTCTCAGGAGCCTTGGTGCATTGCTGCAATGCATCTTGTAGATGGTACACACTGCTGCCACTGTGCGTCACTGGTGGAGGGAGTGAATGTTTGTGAATGATGTGCCAATCAAGCGGGCAGCCTTGTCCTGGATGGTGTCGAGCTTCTTGAGAGTTGTTGGAGCTGCACCCATCCAGGCAAGTGGAGAGTATTCCATCACACTCCTGACTTGTGCCTTGTAGATGGTGGATAGGCTTTGGGGAGTCAGGAGGTGAGTTACTTGCCGCAGGATTCCTAGCCTCTGACCTTCTCTTATAGCTACGATATTTATATGGCTACTCCAGTTCAGTTTCTAGTCAATGGTAGCCCCTAGGATGTTGATAGTGGGGGATTCAGCAATGGTAATGCCATTGAGTGTCAAGGGGAGATGGTTAGATTCTCTCTCGTTGGAGATGGTCATTGCCTGGCACTTGTGTGGCGCGAATGTTACTTGCCACTTATCAGCCCAAGCCTGGATATTGTCCAGGTCTTGCTGCATTTCTACATGGACTGCTTCAGTATCTGAGGAGTCACGAATGGTGCTGAACATTGTGCAATCACCAGCGAACATCCCCACTTCTGACCTTATGATTGAAGGAAGGTCATTGATGAAGCAGCTGAAGATGGTTGGACCTAGGACACTACCCTGAGGAACTCCTGCAGTGATGTCCTGGAGCTCAGATGATTGACCTCGAACAACCACAACCATCTTCCTTTGCGATAGTTATGACTCCAACCAGCGGAGGATTTTCCCCGATTCCCATTGACCTCAGTTTTGCTAGGTGCCCCTTGATGCCATACTCGGTCAAATGCTGCCTTGATGTCAAGGGCAGTCACTCTCACCTCACCTCTTCAGTTCAGCTCTTTTGTCCATGTTTGAACCAAGGCTGTAAAGAGGTCAGGAGCTCAGTGGCCCTGGCGGAACCCAAACTGAGTGTCACTGAGCAGGTTATTGCTAAGCAAGTGCCGCTTGATGGCACTGTTGATGACACCTTCCATCACTTTACTGATGATTGAGAGTAGGCTGATGGGGCAGTAATTGGCTGGGTTGGATTTGTCCTGCTTTTTGTGTACAGGACATACCTGGGCAATTTTCCACATTGCAGGGTAGATGCCAGTATTGTAGCTGTACTGGAACAGCTTGGCTAGGGGCGCGGCAAGTTCTGGAGCGCAGGTCTTCAGTACTATTGCCGGAATATTGCCAGGGCCCATAGCCTTTGCAGTATCCAGTGCCTTCAGTCTTTTCTTGATATCACACAGAGTGAATCGAATTGGCTAAAGTCTGGCATCTGTGAAGCTGGGGACTTCAGGAGGAGGCCGAGATGGATCATCCACTCGGCATTTCTGGCTGAAGATTGTTGCAAATGCTTCAGCCTTATCTTTCGCACTGATATGCTGGGCTCCCCCATCATTGAGGATGGGGATATTTGTGGAGCCACCTCCTCCAAAGAACAAAGAAATTTACAGCACAGGAACAGGCCCTTCGGCCCTCCAAGCCTGCGCCGATCCAGATCCTCTATCTGAACATGTCGTCTATTTTCTAAGGGTCTGTATCTCTTTGCTTCCTGCCCATTCATGTATCTGTCTAGATACATCTTAAAAGACGCTATCGTGCCCGCGTCTACCACCTCCGCTGGCAACGCGTTCCAGGCACCCACCACCCTCTGCGTAAAGAATTTTCCACGCATATCCCCCCTAAACTTTACCCCTCTCACTTTGAACTCGTGACCCCTAGTAATTGAATCCCCCACTCTGGGAAAAAGCTTCTTGCTATCCACCCTGTCTATACCTCTCATGATTTTGTACACCTCAATCAGGTCCCCCCTCAACCTCCGTCTTTCTAATGAAAATAATCCTAATCTGCTCAACCTCTCTTCATAGCTAGCGCCCTCCATACCAGGCAACATCCTGGTGAACCTCCTCTGCACCCTCTCCAAAGCATCTACATCCTTTTGGTAATGTGGCGACCAGAACTGCACGCAGTATTCCAAATGTGGCCGAACCAAAGTCTTATACAACTGTAACATGACCTGCCAACTCTTGTACTCAATACCCCGTCCGATGAAGGAAAGCATGCCGTATGCCTTCTTGACCACTCTATTGACCTGCGTTGCCACCTTCAGGGAACAATGGACCTGAACACCCAAATCTCTCTGTACATCAATTTTCCCCAGGACTTTTCCATTTACTGTATAATTCACTCTTGAATTGGATCTTCCAAAATGCATCACCTCGCATTTGCCCTGATTGAACTCCATCTGCCATTTCTCTGCCCAACTCTCCAATCTATCTATATTCTGCTGTATTCTCTGACAGTCCCCTTCACTATCTGCTACTCCACCAATCTTAGTGTCGTCTGCAAACTTGCTAATCAGACCACCTATACTTTCCTCCAAATCATTTATGTATATCACAAACAACAGTGGTCCCAGCACGGATCCCTGTGGAACACCACTGGTCACACGTCTCCATTTTGAGAAACTCCCTTCCACTGCTACTCTCTGTCTCCTGTTGCCCAGCCAGTTCTTTATCCATCTAGCTAGTACACCCTGGACCCCATGCGACTTCACTTTCTCCATCAGCCTACCATGGGGAACCTTATCAAACGCCTTACTGAAGTCCATGTATATGACATCTACAGCCCTTCCCTCATCAATCAACTTTGTCACTTCCTCAAAGAATTCTATTAAGTTGGTAAGACATGACCTTCCCTGCACAAAACCATGTTGCCTATCACTGATAAGCCCATTTTCTTCCAAATGAGAATAGATCCTATCCCTCAGTATCTTCTCCAGCAGCTTCCCTACCACTGACGTCAGGCTCACCAGTCTATAATTACCTGGATTTGCCCTGCTACCCTTCTTAAACAAGGGGACAACATTAGCAATTCTCCAGTCCTCCGGGACCTCACCCGTGCTTAAGGATGCTGCAAAGGTATCTGTTAAGGCCCCAGCTATTTCCTCTCTCGCTTCCCACAGTAACCTGGGATAGATCCCATCCGGACCTGGGGACTTGTCCACCTTAATGCCTTTTAGAATACCCAACACTTCCTCCCTCCTTATGCCGACTTGACCTAGAGTAATCAAACATCTGTCCCTAACCTGAACATCCATCATGTCCCTCTCCTCGGTGAATACCGATGCAAAGTACTCGTTTAGAATCTCACCCATTTTTTCTGACTCCACGCATAACTTTCCTCCTTTGTCCTTGAGTGGGCCAATACTTTCTCTAGTTACCCTCTTGCTCCTTATATATGAATAAAAGGCTTTGGGATTTTCCTTAACCCTGTTTGCTAAAGATATTTCATGACCCCTTTTAGCCCTCTTAATTCCTCGTTTGATTGGTCCTACATTCCCGATATTCTTTCAAAGCTTCGTCTTTCTTCAGCCTCGTAGACCTTATGTATGCTTCCTTTTTCCTCTTAGCTAGTCTCACAATTTCACCTGTCATCCATGGTTCCCTAATCTTGCCATTTCTATCCCTCATTTTCACAGGAACATGTCCATCCTGCACGCTAATCAACCTCTCTTTAAAAGCCTCCCACATATCAAATGTGGATTTACCTTCAAACAGCTGCTCCCAATCTACATTTCCCAGCTCCTGCCGAATTTTGGTATAGTTGGCCTTCCCCCAATTTAGCACTCTTCCTTTGGGACCACTCTCGTCTTTGTCCATGAGTATTCTAAAACTTACGGAATTGTGATCACTATTCCCAAAGTAGTCCCCTACTGAAACTTCAACCACTTGGCCGGGCTCATTCCCCAACACCAGGTCCAGTATGGCCCCTTCCAGAGTTGGAATATTTACATACTGCTCTAGAAAACCCTCCTGGATGCTCCTTACAAATTCTGCTCCATCTGGACCTCTAACACTAAGTGAATCCCAGTCAATGTTGGGAAAATTAAAATCTCCTATCACCACCACCCTGTTGCTCCTACATCTTTCCATAATCAGTTTACATATTTGTACCTCTACCTCACGCTCGCTGTTGGGAGGCCTGTAGTACAGCCCCAACATTGTTACCGCACCCTTCCTATTTCTGAGTTCTGCCCATATTGCCTCACTGCTCGAGTCCTCCATAGTGCCCTCCTTCAGTACAGCTGTGATATCCTCTTTGACCAGTACTGCAACTCCTCCACCCCTTTTACCTCCCTCTCTATCCCGCCGGAAGCATCGATATCCTGGGATATTTAGTTGCCAATCATGCCCTTCCCTTAACCAAGTCTCAGTAATAGCAATAACATCATACTCCCAGGTACTAATCCAGGCCCTAAGTTCATCTGCCTTACCTACTACACTTCTTGTATTAAAACAAATGCACCTCAGACCACCAGTCCCTTTGCGTTCATCATCTGCTCCCTGTCTACTCTTTCCCTTAGTCACGCTGACTTCATTATCTAGTTCCTTACAGGCTTTAGTTACTACCTCCTTACTGTCCACTGACCTCATTTGGTTCCCATCCCCCTGCCACATTAGTTTAAACCCTCCCCAACAGCGTTAGCAAAAGCACCCCCAAGGACATTGGTTCCAGTCCGGCCCAGGTGTAGACCGTCCAATTTGTAATAGTCCCACCTCCCCCAGAACCGGTCCCAATGTCCCAAAAATCTGAACCCCTCCCTCCTGCACCATCTCTCAAGCCACGCATTCTTCCTGACTATTCTTTCATTTCTACTCTGACTATCACGTGGCACCTCTGAGGTCCTACTTTTTAACTTGGCTCCTAACTCCCTAAATTCTGCTTGTAGGACCTCATCCTGTTTTTTACCTATATCATTGGTGCCTATGTGCACAACGACAACTGGCTGTTCACCCTCCCCTTTCAGAATGTTCTGCAGCCGATCGGAGACATCCAGTTAGTTGTTTAATTGTCCACCACCATTCACGACTGAATGTTGCAGGACTGCAGAGCTTAGATCTGATCCGTTGGTTATGGGATCGCTTAGCTCTGTCTATCGTGTGGTGAAGGTACACCCACAGTGTTGTTAAATAGGGCGATCCAGAATTTGACCCACAACAATGAAGAAATGGCGTTATAGACCAAGTCAGAACATTGGCCAAATATTACCACCCCCCACCCCAACCCCGGAAAGGAGCAGGCTGGTGGTGGGGGTGTCGTAAAATTTACTGGGTGGCAGGGCATGCCATTCCCAACACCTCCCCGCCCCCACTGCAATTTTACATGGGGCAGCAAGAAATGGCCTGCTCACCCCAGGCCAATCAAGGTCTTAAGTGGCCAATTAACTGCCACATAACGAGCCTCCTCCCATTGCCGCTGATATTTTACCAGCAGCCAGCTGGCGGCTCTGGTCCCCAGGTAAAATCTGGTGGCCTTCTTGTGGGCTGTGGGGGACCTCCTGATGGGGCACCCTGTGCCAAAACGGAGGGCCCCCACCCCACGGCCCAACCCGCCCCCTCTGCACAACACTCCCCCAGCAACCCCCCCCCACCCCACAACCAAACCCCTTGCCTCGTCGGGGCCTGGCCGATTGTCCCTGGTGAGGCCCCAAAACTTAACTTGTTTTTGGGGCCGTCGTCCCTCTTGCTTCTTTTGGCTGGGTGCAGTCCCGGCAGTGGCCACTGTTCCTGGTGGCGCTGTTGGGACTGAGAACTGCTAGCCTGCTGATTTGCTGGCAGTTCCATTTGGCGGGACTTCCTGCCTTAGAGTGGTGGAAATACCACCCAAGGCCAATTAAAGGCCTGGGGGAGTGTAAAATCCCAGCATTGCTTCCCAAGCCTGGTGGAGGTGGGCTCGCCCCCAACTTTTTGGCCGATGGGCAGGGTCTCCTGCCCAAAAAGAAATTCCAGCCATTGTGTGGCTTGAAGGGGAACTTAGAGGTGATGGTGTTCCCAGGCCCCTGCTGCCCTTGTCCTTCGAGGTCAAAGTTGTCCAACATACAGCCTACAAGCCAGAAGTCGGCCACTGCAGGTTGCCATCCGGCTTGCCAGTCCTCTGACTGACAGCGGCCTGCTTGTAGCTCTCCTGTCTGTTTACGTTAAGTGACGGGGTAGACAGGGCCTGCATCTGAGGGATGGTGGATGCCTGCCTGTGATTGGTCTCTATCTATGACTGACAGCGGGCTGCCCGGGCAGGGTGAGTGCTGATTGCCAGTATGAGGCGCAGGCGCTTTGGGATCGGCCGCCCCTGTTTACGTGCGGTTCAGGGAGTGAGCGGGAATGGGAGCAAGGAGCAGCGAACCATAAGTGGGAAACAGCGAACAGTGAGCAGGGAGTGGCAAACCATGTGCAGGGAGCAAGAAAGGCACGCAGAGGGGGAGTGGGAGGGGTAGCACAGAGAGGGAATGGTGAGAGAGACACAGGGAGGGAATGGGGAGAGAGAGAGGGGGGGGGGAAAAAAAGAGAGTCGGGGGGGGGGATGAGAGAGCACAAGGTGAGAGACACAGAGAGGGGGAGAGAGATATACAGAGGGGTGAGAAAAAGAGATCAAGATCACTCCCGACAAATGGACATCTATTTGGAATACTCCGCATTGCTACATCAAGCGTGCGGGCAGTGGTTGATTACTAATGCAAGCAAAAACTATGCCAGGTATGTCATTAAATCGGTGTTCAACACAGACAAGAAAGTAAATCAATAAATAAGTCTTCTCATGTAAAGCTTCTTCACAAAAATGCACATTAGTTGTTGTTTTGATTAATAAGATAAATTTTTAATGCCTTTATCTTTCCAAAATTTTCTCACGAGCCCCTATGTAGGACAAAAATTGTAATGTGGCTCCCCACGCAAAAGATTCGGACATCCTGTTCTAGGTGGTGGAAGTCGTGGGTTTGGGAGGTGTTTCCGAAGTCTTGGTAAGTTGCTGCAGTACATCCTGACATAGCACACACTGCACTGCAGCAACTTGCCAAGGTACACTGGTGGTGGATGTTTAGATCAGTGGATGAGGTGGCGATGAAGCCGATTGCTGTGCCCTGGATGGTATCGAGCTTCTCAAGTGTTATTGCAGCTTCACCCATGCAGATGAGTGGACAGCATTCATTAATCTATGTGTGGAGCCATAGGAAATGGGCAAGGTCTTAAATGAATACTTCTCGTCTGTATTTACCGTGGAGGTGGTCATGGAAGCTAGTGAGTTCAAGGGAGGGAACAGTGATATCCTGGAACATATCAACATTACAAAGGAGGAGGTGTTGGAGGTTTTGAAGCGCATTAAGGTGGATAAATCCCCAAGGCCTGACCAGGTGTATCCTAGGATGCTATACGAAGCAAGGGAGGAGATTGCTGGGGTCCTGGCAGAGATTTTTGTACCATCGTTAGCCATGGGTGAGGTACCGGAAGACTGGAGGATAGCTAATGTTGTGCCTTTATTGAAGAAGGGCAGCAAGGATAAGCCTGGGAACTACAGGCCAGTGAGCCTTACATCAGTGGTGGGAAAGTTATTGGAAGGGATTCTGAGAGACAGGATTTATATGCATTTGGAAAGGCAAGGTCTGATTAGGGATAGTCAACATGGCTTTGTGTGTGGGAAATCATGTCTCATGAATTTGATTTAGTTTTTTGAGGAAGTGACCAAGAGGATTGATGAGGGCAGGGCAATGGACGTTGTCTACGTGGACTTTAGCAAGGCTTTTGAAAAGTTCCCGCATGGTAGCCTGGTCCGGAAGGTTCGAACACATGGGATCCAGGGTGAGCTCGCCAATTGGATACAAAATTGGCTTGGTGATAGGAGGCAGAGGGTGGTAGTGGAGGGTTGTTTTTCAGATTGGAGGCTGGTGACCGGTGGTTTGCCACAGGGATCGGTGCTGGGCCCTCTGTTGTTTGTCATATATATTAATGACTTGGATGTGAATGTAGGGGATATGATTAGTAAGTGTGCAGATGACACAAAAATTGGTGCTATAGTGGACAGTGAAGAAGGTTGTCTAAGGTTACAACAGGGTATAGATCAACTGGGAAAGTGGACAAGGGATTGGCAAATGGAATTTTACACAGACAAGTGCGAAGCGATGTATTTTGGGAAGTTAAACCAGGGCAGGACATATACAGTGAATGGCAGGGCCCTGGGGAGTGTTCTTGAGCAGAGAGACCTTGGGGTGCAAGTACATAGTTCCCTGAAAGTGACAACACAGGTAGACAGAGTGGTGAAGAAGGCATATGGCATGCTTGCTTTCATCGGCCGAGGCATTGAGTACAGGAGTTGGGACGTCATTTTACAGTTGTACATAACGTTGGTTAGGCCGCATTTGGAGTAGTGTGCGCAGTTCTGGTCACCGCACTACAGGAAAGATGTGATTAAACTAGAGAGGATGCAGAAAAGATTCACAAGGATGTTGCCTGGTTTGGAGGGCTTGAGTTATAAAGAGAGATTGGATAGGCTGGGTCTGTTTTTCCTGGAGCGAAGGAGGCTGAGAGGGGACATGATAGAGGTATATAAAATTATGAGAGGCATAGATAGGGTAGATACCATGTTTCCCATGGTAGGGGTGATTAAAAACTAGAGGGCATAGATTTAAGGTGAGAGGGAGGAGGTTTAAAGGGGATCAAAGGGGTAAATTTTTCACGCAAAGAATAGTGGGTATCTGGAATGAGCTGCCAGAGGAGGTGGTGGAGGCAGGAACAGTAGCAACATTTAAGAGGCATCTGGACAGGTACTTGAATGAACAAGGCATAGAGGGATATGGAATTTATGCAGGCAGGTGGAATTAGTATAGATAGGCATTATGGTTGGCATGGACACGGTGGGCCAAAGGACCACCTATGCTGTACGACTCTATGACATTCCTGACTTGTGTCTTTTAAGTGGTAGAGAGGCTTTAGGGAGTCAGGAGGTGAGCCACTCACCACAGAATACCCAGCTTGTGACCTGCTCTAGTGGAAACATAGGAACAGGAGTAGGCCATTCAGCCCATCGACCTGCTCCACCATTCAATTAGATCATGGCTAATCATCTACTTCAACACCATTTTCCTGCTTTCCATATATCTCTTGATGTCATTAGTAGCCAGAAATCTAGCGATTTCTGTCTGAAGCACGCTAAACGATTGAGCTTCCACAGCCCTTTGGATAAATTCCTAAGATTCACCACCCTCCGAGTGAAGAAACTGCTCTTCATCTTAGTCTTAAATGGCCTACCCCTTATTCTGAGACTATGTCCCCTGGTTCCAGACTCACCAGCCAGAGGAAACATCCTATCTACATCCACCCCCCTGTCATGCCCTGTAAGAATTTTCTAAGTTTCAATGAGGTCACCTCTTATTCTTCGAAACGCTAGTAAAGTGTGCGGATGGTCCAGCTGAATCAATAGCGACCCCTTCTTCTCATACCCTGCTGTCCTTCATCCATCTTTATTGAATTATAAAAGTAGCACTGGTTGGCACATCATCAACAGCTGCTCTGCTTGAGTTATCAACAGGGTTAAGCATTCTAGAAGATGCAACTCCTTCACTAAAACATCTGTTTGAGCTGACACACTGGTTCAAATGTTCCAAAGATCCTGCAGTCATGCAAACTTGTAGATGACGACGAATCGGTCAACGGCTACGTCATCACATTCTCACTACGACACTGTCACTGAATGTTAATGATTTGTTATGGATTGACAAACTCCAGGATTTTTTTGGTACCCAGTTGTGACAAGTCTGATTTTTGCCTTAAATAGTGTTTTTTTAAAATTGACTTTTTTCTTAAGTAGTGCTGAATATTTGATTTTAATAGTTTTATAAAAGCAAGTACGTGCCTTTAAATCACTTCCTGATTGCAACAATTTTGCATTGATTAAACTCTTAATGCACAAGCAACATTTTCCATTTTTGTAGTCTCCCTATTGAAAACAGCCACTGTGGAAAGTATAATACCAAGACAAAGTTAAGTGAACATTTCAGCTTACAACAGATATTCAAATCGAATTGCAACTGCAACATGTAAATAGTTAAGAGAAAAAAAACAGTTGCCCTTTTCATAAATAGAAGGTGTGACATCAAAAGGAGCCTTCAGCTCTACAACACTTTAGGGATCTTTAGCCAGATGAAAGGATATCCTACTTCCAGTCAAAATAAACGACTAAAGCACTTTATTAAAAGTGGACTTAGTATGAATTTTAATTAGATGATACAGTGAGAGACCTAGAAGGGGGCCAGGAGAAGGAAAGATTTCTTCTGGTCACTGACCTAGTCAGATATACTCTTTTGTTCCTGCTTACTAGAGAAACTGGTCTTCATACTTGATGATGTTTTGAATATTTAGTTTGGAGTCAATAAGTATAAAAAATTATTTACAAGACTAATGGAAAGCTAACATTTATCTCAAGAGGTCCAGAATACAAAGAGGTAGAATTTATGCTTCAGCTGCATACAGCATTGGTCAGACACCATCTAGAGTGCTGTGTTCAGTTTTCAACACTACACTTCAGGAAGGATAAATTGGCCTTTGAGGGGTTGCTGTGCAGATTCATTAGAATGACACTGGGGCTAAAAGGGTTAAGTTACAAGGAAAGGTTATATCCCCTTGAATATAGAAAATTAAGAGGTGATCTAATTGAGGTGTTTAAAATGATTAAAGGATTTGACAGGGCGGATGGAGAGAAATTAATTTCTGTGGTGGAGGAGGCTAAAACAATAAGAACAATCAGAAGTGAAATCAAGAACCATTTTTTTACACAAAGGATAGTGGAAATCTGGAACTCTCTCAAAAAGCTGTTCAAGACAGGTCAACTGAAAATTTCATAACTGAGACTGATAAGATTTTAGACAGCTTCGGGTACTAAAGGGATAGGGAACCAAAGTGGATAAGTAGAGTTAAGATTCAGATCAACCATAATCTAGCTGAATGGCGGAACAGGCATGAGGGGATGAATGGTCTACTCCTGTTCCTCACTGCTGAAAGATCTATGGTAGCTCTCAAGGCTGAGCAAATAAAGAGTTGTGGCCTCTGCTGAACCTCCTTATCAGCTAAAATGGTGTCCAACTGGAATCCCTTTTACTAACTGAACATTGCTAACAGAAAGTCACTTAAAAGCTAAAGTTAATATATTTAATAAAGTTAAAGTTAACCTTTTCTTTACACAAGGGCAACTGTCTATCTGTTGCCGGGACACCACTTACACTGTGCTTTTCACAATTTCTGTGTGAATTTGTGCAACCCCGTTGACAGCGTGCGATCCAACGACACTCAGGTGAGCCATGTTAATCCTCTTGGGATCTCCCTCTTCGATCAGCGACATGCGTGTCAGGCGGGCCACATCACCAGGATACAGGGCAGCAACGTTCTATAACAAAAAGTGGATACTTGGGTCAACCTGAACTAGTAATTGATAAAACAAGATTCTTTTAGTCCTTTACCAACACATACAGATGTGTTGTAATGAGTAATATTTAAATAGTAGTGAGTAGATGAAGTACAACCTTAAAAAGAGCCCTGTAAGCAGACAAGCAACGCGTTCAAGATTAAATCTTTGGTTACTATATTCTCCCTTTCTCTCCACAAACTTAAGAAAACTGAACAAGTCCAAATCTGAAGAGAAGTCACTTTAGCAAGACAACTAGGACCCAACACAATGTGAATTGACTTTGATTTTGTTAACAATTATAATGTGGGTGCCAAGTTTTGCTAGTTTGATCTATTTTTTAGCTAACTGGAAAAAGAGATAAACAGTTACATTTTCCATTGAATGTTAAAGGCTAAACTATTTTTTCAACTCTGCCACATTTCGAACAGAAAGTGTTCAAAATACAGCAGAACTGTGACCCAAGTCTGTGTGTAACTGATTTTCAAAGGGAAGGGATCCTGCTGTCCTAGCTTGGTGCTCAAGCTGTGGGAGCAGGGAATCTGCATGCAGCACTGTTCTTACATATCCTGGAGAAAATCTTCCTTAATTGCATGACCGGCAATTTAAGCCCGACTGTCATTCTACTGACATTGATGAAAAAAGCTTGCGTTTGTATTGCGCGTTTTCTGACAGGACGTTCCAAAGCGATTTACAGCCAACAAAATACTTTTCAAGTGTAGTTACTGTGTAATGTAGAAAATACAACAGTCAATTGTCACACAAGATCCCACAGACAGCAATGTGATAATGACCAGATTATTTATTTTAGTGATATTGCTTGAGGGATAAGGGGGTCCTTGGCCCCCAAAGCATCTGTGGGAAGATTTCAAGGGGTCCTCCACTAAAAAAAAAATGTGTGGAATGCAGATCTTGCTCAGTCTGCCTACGCCTCTCTCTATGAATATTTATTGTACTTTCAAAGCATGTTCTGATTTTAATTTTAGAAATAATTTTGGACTTTAAATTCACCCACCTACTTCAAATCGAAAAGGCATTTCCTTTCAGATACAAGATTGCTGGATTAAAAATACACTTCTCGTCTCCCGGTGGGAAAGGCCACTGAAAGGAATCTGCTTTAATCAGCTGATCAATTATGCAAAGCAGTGACAAAAACAGAAAATGCTGGAAATACTCAGCAGGTCAGGCACGAAGGTCAAAGAGACCTGAAGCATTAACTCCGTTTTGCCCTCCACAGATTTTTATTTATTTAGAGATACAGCACTGAAACAGGCCCTTCGGCCCACCGAGTCTGTGCCGACCAACAACCACCCATTTATACTAACCCTACAGTAATCCTATATTCCCTATCACCTCCCTACACTAGGGGCAATTTACAATGGCCAATTTACCTATCACCTGCAAGTCTTTTGGATGTGGGACGAAACTGGAGCGCCCGGCGAAAACCCACGCAGACACAGGGAGAACTTGCAAACTCCGCACAGGCAGTACCCAGAATCGAACCCGGGTCCCTGCAGCTGTGAGGCTGCGGTGCTAATCACTGCGCCACTGTGCCGCCTGACCTGCTGAGTATTCCCAACATTTTCTGTTTTGGTTTCAGATTTCCAGCATCTGCAGTATTTTGCTTTTGTGTGCAAAGCAGTGCTTCTGAAAGCTGCATTGAGTGGAATGAGGCTGGGCCTATGAGATTCAAATACATGAGGTGGCGCATGAAGCGGGGGAAGAATGGGGTCGCAATGGGCTCAGAGTGACAAATGAACTGCATGTGCAACCAAGGTGGGCCAGCAGGCAGAACCTGGGCATCTCACTGTCTCTCAGCCGTTTGTTTCAGGTTCAAGGCTCGGGCCCCTGAATCCTTTCCTTTGTGTTTGTTTTTGCTGCTTAATGTTCCTTCTTACCCAAGTGTTGGTTGTGTCACCCTGGGGGAATTATAACTATTCTAACTGTTTGAAACACCTGGAGGTGGTGTGGGAAGTGCAGTAGCACACAGAAAACCCAAAAGTCTGGATTCTTTTACACTTTGTAGAGTTGAAGCGTTTTACATCACTGATGGGTTCCCTGCCCAAAGGTCAGCCTGACCGACAGGCCTAGTTTCGTTGGGCAGGGAATGCTGGAGAAGAGGCCTCAGGATCAGGTAGGTCTCATCCTGAACCCTGGGGTGTTTTGTGGGGGGTTGGGGGGGGGGGGGGGGGGGGGGGGGAGGGCGGGTAGTCCCCAGTTCCAAGGGGGTCCAATCCCAGACCTGGGTGGG
The DNA here is from genome assembly GCF_036365525.1 of Heterodontus francisci. NCBI lineage: Eukaryota > Metazoa > Chordata > Chondrichthyes > Heterodontiformes > Heterodontidae > Heterodontus > Heterodontus francisci. The sequence goes on along the minus strand of NC_090383.1, from coordinate 23,427,166 downwards.
GGTGGAATGCCTGATCCCCTGACCCCAGGGGGAGTCCAATCCCACACTGGGTTTGCATGTGGTAGGTTCTGATGGTAGTGAGGAGGGGTGGGAACTTGGGGACCAGGCGAAAATACTCCTACTCCTCCTGGCCCACAAGGTGTGTTGCACTTGTTTTCTCTCTGAGGCTGTCCTCACGTTGCTCCACCTGCCACCTTTCCTAAGACCACAGTTAAACCTGCAAAGCAAGTTAAATCAGAGGGTGCGAGCCTTATTAATGTATTTAAAATGCCAACCCACCTCCTGGGAGCAGGTTGGTTGCCCATCCCTTGTCCCACCTGAGTAAAAGCCAGAAGTTAGTGGGTTGGAGCTGGCTTCCAGGCATGCTTCCATTTTTTGGCCATTTAAGTCCCTAACGATACCCAATCCGACCCACTCATCCATGTTACAATAGCCCCTAAAGGCCGCCTCTTCCAGTGTTCTGATAGTGATTTTTCTTTCCGCGCGTGCTCTCCCCCGCCCTCTCTCCCCCCCCGCCCTCTCTCACCACCCCCCCCCGCCCCCCACCTTCACTTTTCTGTAAACAAAAAAGGCTCTTTAGGTTTAGCTGAAACAAAATAATGGTTAAATCAGGGAACAGGGGGTTTGTCATTCAATGTGGAATTGGGAACCAGTTGTTTGCTCGGTCCTAAAGTTCAACAGGTTACTTTCCAACTTCCTTATAAGGAAAAGGGATTTCACATGATTAGAGTATTATCTTTGTTCAAACATGTACAGACTGTGCTTTCGCATCAGTGTTTACCAAGCACGAGGACTTTACCAAAGCTATAGTAAATGAGGAGGTTGTCAGGACACTGCACAAAATAAAAATAGATAAAGAGGTATTAGAAAAGCTGACAACACTAAAAGTAGGTAAGTCACCCCACCTGGATGGGATGCATGCTGAGGGAAGAGTTGAAATTGCAGAGGCACTGGCCACAAAGTTCCAATCCTCCTTAGATACAGGGGTGGTGCCATCGGACTAGAGGATAAACCTGGCAATTATAGGCCAGACAGTTTAATGCCAGCGGTGGGGAAGCTTTTAGAATCTATAATCGGGAGGAAATTAACAGCTTCTTAGACAAGCATGGACTCAATAAAGGAGAGCCAGCATGGACGTTATGGGCAAATTGTGTGACTAAAGTGATTGAGTTTTTTGATGAGGCAACAGTGGATGAGGACAATGCAGTTGATGATGTGTATAAGAACTTTCAAAAGGCATTTGATAAACTAACACATATTAGGCTTGTTAGCAAAATTGAAGCCCATGGTGAAAAAAGGTACAACAGCAGCTTTGATACAAAATTGACTAAAGAATAGAAAGCAGTAAGTTTTGGTGATGGCTGTTTTTCGTACTGGAGGGAGGTATACAATGATGTTCCCCATGGTTCAGTACTGGAACTACTGCTGTTTTTTATGTACATTAAATGACTTGGGGGATCTGGGGGTACATGACACAATTTCAAAATTTGCAAATGACATGAAACTTGGAAGTGTAGTAAACACTGAGGAAGGTAGTAATATAGTTCAAGAGGACACAGGTCAAGCTGGTGGAATGGGTAGATAAATGACAGATGAAATTCCACACAGGTGATACATTTTGGCAGAAAGAATGAGGAGAGCCAATACAAGTTAAATGGTACCATTTTAAAGGAGGTGCAAGACCAGAAAGATCCGGCAGTGTTTCTGCACAAATTTTGAAGGGGGCAGGACGGTACAATACAGCACATGGAATCCTGAGCTTTATTAATAGAAGCATAGAGTATAAAAGCCAGGAAGTTATGCTAATCCTATATAAAACACTAGGTCGGCCCCAGCATGAGTACTGTGCCCAATTCTGGACACCAGAATTTAAGACGGGTGTGAAGGCTTTGGAGAGAGTACAGAAGAGACTTACTGGAATGGTTCCGGGGATAAGGGATTATGGTTTTGTGTAAAGACTGGAGAAGCTGGAGTTGTTCTCCTTAGAGCAGACAAGGCCAAGAGGAGATCTGACAGATGGGTTTAAAAGTATGAAGGCTTTAGATGGGAAAATAAAGAGAAACTGTTTCCAACGGCTGAAGAGTCGATAACAAGAAGGCACAGATTTTAAGGTTTTTTTTCAGGTTTGCACTTGCTGCTGTTCAATATTCAGCGTATTCACACCTAATCTGTACTAATGCTTTGTCTTTCAACACACCATTAACATATTATTTGCCTTTGCTCCGTGACCTTTTGGTCAGCTATGTGGCCTGGTCCAATCTGCACCTTCTCCTTTGTTATCTCTTGCCCCACCCCCACCTCACTTGCTTATAATCTGTGACTTTTCTAATATTTGTCAGTTCCGAAGAAGGGTCACTGACCCGAAACGTTAACTCTGCTTCTCTTTCCACAGATGCTGCCAGACCTGCTGAGTGATTCCAGCATTTCTTGTTTTTGTTACAGATTTTAAGGTGATTGACAAAAGAACCACAGGATACATGAGGGAAAACATTTTTTTCTGCAATGCATGGTTAGGATCTGGACAGTACTCATGAGGTGTTGGATACACCAAAGGTTATCGGGGGTAGGTGGAAATGTGGAGTAATCAGTTCAACCATTCGTATGTTCAATAGTAGTCTTCAAGTGGGAATTGCAAAATACATGAAAGAAACAAATTGGAAAGAAATAGGGAAGGAAAGGGGGGAGTAGGACCACTAGATTAAAGCCTGCCTACCCGACCCAAGCCCGACCAAACCCGACTACATGTGTCTTTATCAGGCCCGGTTCGGGTTGGCTGTGGTCGGGTTTTGTTTTAAGAACAAAGAACAAAGATAATTACAGCACAGGAACAGGCCCTTCGGCCCTCCAAGCCTGCGCCGATCCAGATCCTCTCTCTAAACATGTCGCCTATTTTCTAAGGTTCTGTATCTCTTTTCTTCCTGCCCATTCATGTATCTGTCTAGATACATCTTAAAAGACTCCATCGTGCCCGCATCTACCACCTCCGCTGGCAATGCGTTCCAGGTGCCCACCACCCTCTGCGTAAAGAACTTTCCACGCATATCCCCCCTAAACTTTTCCCCTTTCACTTTGAACTCGTGTCCTCTAGTAATTGAAACCCCCACTCTGGGAAAAAGCCTCTTGCTATCCACCCTGTCTATACCTCTCATGATTTTGTACACCTCAATCAGATCCCCCCTCAACCTCCGTCTTTCTAATGAAAATAATCCTAATCTGCTCAACCTCTCTTCATAACTAGCGCCCTCCATACCAGGCAACATCCTGGTGAACCTCCTCTGCACCCTCTCCAAAGCATCCACATCCTTTTGATAATGTGGCGACCAGAACTGTACGCAGTATTCCAAATGTGGCCGAACCAAAGTCCTATACAACTGCAACATGACCTGCCAACTCTTGTACTCAATGCCCCGTCCGATGAAGGAAAGCATGCCGTATGCCTTCTTGACCACTCTATTTACCTGCGTTGCCACCTTCAGGGAACAGTGGACCTGAACACCCAAATCTCTCTGGACATCAATTTTCCCCAGGACTTTTCCATTTACTGCATAGTTCACTCTTGAATTGGATCTTCCAAAATGCATCACCTCACATTTGCCCTGATTGAACTCCATCTGCCATTTCTCTGCCCAACTCTCCAATCTATCTATATTCTGCTGTATTCTCTCACAGTCCCCTTCACTATCTGCTACTCCACCAATCTTAGTGTCGTCTGCAAACTTGCTAATCAGTCCACCTATACTTTCCTCCAAATCATTAATGTATATCACAAACAACAGTGGTCCCAGCACAGATCCCTGTGGAACACCACTGGTCACACGTCTCCATTTTGAGAAACTCCCTTCGACTGCTACTCTCTGTCTCCTGTTGCCCAGCCAGTTCTTTATCCATCTAGCTAGTACACCTTGGACCCCAAGCGCCTTCACTTTCTCCATCAGCCTGCCATGGGGAACCTTATCAAACGCCTTACTGAAGTCCATGTATATGACATCGACAGCCCTTCCCTCATCAATCAACTTTGTCACTTCCTCAAAGAATTAGATTAGATTAGATTAGAGATACAGCACTGAAACAGGCCCTTCGGCCCACCGAGTCTGTGCCGAACATCAACCACCCATTTATACTAATCCTATACTAATCCCATATTCCTACCAAACATCCCCACCTGTCCCTACCACCTACCTATACTAGTGACAATTTATAATGGCCAATTTACCTATCAACCTGCAAGTCTTTTGGCTTGTGGGAGGAAACCGGAGCACCCGGAGAAAACCCACGCAGACACAGGGAGAACTTGCAAACTCCACCCAGGCAGTACCCTGAATTGAACCCGGGTCCCTGGAGCTGTAAGGCTGCGGTGCTAACCACTGTGCCACTGTGTCGCCCCATTCATATTTCTATTAAGTTGGTAAGACATGACCTTCCCTGCACAAAACCATGTTGCCTATCACTGATGAGCCCATTTTCTTCCAAATGGGAATAGATCCTATCCCTCAGTATCTTCTCCAGCAGCTTCCCTACCACTGACGTCAGGCTCACCGGTCTATAATTACCTGGATTATCCCTGCTACCCTTCTTAAACAAGGGGACAACATTAGCAATTCTCCAGTCCTCCGGGACCTCACCCGTGTTTAAGGATGCTGCAAAGGTATCTGTTAAGGCCCCAGCTATTTCCTCTCTCGCTTCCCTCAGTAACCTGGGATAGATCCCATCCGGACCTGGGGACTTGTCCACCTTAATGCCCTTTAGAATACCCAACACTTCCTCCCTCCTTATGCCGACTTGACCTAGAGTAATCAAACATCTGTTCCTAACCTCAACATCCGTCATGTCCCTCTCCTCGGTGAATACCGATGCAAAGTACTCGTTTAGAATCTCACCCATTTTCTCTGACTCCACGCATAACATTCCTCCTTTGTCCTTTAGTGGGCCAATCCTTTCTCTAGTTACCCTCTTTCTCCTTATATATGAATAAAAGGCTTTGGGATTTTCCTTAACCCTGTTTGCTAAAGATATTTCATGACCCCTTTTAGCCCTCTTAATTCCTCGTTTCAGATTGGTCCTACATTCCCGATATTCTTTCAAAGCTTCGTCTTTCATCAGCCGCCTAGACCTTATGTATGCTTCCTTTTTCCTCTTAGCTAGTCTCACAATTTCACCTGTCATCCATGGTTCCCTAATCTTGCCATTTCTATCCCTCATTTTCACAGGAACATGTCTCTCCTGCGCGCTAATCAACCTCTCTTTAAAAGCCTCCCACATATCACATGTGGATTTACCTTCAAACAGCTGCTCCCAATCTACATTTCCCAGCTCCTGCCGAATTTTGGTATAGTTGGCCTTCCCCCAATTTAGCACTCTTCCTTTAGGACCACTCTCGTCTTTGTCCATGAATATTTTAAAGCTTACGGAATTGTGATCACTATTCCCAAAGTAGTCCCCTACTGAAACTTCAACAACCTGGCCGGGCTCATTCCCCAACACCAGGTCCAGTATGGCCCCTTCCCGAGTTGGACTATTTACATACTGCTCTAGAAAACCCTCCTGGATGCTCCTTACAAATTCTGCTCCATCTGGACCTCTAACACTAAGCGAATCCCAGTCAATGTTGGGAAAATTAAAATCTCCTATCACCACCACCCTGTTGCTCCCACAGCTTTCCATAATCTGTTTACATATTTGTACCTCTATCTCACGCTCGCTGTTGGGAGGCCTGTAGTACAGCCCCAACATTGTTACCGCACCCTTCCTATTTCTGAGTTCTGTCCATATTGCCTCACTGCTCGAGTCCTCCATAGTGCCCTCCTTCAGCACAGCTGTGATATCCTCTTTGACCAGTAATGCAACTCCTCCACCCCTTTTACCTCCCTCTCTATCCCGCCTGAAGCATCGATATCCTGGGATATTTAGTTGCCAATCATGCCCTTCCCTCAACCAAGTCTCAGTAATAGCAATAACATCATACTCCCAGGTACTAATCCAAGCCCTAAGTTCATCTGCCTTACCTACTACACTTCTTGCATTAAAACAAATGCACCTCAGACCACCAGTCCCTTTATATTCATCATCTGCTCCCTGCCTGCTCTTCCCCTTAGTCACACTGACTTCATTATCTAGTTCCTTACAGGCTTTTGTTACTACCTCCTTACTGTCAACTGACCTCAATTGGTACCCATCCCCCTGCCACATTAGTTTAAACCCTCCCCAACAGCGTTAGCAAAAGCACCTCCAAGGACATTGGTTCCAGTCCGACCCAGGTGTAGACCGTCCAATTTGTAATAGTCCCACCTCCCCCAGAACCGGTCCCAATGTCCCAAAAATCTGAACCCCTCCTTCCTGCACCATCTCTCAAGCCACGCATTCATCCTGACTATTCTTTCATTTTTACTCTGACTATCACGTGGCACTGGTAGTAATCCTGAGATTACTACCTCTGAGGTCCTACTTTTTAACTTGGCTCCTAACTCCCTAAACTCTGCTTGTAGGACCTCATCCCGTTTTTTACCTATATCATTAGTGCCTATGTGCACAATGACAACTGGCTGTTCACCCTCCCCCTTTAGAATGTTCTGCAGCCGATCTGAGACGTCCCTGACCCGTGCACCTGGGAGGCAACATACCATTCGGGAGCCTCGTTTTCGACCACAGAACCGCCTATCTACTCCCCTTACAATCGAATCCCCTACGACTATAGCCCTTCCACTCTTTTTCCCGCCCTTCTGAACAGCAGAGCCAGCCACGGTGCCATGGATCTGGCTACTGCTGCCTTCCCCTGGTGAGCCATCTCCCTCAACAGTATCCAAAACGGTATACTTGTTTTGGAGGGAGATGACCGCAGGGGACTCCTGCGCTGCCTTCCTGCTCTTTCTCTGCCTTTTGGTCACCCATTCCCTTTCTCCCTCAGCAATCCTAATCTGCGGTGTGACCAATTCACTAAACGTGCTATCCACGACCTCCTCAGCATCGCGCATGCTCCAAAGTGAGTCCATCCGCAGCTCGAGAGCCGTCATGCGGTCTAACAACAGCTGCAGCTGGACACACTTCCAGCACGTGAAGGAGTCAGTGTCATCAGCCATGTCCCTGAGCTCCCACATTGAGCAAGAGGAGCATGATACGGGTCTGAGATCTCCTGCCATTTTTAATCTTAAGTTTAAACTTAGTTAAATGAAAAAGGAACGTAAAGTTTTTACCAATCACAATAAAACCAGAGAAATCGAAAAAGCCTTACCTTATAAACACCCCACCGAGTCCTTTTTTTTTGGTTAGAGGAGGAGGGCGGGTGGGAGACACTACAAGTGTGGTGTCTCGGGTTCAGAAACCGCCCAAATATATAGTGTTTTACTTACCCAGCAGCCCCCTGGCCTCCGCCGAAAAACAAAAGGAAATTAAATTTACTTTCAAACTGACTTTCCCAGCTGCTCACTTGCTCACACTCTGCTCCCGAAAAAGCTGCTGCACTGAAAGGAAAGTTATTTTAAACCGCCCAAATATATAGTGTTTTACTTACCCAGCAGCCCCCTGGCCTCCGCCGAAAAACAAAAGGAAATTAAATTTACTTTCAAACTGACTTTCCCAGCTGCTCACTCGCTCACACTCTGCTCCCGAAAAAGCTGCTGCACGGAAAGGAAAGTTATTTTAAACCGCCCAAATATATAGTGTTTTACTTACCCAGCAGCCCCCTGGCCTCCGCCGAAAAACAAAAGGAAATTAAATTTACTTTCAAACTGACTTTCCCAGCTGCTCACTCGCTCACACTCTGCTCCCGAAAAAGCTGCTGCACGGAAAGGAAAGTTATTTTAAACCGCCCAAATATATAGTGTTTTACTTACCCAGCAGCCCCCTGGCCTCCGCCGAAAAACAAAAGGAAATTAAATTTACTTTCAAACTGACTTTCCCAGCTGCTCACTCGCTCACACTCTGCTCCCGAAAAAGCTGCTGCACGTTTTGACGCAATTCTTTTCTGTACTAATAACATATTTGATATTTTCAGGTCCAGTATGAAAAACAATTGAAGGACTCGGGCCCGGGTCGGGTTTGGGTTTGCTGTGGTCTGGTCGGGCCCGGGTCGGGTTTTAATTTTATACCAGAGCTAGGCTTTAAACTAGATTGCTCTTCAGTAGGGTGGTGCAGACACATGGGCCGAATGACCTCCTCTGTGCTGTACTGTTCTATGATTGTATGAGAGGGTCATGGAAATATGGAACTTTCTCCCCAAAAAAGACGTTGAGGCTTGGTCAGATCAATGGATTTTTGTTGGGTAAGGGAACTAAAGATTATGGAAATAAGGTGAGTATAGGAGTTAAGATATAGATCAGTAACAATCTAACTGAATGGCAGAACAGGCTCGAGGGGCTGATCCTGTTTCCCTTAAATTCATCATGTACGCATGTAACATTTTTACGGTGACTGATAGTTGCAGTTGCCATGTATCTTCCAATGCAAAGTGCACACTGTTGAATTTCTTTCTCATGTTGAACTTGAAGCTTCATCAAACTTCGGGGCATAATTTTAACCTAACCTGCTCATTGGGAAATGGACTGGATTGGTTGTAGTGCTGATTTTACATCCTGTCCAATATACTCTTCACTGAACTCAATGGAAAATAATATTGGGCGGGGTGTAAAAACAACATTTAAACAGGTGGATTAGGTGAAAACGATCCCCTATGTGTCTGTGCCATCAGATAGCAGGCGGGCAACTCTCAGACCTCTTTGGCAGTCTGTTGTTAGGGGTGGGGGAGCAGGCACACAATTTCAAGTCTCAGCCAAAGGAGAGCATCCCACCCTATTTCCCCTTCCCTCTCAGGGCAACATTTTGGCCTCTTTTGGGTACTCTCCAGTGCGGGTTTATTAAATGGCAGAACAGCTTGAGGGCCTGTGTAGCCTATGCTTATTCCTATGTTCCCAGAGTGCACACTATTGAACTAGTGCGTTTTTAGGAAAAAAGTTTTCTGTGAGCCTTTCCTGTAATACTTAATTGTTTTAAGAACTTCAAATAAGAAACAAAAAGATGAAGCAACAAATTGAGTCTGTGTAAAGCTGTGTAAATCCAAATGATTTCTTCCTTCTCTGCTTTTTTTCAAAAAATAATTGAGCATCTGGAACTCTCATCCTCCAAAGGCTGTGAATGTTAGGGGATACTTGAAATTTTCAAGGTAGAGCAAAAAGGTTTTTTTGTAACGTAAGGGTTTCAAAGTACATATTGAGCAAAGGCAGGAGTTGAGGTAGAGATCAGCCATGATCTAACTGTATAGCAGAACAGACTTGAGGGGCTGAATTGGCTACTCCTGTTCCTCAAGGCTCATAGTGTAGGATATCTCTAAGGTTGAAGAGTAGATAAATCAGGGAGTCTATAATCAGGGGAAGTCAAGCCTGGAATAAAAACAGAAAGTGTTGGAAATACTCAGCAGGTCAGGCAGCATCTGTGGAGAGAGAAGCAGAGTTAACATTTCAAGTCTGTGATGTTTCATCAGAAGTCAAGCCTGGGATTTATAAGCCTGAAGGCTGCAGAAGGAATGGAAAACTGAGTGAGATAAAGAGCTCAGTGACAGAAGCAAGGGAAAGTGAAGGACGTCACGTGGAAATTGTTTTAATATTTCTTACGTCCAAATGTTTCTGATTGATTGCATAGATGATTTGCAAGTGTCTCGGCAGAAGACGTTCGAACATCTGAACTGGCCAGCGTTCCAGAGCCTCGGGTAGCACCGTGTGGTTGGTATAAGCACAGGTTCGGATTGTTATATCCCAAGCCTTTCAAGAAAGAAACAAAAAATCAATCATACAATATGAGTCATTTGATATGTGGTAAGTGTGACATGCTTTGGTGATTCAGATAACTTTGAACCAAAGCTTTCCACCACTGGGGTTTCCCACATCTCATGTTTGGGTCCGTTGTAGACTAATTGATAGAGATTAATTGCTATGATCAGTCAAAAACACCATTATCCTTATATCAAGCAACTATCAGGATGGCAGAAGGCGAACTAGAAGGAGTAGATGGTCATTGGTCTATGTACACACTCAGCGGTCTTACTTCAAATGATACTTTCGGCAATCATCTGGCTATTCCTACTAAATAGACTCCATTGTTAAGTAATCCTTTTTATTTAAAAAGGGAAAAGTAACATTATCTCCTAACTGGTTGGCGACCATTGGCAAAAACAGCTGATCACAGACAACTGAATGGAATCTGCACTTTGGAGCCTGATAACAAGCGTAAACTCATCTCTATAGTTAAGTTGTATCACTTTAGAATCATTTTCCTGGATAAAAGACCTACATGCTTTAAGCTGCCAGTTTTAGGTCAGTAAAACCCAACTGATTCACTAATGTCCTTTTAGGGAAGGAAATCTGCTGTCCTTACCCAGTCCAGCTTATATGTGACTCTTAATCACACATCAACATGACTGACACTTAACTACCCTCTCAAGTGGCCTAGCAAGCCACTCAGTTGTACCAAATCGCTACCCAACACAAAGAGCAGCTGTTTAAGATGAAGGTTCACCACCAACTTCTCACTGCAAAAAGAAAGGGACAATAAGTGCCAGACTTGCCAATGATGCCTGGATCCCAGGAATGAATGAGTGTGAGAAACTATTGTAGATTAAGGACATGCAACATTCAGACTTCGCAACCCAAAAACTTTTCTTGACATAAACGATTACTGGATTGCTTTCCCTCTTCCTCTCTCAATTCAATTAAAGGGGCATTGTCTGAAAATGGATGGTGCAGACTGTCTGATACATAATGTGATACCATGCTTCCTCACTGCTACTGACCTTCTCTTCTCCCTACCCAAATTAAAGCCGATATTAGCACTAGAAATGTATGTTATTTGATGGCAGCTGCCTTTTCAATTTCAAATGAAATGAAGTCTTCGGTTTTGATTATTATTCAATCTCAGGATGTGGGCGTCACTGACAAAGCTGACATTTATTGCCCATCCTCAGCTGCCCTGAAAGTTTTATACAACTGAGTGGCTTGCTAGGCCACTTCAAAGAACATTTAAGAGTGAACCACACTGGTGTAGGATTGGAGTCATATAGGCCAGACCAGGTTAAGGATGCAGGCTTCATTCCCTAAGGAACATTAGTGAACTGATGGGGTTCTACTGGCCAAAAAACAGCTGCTTGAGGCAGGCAGGCCTTTGATGCAAAGGCACAACTGACAGCCTCCCTGCTGTGGACTCTGGCAAAGTGGAAAGGCATCTGCCAGAACACATTGTGCACAGGATTTCCAGCAATAGCCTGGGTCACAGCCAGGCCAGGTCCAACAAGAAAATACTCAACTCATTTTAACTGAAATTTTGTTTTTATGATTCTGGTACAGAACATTAATTAGAGATCCTATAGAATGGAAAATCAGCACCTCAAATCTGAATTAAACTTACAGCTCATGAAATATAAAACAGACCTGGCCAACTTATTTGGAACTCTTCTATCCACCTACAGTGCTCAAAATCTGGCCTAGTCAAAGAATCTTCCCACATTGCTGAAAGATGGATAGTTATTCACAGAATGGAGGTAAATATCAACCTTGTTCTTACTGACCTACTTTGGCTCCTGCTCTGACACTGCCTAAAATTCTCATCCAAGTGTTCAAATCTCTCCATGGCTTCACCCCTCCTTATCTCTACAACCTTCCAAGCTCTCAGTGATCCTCCAATTGTGGCCTCTGGCGCCATCGTTGGCGACCATGCCTTCAGCTACCTAGGCCCTAACCTCTGGCATTCCCTCCCTAAACAGCCAAGCCTCTCTACCTTTCTCTCCTCCTTAAGTCATTCCATACAATCCTACCTCTATGACCAAGCTTTTGGTTATCTCCCTATTGTGCCTTTATGTAGCTGTCAAATTTTGATAGATAACATTCCTGTGAAGCATCTTTGGATATTTTACATTGTTAAAGGTACTATATAAATACACGTTGCTGTTGATGTAAAGTACCCAGGATGGTGTTTATTTTTTGAAAAAGATAAATGGAAATTACTTCTCAAACCCATACCTTTTCCCAATCCAGCTTCTCCACATCCACCAGGATTCTCATCAGCTCAGGAATGGCCAGGGCAGGATGGGTGTCATTGAGCTGAATGGCAACCTGTGAACAAAGGGACATCAACTTTAATATCTTCTAATGCATCAATAAGATCATCAGGTTTACTGAAGAGTGAAATGGGAAGAGTACAAAGACTCTGAGCAACACGACACACACACTACATAAATGCAACTCATGATTCCAAGTTTGATTGAAAGTCTGTCCATTAATTGGACACTAGGATATGTGTTCATTCTCTCTCTCGTAGGCTGGCAGCTTTAATTCCTCTACTTACATGCAAGTCATTTCTGTGTTACCCCATGGCACAGTAGTAAGTAGCACTTTTGCCTGAGTCAGAAGGTACTGGGTTCAAGACTCACTCCAGAGACTTGAGCACATAACCTGCACTAACACTTACAGTGGAGTACTAAGTAAGTTCTGTACTGTCGAAGAGCAGAAACATTCTTCCCAGTGTCCTGGTCAATATTTATTCATCAACATCACTAAATAAAACACATTATCTGCTCATTATCCCATTGTGATTCATAGCAGCTTGCTGTGAACAAATTGGCTTCCATGTTTCCTGCAACAGTAACTACACTTCAACGGTTACTTCATTTTAAAGAATTCTGGGACAGACTGGGGTCATGAGAGGTGCTGTGTAAATGAAAGATATTTCTTTCTTTCACATTACAGCAAAAGTCATCTCCATCATGGAATGTGCCTTGCAGCTGTGAGTAAATAGAACCTTGCTGCCAACTGCGGACACAGATCTCACAACTCACAATAATTTAATCTGCCCTTCCTCCTTGGCACAGCCATCAGCAACCGGAGTCAGCAATTTTTGCTTTGAAACAATTGTTTTTTTATGCATTCTGTTTGTCCTGCTGAGTCATCATAGCACCAGTGCATCTGTTTTATTTTCCTATCAGTAATAAAACCAGCTTCAAAGATGAGGATGAGAAAAAGCAAGAATGAAAGAGATGGATACAGAAGAGAGACAGACAGTCAGATAGATAAACAAGAGAAAGAGAGAAGAAACAGTGAGAAGAAACAGACAGCACAGCTCAGAGTCATTATGGCACAGAAGGAGACCATTCGGCCCATTGAGTCCATGCGGCTCTGTAGAGCAATCCAATAGATCCCCACTCTATCCCCATAGACCTGCAAATTTATTTCCCTCAAGTGCCCATCCAATTTCCTTTTGAAATCATTGATCGTCTCTGCTACCACCACCTTCATAGGCAATGAGTTCCAGGTCATTGCTACTTACTGCGTAATAAAGTTCTTCCTCACTTCCCCTCTGCATTTCTTGCCCAAAACCTGAAATATGTGTCCCCTTGTCCTTGTATGATCAGCTAATGGGAACAGCTTTTCTTTGTCAACCTTATCTCAACCTGTCATAATCTTGTATACCTCTATTTAATCTCCCCACAATTCCTTTACTCCAAGGAGAACAACCCCAGCTTCTCCAACCTAACCTTGTAGCTAAAATTCCTCATCCTTAGAACCATTCTGGTAAATCTCCTCTGCACTTTCTCCAGGACCCTCACATCCTTTCTAAAGTGTGATGACCAGAACTGGACGCAATACTCCAGTTGTGGCTTAACCAGAACTTTATAAAAGGTTCAGCATAACTTCCCTGCTTCTCTACTCAATACCTCTATTTATTATTATTGGCTATCCCTTGCAGGCGAGGATGATTGTCCTCTGAGAGTCCAAAAGGTGGCTGTTGAGGCAGAGTCGGGATCTAGACTTTATGGCACGTCGGGCATTTGGTGTCATTTGGGATGTTTGGTCGTGTATTATTAGTTCGAGTCATGGCTTGTTCTTTTCTCCGTTTTCACTTTTCCTCTTCATTTTGTTGTCGTTGGGTCTCAAAATGTGGGATCCTTCTCACAGACTCTGTCTCCATCTGGATCGGTCCAGGGCGATGGTCTCCCAGGAGCTGATGTCAGTGTTGCATTTCTTCATGTTGGCTTTCAGCACACTCGAAGTGCGTCTTCTGTCCTCCTCTGCTGCATCTGCCCTGCATGAGCTGGGAGAAGACAACCTGCTTTGGAGAGCCTGGTATCTGACATCCAAACTATATGACCAACCCAACAAAGCTGATGGTGGATAATCATAGCCTCGATGCTTGTGGTGCCTGCTTGTGAGAGGACACTGATGTTGGTGCGCCTGTCCTCCCACTTGATGTGTAGGATCGTTGCAGGCACCGTTGATGATATGGGGAGGCGGTGGTGTAGTGGTGTTGTCACTGGACTAGTAACCCAGAGACCCAGGGTATTGCTCTGGGGACATGGGTTTGAATCCCACCACAGCAGAAGGTAGAATTTGAATTCAATTAGTAAATCTGGAATTAAAAAGCTAGTCTAATGACGGCCATGAAACCATTGTCGATTGTTGTAAAAACCCATCTGGTTCACTAATGTCCTTCAGGGAAGGAAATCTGCTGTCCTTACCTGGTCTGGCGTACATGTGACTCCAGACCCACGGCAATGTGGTTGACTCTTACATGCCCTCGGAAATGGCCTAGCAAGCCACTCAGTTGTATTTAACTGCTACAAAGTCAATAAAAAGGACTCCCTTCCTAACAGCACTGTGGGTATCCCTACCCTACATGGACTGCAGCGGTTCAAGAAAGCAGCTCACCACCACCTTCTCAAGGGCAATTAGGGATGGGCAATAAATGCTGGCCTGGTCAGCGATGCCCACATCCCATGAATGAATTACAAATAAAAATATGTCTCCAGTGCCTTTGGGTGCCTCCTACACATCATTCATTTTTCAGCCCCGTACTGTAAGGATCACAACCACATGGTAGACAATGAGCTTAGTTTCAGTATTGATGTCGCAATCTTCAAACACTCTCTTCCTCAGGTGGCCAAAGGAAGGGAGGCAACACACCAGGTGCGACTCATGATGATGGTTACATAAATGCTTGTCTGTTCCCCTAACTATGGAATCTCCTATAACGGCTGCATTTCTGCTCTATGCTGTTCCCTCCTGTGCAGTCCCTTGCTCATTGCTACCATGGTCTGGACTGCACTCCTTCAAAGTGTCATTACTACCAGCAGCCTCCAATACTGAGTACCAGTTTTAAAGTGGCATACACCCTGAAGACTCCTACACTTCCTGCCTCTTCCAGATGGCCACCCATCTACTATCCTGAACTCTCTCTGCCTGTGGGGTGGCCAACTCCTGGAATGTACAATACAGGAAACACTCATCCTTCTTGATACTCCGCAGTGACTACAGCTGCCCCTTAAGCTTGGAAATTCTGAGCTCGAGCTCAAGCACCTGGAGACACTTCCGACACACGTGGTCCCCCAAGACACATGAAGTGTCCTGAAGTTCCCACATGGTGCAGGAATTGCTAGCAACAAGTCTCAGCTGCTCAACCATGATCTAAAAGTTGAGAAAGTGGTTAAAAAGGCATATGGGATCCTTATAAATAGAGGCACAGAGTACAAAAACAAGGAATTTATAATGAATCTGTATAAAACAGTGATTCAGCCTCAACTGGAGTGTTTTGTCCAATTCTGGGCTCCGCACTTTCGAAAGAATGTGAAAGCTTTAGAGAGGGTGCAGAAAAGATTTACGAGAGTGGTTCCAGGGATAAGCAACTTCAGTAAAATGAATAGATTGGAGAAGTTGAGGTAGTTCTCCTTACAGAAGGAGATTTGATAGATTTGTTCAAAATCATGAGGGTTCTAGACAGAGTAGATAATTTGTTCCCAGTGGCAGAGGTGTCAAGAACCAGCGGACACATTTAAAATGATTGGCTAAAGAATCAAAGGCAGCATGAGGAAAAACTTTTTATGCAGTGAGTGCAGCGATCTGGAATCTACTGCCTGAAAAGCTGGTGGAGCAGATTCAATTATGGCTTTCAAAAGATAATTGGATAAGCACTTGAAGGAAAAAAATTTTCATGGCTATGGGAAAAGAGCGGCCGATTGGCCTCCTTCGACACTGTAACCATTCTATGATTTTATGGAGGGTCATTGGAAACATTGGTGGCTTTAAAAAAAAAGAGAAACTTGTATTTATAAAGCACCTTTTACAACCTCAGGATATCCCATAGTGCTCTGCAGTCAATTAAGTACTTTTGAAATGTAGTGACTGCTTTAACATAGGAAACACAGCAGCAAATTTGTGCAGAGAAAGATCCCACAAACAGCAATGTGGTAATGGTCAGATGATCTGATTTAGTTTTTGGTTGAGGGATAAATATTGGTCAAGGGACAACTCCGCTGCTCTTCTTCGTAGTAATGCCGCGGGATGTTTTTTCAAACTTATTCATTCTGGGATGAGGGTGCAGCTGCAATGGCAGCATTTATTGCGCATCCCTAGTTGCACTTCAGAAGGGGGTGATGAGCCGCCTTTTTGAACCGCTACAGTCCTTGTGATGAGTGTACTCTGACAGTACAGTTAGGTAGAAAGTTCTAAGATTTTGACCAAGGAACAGTAAAGGAAGAGTGATATAAGTCCAAGTCAGGATGGCATGTGACTTGGGAGAGGAACTTGGAGATGATGGTGTTCCCATGTGCCCACTGCCCTCGTCTTTCTCGGTGGTACAGGTCATAGATTTAAGAGGTGCTATTGAAGAAGCCTGG
Organism: Heterodontus francisci; assembly: GCF_036365525.1. Taxonomy (NCBI): domain Eukaryota; kingdom Metazoa; phylum Chordata; class Chondrichthyes; order Heterodontiformes; family Heterodontidae; genus Heterodontus; species Heterodontus francisci. The sequence continues at coordinate 23,410,524 of NC_090383.1, read as the reverse complement.
ACGAGTTGCTGTAGTGCATTTTGTAGATAGTACACACTAAAGCCACGGTGCACTGGTGGTGAAATTAGTTAATATTTGAACTGGTGCATGTACTGTCAATTAAAAGGACTGCTTTGTCTTGGATGGTGTTGAGCTGCTTGAGTGTTGTTAGAGCTGCATACATCAAGACAAGTGGAGAGTATTCCATCATACTCCTGACTTGTGTCTTGTAGATAGTGGAAAGATTTTGGGGAGTCAAGAGGCGAGTTGCTCGCTGCAGAATACCCAGCCTCTGACCTGCTTTTGTAGCCACAATATTTATGTGGCTGCTCCAGTTCAGTTTCTGGTCAATGGTAAACCCCAGGATGTTGATGGTGGGGAATTCAGTGATGGTAATGTCATTCAATGTCAAAGAGAGGTGGTTAGACACTCTCTTATCGGAGATGGTTATTGCCTGCCACTTGTGGGATGCAAATGTTACTTGCCACCTATCAGCCCATGCCTGGATGCTGTCCAGGTCTTGCTGCATGTGGGCATGGACTGCTTCATTACCTGAGGAATTGGAAATGGAACTGAACACTGTGCAACCATCAGCAAACATCCCCACTTCTGGCCTTATGATGGGGGGGAATGGTCATTGATGAAGCAGCTGGAAATGGTTGGGCCTAGGACACTACCCTGAGGAACTCTTGCAGTAATGTCCTGGGGCTGAAATGATTGACCTCCAACAAACACAACCATCTTTCTTTGTGCTAGGTATGACTCCAGCCAGAAAGAGCTTTCCACCTGATGTCAGTTTTACTCAGCTCCTCAGTGTCACCCTCAGTTAAATGGTGCCTTGTTTTTGCAGGACCAAATCACTGCATTGCATAGTAAATTCAATTACACTCCAGCTATGATCATTTACAAGCAGAAGGGGGAGAGGGCAGAAATCAGAAATTGGCGGCCCATCTCACTGCTTAATGTTGATTACAAGATTCTGTCCAAAGTCATAGCCAGTCGAGTCAAGTCTGCTCTGGAGTTGGTGATTCACCCCGATCAGACCTGTACTGTACCCGGCAGGAAGATCTCTGATAGTCTCGCGCTACTCAGGGATACGATCGCCTACGTACGGGACAGGAGGGTGGACACCTGCCTCATCAGCCTGGACCAGGAGAAGGCTTTTGACAGGATATCGCACACCTACATGATGGACGTGCTTTCCAAAATGGGGTTTGGGGAGGGAATCTGCAATTGGATCCAACTGCTCTACACAAACATCAGTAGCGCAGTGTCAATCAACGGGTGGGAATCTGAAAGTTTCCCGATCAAATCTGGAGTCAGACAGGGCTGTCCTCTGTCCCCGGTCTTGTTTGTTTGCTGTATTGAACCCTTTGCTGAGTCTATTAGGAAGGATGCGAGCATAAGAGGGGTGACAATCCCAGGCAGCGGAGGCACTCAGGTCAAAACCTCCCTGTACATGGATGACGTCGCCGTCTTCTGCTCGGATCCGCTGTCCGTGCGCAGACTGATGAGCATCTGCGACCAGTTCGAACTGGCCTCGGGAGCCAAAGTTAACCACGGCAAGAGCGAGGCCATGTTCTTTGGGAACTGGGCTGACCGATCCTTTGTCCCCTTCACCGTCAGGTCAGATTACCTGAAGGTGCTGGGGATATGGTTCGGAAGGGCCGGGGCGTGCACCAAAACATGGGAGGAGCGAGTAGCCAAGGTACGACAAAAGTTGGGCATGTGGGGGCAGCGATCTCTCTCCATTGTGGGTAAGAACCTGGTCATCAGGTGCGAGGCGCTCACGTTGTTGCTCTACGTGGCGCAGGTCTGGCCCATACCCCACTCCTGCGCCGTGGCAGTCACCCGAGCCATTTTCCGCTTCGTCTGGGGATCTAAAATGGACCGGGTCCGGAGGGACACGATGTTCAAATCTCTGGACATAGGCGGGAAAAATGTACCCAACGTGGCCCTCATCCTGATGACCACCTTCGTGTGCGGCTGCATCAAGCTATGTGTAGATCCCCAGTACGCAAACTCCAAGTGTCACTACGTGCTGAGGTTCTATCTGTCCCCGGTGTTGCGAAGGATGGGCCTGGTCACATTGCCGCGGAACGCACCATGCAGTTGGGCGCCGCCGTACCACCTATCCTTCGTGGAGCAGTTTCTGCGGAAAAACACCTTTGACCACCGGTCCATCAGGCAGTGGTCTGCACGGAATGTCCTCAAGGCCCTACGGGAAAAGGAGACGGTGGATCCTGTCGGATGGTTCCCCGAGCAGACCGTCAAAGTCATTTGGCGGAATGCCTCATCACCAGAACTTTCAAACAAGCACCAAGACGTAGCTTGGCTGGTGGTGAGATGGGCCCTCCCCGTCAGATCCTTCATGCACACCCGAAGTCTCGCCCCCTCCGCACAGTGCCCCCGCATTGGCTGTGGTGGGGAAGAGACGGTCGCCCACCTCCTCCTGGAATGTGCCTTTGCAAAGCAGGTGTGGAAAGAGATGCAGTGGTTTTTGTCAAGGTTCATCCCAAGCAGCTCTGTAACACAGGAGTCTGTGCTCTACGGGCTGTTCCCAGGGACGCACACCGAGACAAACATCAACTGCTGCTGGAGGGCTATCAATTCGGTGAAAGACGCCCTTTGGTCTGCCCGAAACTTGCTGGTCTTCCAGCGCAAAGAGTTGTCCACCGCCGAATGTTGCAGACTGGCACATTCCAAGGTCCAGGACTACGTGCTGAGGGACGCACTAAAGCTTGGAGCAGCCGCAGCAAAGGCTCAATGGGGAAAGACCACAGTGTAAGGTTCCCCCACCAAGCTGGACTGAGGGGCTGGATCCATGGGAAACCCCTCGAACTGTATCGTTAATATTCTCAATTGCTGTAAATGTAAAACTGTAATTGACATGACAATTGTGAAACAGAAGGGTTGGGAAGAAACTCATGACAGTATTGAAAGAAACTGATCTCTTTTGCAATGTTTGTATTTTTTGGTGTGGTTTGGAAACTGTTTGGCAATGTAATTTTTACAGATTTTTATGAATAAAGTATATTTTGGAAATAAAAAAAAAATATCATTAGAAAGCTTACCTTGTCTGGGAATGTTTCAAATGAAGTGCGGACTGGATCCCGACAGCCAAACTTTGAAGACTTGAAGCGACGGATGATGTCCTGCAGTGAGGCTGCTACCACAAAGTATTCCTGCTTTAAACGGAGCTCTTTACCTTCAAAAAACTAAATGATTTGATGGGTTAGTGTTGTATCTTTCTGTTGCAAAACTAACAACAATATTAAGGCAGATGCACTCAAACAACGATATAGTCTCACCATATTGCGTGGGCCCAAGCATTTTGGGGGTGGGGGCAAGGTGGTGGGGGTGCTGAAAAGGTGTTGGGCAGCAATGTCACCTTCAATTACATTGTAATCATTTCAGGGAGTAGAAGACCTTTGGTCCATCTAGCACTTCTACCCAAGCTATTCCTTTGGCGCATTTCTAGTAACCCTGAATCCCATTTGTCCACAAGAACCTGTCCAGTTCCTTCTTGACACCCCATTAGGGTTTTTTGTTCCACCTTCCATCCCAGTATATGTCCCATATACTTACCATCCTTTTGGTTAAAAAAGTTGCTCCTGCATTTCCTGGTTTCTTTTGTTGTCCTTATTTGTAAACATGACCCCCATGCTTAAATTCTGTGCAAGGCAGAAAAGCTTACTTGGATCCAAGTTGTCCAAATCTTTCAAAATATGGAACACTTCTCTCTTATCCCCTCTCAGTCTTTTCTTTACAAGAAAAAAGTTTTGGTTACATTCCTTTCTTTCCCCCGAGGTCCAAATCCTAAATTGCTTCATGGTCACTTTTACTGATGCTTTCTTTTTAGTTCCAGATTTTAAAAATTGAATTCAAGCTCTTAAACTTCCACCGTTGGGCTTCTTTGGATTACTAATTCAGGCCTCTGGTTACTAGTCCAGTAATGTCATCACTACTCTACTATAACCATGATAAGTGACCTTCAGATTTCACCTATTCTTATCCCTTTCCCCAAGTGCCCAAGGCCAGACTTTCCAAGAGGACCACCACAGAAGATCAGCTGGCGTGTGTTCCTTATAGACATGGAGTGGCCATCACTAAGTGTTCCCTCAGTTCCTTAGAATTACATAAAATTTAAGGCAAACTGTTCTTTGCCTATGTCTATGCTCCATATGAGCCTCTTCCCACCCCTCTTCATCTAACAGTGTCAGCATATCCTTCTCCACATTTCTCTCTTAGGTGCTTCCCCTTAAATGCATGTATGCTTTTCACACAACCAATCCTTGTGGTATCGAGTCCACACTCTAACCATGCTTTGTGTTAATAACTTTCTCCTGAATTCCCTATTGGTGACTATCATATTAATGGCCCATATTGTTGGGCTTCCCCACAAGTGGAAATGTCGCTATGGCAACCCTATTAAATCCATTCACAATTTTAAAGACCTCTGTCAGGCCACCCTTCAGCCTTTTCTTTTCTACAGAAAATGTGAGACACAGGAAACAATTAAAACAATTTAACACTTGGGGAAAGGAGAAATTGCAGAGCTATGGGGAAAGTGCAGGAGAATAGGGCTAACTGGACAGCTCTTTCAAAAAGCTGGCACAGGCATGATGGGACAAATGGCCTTATGTGCTGTAATATTTGATGATTTACTGCATTGAGTACAACCTACCAAATTTCTTTCAGCAGCCATGGTTACACCTCCCACAGCCTTCCCTCCCTCACAACCGCAGACTTCAGCATTAAGCAAGGCCACAGCAGCTTTGCTTCATATTAAAATGTTTCCCACACCAGCAGTGCAATTCTTTTGAGATATCTGGCACTATATTGAGAAGGGAATTAGGACAATGGGTTGCTGGGAGCAGGTTGGTGTTTGTGAAGGGCCTCTGGGAATGTCATCGTCTACAGAAGCGGGGGAGGGGGGAGTCTCTCACAGAAAAGTTTGGAACCACCTTGTTGAAAGCAGCAGTTTAGTCCAGGCAGTGGATGGCATACTTACATTGTCGTTGGGGTACAGTACTCTGGATATATTCTCAGCCAGGTTTCGATCTAAGACAGCCTGGATATAGTCACCAACGTTAACTATTAAAACAAAACCACACAATTGTCTCCATTTAATATCACCAGAAACTGATTCTAATTTTATTGCAAGGAAAGTAAAACACTTGTCAGTGCTATGACCCGCCTGTCTTCCATCCACATCAGCAATGGTTCAGTTGGTAGCGCTCACACCTCAGTCAGAGGATTATGGGTTCAGGTTCCACTCCACAGACTTGAGCACATAACCGAAGCCAACACGCCCAGTGCAGTATTGAGGTAGTTCTGTCCTTTGGATGAGTTAAACCATGGCACTAATCCAAGTCTTTTTCTTTCTTTTCATCCAGTTATGGCGCCAACAAAGAATCTCTTCCTTTGCCAGATGTAATTAAACTAACTAAATAATTCTGGGGTATAATAATTCTAGCCATCATCACACAGCTGTTTGTCAGAGCTTGCTGTGCACTATTTGGCTACTGTGTTTCCTCACATTACAACAGTGACTACGCTTCAACAGTGATTCATTCACTGTAAAGTGTTTTGAGACATCATACCACAACACTCCCTCAAATTTCCATTCGCTGTGTGCAGCCTGCTTGTTACACTCTACGGTGTTTTTAAGTGCGGCCGAGCAGGTGCGCATCTTAAAAAGGAGCGTTGCTTGTGCACTGCCTGTTTGTTCCCTATGCAGCACGTCCCTGATTGCTGCGCGGCTAGGCACCCATGCAGCTTAGAGGGAACACTGGTCATCAATGTAAGTCACTTCTTCCTTTCTTTGGGGGAAGAGAGCCTTTGTTCTGATTGGGTCGCACCCAAGATATTTTTATTTTCAAAACAGTCTGTCTGAGAAATCCAATTTATTTGCAGATTGCCTCTACATTAATATATTCAAATTGTGAAGAATAGATTTTGCAACAGTTCATAGCACAGTGCCAAAAGTTGTCAAGCTTATAATCTATTCTGTGGAGACTCTAAGCACTTGAGACAGCATATCATTCACCCATACTTACAGCACCATATAAAGGAAAAAAATGGCCAAGCTTTTACCAACCTCACTCCTGTACTGGAAATCAACGCATTTCATTTTGATATCACAGAGGCATTCATAAAAAGACTGGAGAGTCTATCTATTGTAGATAAACCTATTAGGTCTTCTTTCTGTGAATTATGCGTTAAAATCAGTACCACAAGAACTTACTTTTACATAGAATTTTTAACAGAGAAAAAATATTCGGAGGCACTTCACAGAGCACAAATCCAACAACAATTGACAAAGAGCCTAAGAAAGCGATATCAGGATGGGATGGCTAAGAGCTTGGTCAAAGAAGCAGGTTTTATGGAGAGACCTGAAGAAGGAAAGAGAGGTGGAGAGGCAGGGAGGTTTAAAGGAGGAAATTCCAGAGTTCAGGGCCCGGACTGCTAAAGGCATGGCCACCAATGGTGGGACAAAGGGAGTGGGGGATGGAATAAGAGGAAAGGGTTGAAGGAAGTGGCTGCAGAGATAGTGGAGGCATTGGTCGAAATATTCCAGAACTCACTGGACTCCGGGAGGGTCCCAGCAGATTGGAAAACCGCTAATGTGGTGCCCCTGTTCAACAAGGGAGGGAGACAAAAAGCAGGAAACTATAGGCCAGTCATTGCTAGAGTCCATTATTAAGGAAGAAACAGCAGGACATTTAGAAAAGCTTAAAGCAATCAAACAGAGTCAACATGGTTTTGTGAAAGGGAAATTATGTTTGACAAATTTGCTAGAGTTCTTTGAGGATATAACAAGCAGAGTTGATAAAGGGGAACGAGTAGATGTAGTGTATTTGGATTTCCAGAAGGCATTCGATAAGGTGCCACATAAAAGATTATTGCACAAGATAGGAGCTCATGGTATTGGGGGGTAATGTATTAGCATGGATTGAGGATTGGTTAACTCACAGAAGACAGAGAGTCGGGATTAATAGATCTTTTTCAGATTGGAAAGACTTAACTAGTGGAGTGCCACAAGGGTCAGTCTCAGGGCCTCAATTATTTACTATCTATATGAATGACTTGGAGGAGGGGGCAGAGTGTAATATATCCAAATTTGCTGATGATACAAAAATAGGTGGGAGAGCATGTTGTGATGAAGACATAAGAATCTGCAAGGGGATATAGATAGGTTGAGTGAGTGGGCAAAAACCTGGCAGATGGAGTTTAATGTAGGAAAGTGTGAGGTCATGCACTTTGGTAGGAAGAATCAAAAGGCAGACTTATTTAAATGGAGAGACTTCAAAAAAGTGCAGCACAGAGGGATCTGGGTGTTCTTGTGCATGAAACACAAAACGTTAGCATGCAGGTGCAGCAAGTAATTAAGAAGGCAAATGGAATTTTGGCCTTTATTGCTAGGGGGTTGGAGTTTAAAAATAGGGAAGTCTGTTACAACTGTACAGAGTGTTGGTGAGACCACACGTGGAGTACAGTGTACAGTTTTGGTCCCCTATTTAAGAAAGGATGTACTGGCATTGGAGACAGTTCAAAAGAGATTCACTAGACTGATTCCTGGGATGAAAGGGTTGACTTGTCAAGAATGACTACACAGGTTAGGCCTTTATTCATTAGAGTTTAGGAGAACGAGGGGTGATCTTATTGAAACATACAAGATTCTGAGGGGGCTTGACAGGGTAGATGTTGAGAAGATGTTTCCACTAGTGGGGGAATTTCGAACTAGGGGACATAGTTACAGAATAAGGTGACACTCATTTAAAATTGAGATGCGTAGGAATTTCTTGTCTCAGAGGGTAGTGAACGTCTGGAATTCTCTACCCCAGAGAGTTGTGGAGGCTAGATCACTGAAAGTGTTTAAAGAGGAGGTAGATAGATTTTTGAAATATTGGAGAGTTCAGGGCTATGAGGATCTGGCATGAACGAGGAGTTGAGGTCTGGGGCAGAGCAGCCATGATCTTATTGAATGGCGGGGCAGGCTTGAGGGGCTGAATGGCCTGTTTCTTATGTGCTTATGTTCTTAGGAATGCAGTGGTATGGGGGGGGGGGTAATGTGGGCTTGGAGGAAGTTACAGGAATAGGGAAGGGAAAGGTCATGCAGGGATCTGAAAACAAGGATGATAATTTTGAAAATCGAGGTGTGGATGTAAAAGATCCCTTGGCACTATTTACAGAGGAGCAGGGGAAGTCTTGCAGTATCCCTCAATCAACACCTAAAACAAATTATTCAGCCATTTTTCAGGGGACCACTGGAAATGTCTTCTAGGTGGGACTATTGGTGCAATAGCAGGAAATCTATATTAATGAGCTATAGCATCCCAGGGTTGCTAACCCTTTGTGATCGTCCAGATAAATCCAGAAATTAAAGATTAACCTCCTGGATACAGCTGAGAGTAACCCAGGAGAAAATTTGTTATGTTTCAATTTCTTTTGGCAATTTAACTTATTGGTTATAAAAATATTGGGGATGGAAAAAAGGCCATTTGACTGAGTCATGAATCATGCAATCAGATAATGAACAGTCTGTTTACTTTCTAATTATGGAATGGCGGGTGCCAACAGAATGGACATGTTGGGCAATCAGTGGCAGGAGTACTGGAGCAGGGCAGTTGGAGGTTATGTGAAGACACCTCCTGGACCCTATAGCATCCTGTAGTGCCCAGGCTGGCGATCTTCCAAGTCTTCATGGACAAATTTGATTGATTTGTTGCCCTAAGTGCCAAGTTGGCCTAATTTTAGTGAGTTTAAAGAGAATGTCAGTCAGCACACGCCTTGGAATAGAATCTGATTGGACACAAACCAGGACTGAGTAACAGGATGGGAATCCGCTTTCACTGTTTAAGCAGCATTGCTGGCCCTACGCCAACACCCATTAATGAGCCAAGTATTCGGATGCTGTCATGTGACTCAAAGTTAGTGTCACTCTGCAACTGTTAACGTTCAGAGAAAGGTTCAGTAAATAGTTTGCTCTGTACTGTATATAATAGTTTAGCTGCAATAAACCTGTTTGGATCTTCAGCATAACTGGACTCCAAGCATCTCATTTATGTTGCATCAGACAACATAGCTTATTACAGTTTATCCAGTTTTTATGGTGCTGTGAGTGAATGCCAGGCCCACAACTGCCTGCCACTGATCACGTAATCTGTCCCATTGTTTTCTCTTCAATTCTGAGTACAGATTTTAATTCATGTTCGATTGGGCACTAAGATAGCCTCTTCCCTCTAGAACACTGTCTGCTTAAGGCCCCACCTCACCTCTGAGGATGCTGAAACCTTCACCCATGACTCCATCACCTCAAGAATCAACATTTCCACACTAGTCTCCACACCTGCACACTTCACTTCAGCTATTTCAGAACTCTGTGGCCAATGTCCTCCTCGATACAAAGTGTCCCTATACTCAGTCTTCACTAAATTCCACTGTGCCTCAACAAAAAAGCACACACACTCAACTTAAAAGAAACGCTGCGTTTGCTGACAGCACAACCACTAGATGGTGCAGTACTGGAACATGCGCAAATGCAGGCTCATCGCCTGAAACGTCACTGTCTGCGATGTCTCAGGCAGCTGCCAGTAATAAAAAGGGCACTGCTCAATTTGTCACAAAAACAAATTAAATCCAAACCCCCTCAATGGCTGCGATCGCCGCCTCGATCCCACCCCCAACAGTATCCCGCTCCCTCCCACCATCGCCGCTTCTCTTCACCGCTGCCTCCCACACCAGTTTGCTTGCCACTCGCTTCCCATGCCGCCCCATCACCGTTTGGCCACTTGCTCCAGCTACAACACTGGCATCTACCCAGCAATGTGGAAAATTGCCCAGATATGTCCTGTACACAAAAAACAGGACAAGTCCAACCCGGCCAATTACCACCCCATCAGTCTACTCTCAATCATCAGCAAAGTAATGGAAGGTGTCATCAACAGTGCCATCAAGCAGCACTTGCTTAGCAATAACCTGCTCAGCGATACCCAGTCTGGGTTCTGACAGGGCCACTCAGCACCTGACCTCATTACAGCCTTGGTTCAAACATGGACAAATGAGCTGAACTGAAGAGGTGAGGTGAGAGTGACTGCCCTTGACATCAAGGCAGCATTTGACCGAGTATGGCATCAAGGAGCCCTGCAAAACTGGAGTCAATGGGAATCAGGGGGAAAACTCTCTGCTGGTTAGAGTCATACCTAGCGCAAAGGAAGATGGTTGTGGTTGTTGGAGGTCAATCATCTGAGCTCCAAGACATCACTGCAGGAGTTTCTCAGGGTAGTGTCCTAGGCCCAACGATTTTCAGCTGCTTCATCAATGACCTTCCTTCAATCATAAGATCAGAAGTGGGGATGTTCACTGATGATTGCACAATGTTCAGCACCATTCGCGACTCCTCAAATACTGAAGCAGTCCGTGTAGAAATGCAGCAAGACCTGGACAATATCCAGGCTTGGGCTGATAAGTGGCAAGTAACATTTGTGCCACACAAGTGCCAGGCAATGACCATCTCCAACAAGAGAGAATCTAACTATCTCTCCTTGACATTCAATGGCATTACCATCGTTGAATCCCCCACTATCAACATCCTAGGGGCTACCATTGACCAGAAACTGAACTGGAGGAGCCATATAAATACCATGGCTACAAGAGCAGGACAGAGGCTAGGAATCCTGCAGCAAGTAACTCACCTCCTGACTCCTCAAAGCCTGTCCACCATCTACAAGGCACAAGTCAGGAGTGTGATGGAATACTCTCCACTTGCCTGGATGGGTGCAGCTCCAACAACTCTCAAGAAGCTCGACACCATCCAGGACGAAGCAGCCCACTTGATTGGCACCCCATCCACAAACATTCACTCCCTCCACCACCGACGCACAGTGGCAGCAGTGTGTACCATCTACAAGATGCACTGCAGCAATGTACCAAGGCTCCTTTGACAGCACCTTCCAAACCCACGACCTCTACCACCTCGAAGGACAAGAGCAGCAGATGCATGGGAACATTACCACCTGCAAGTTCCCATCCAAGTCACACACCATCCTGACTTGGAACTATATCGCCGTTCCTTCACTGTCGCTGGGTCAAAATCCTGGAACTCCCTTCGTAACAGCACTGTGGGTGTACCTACCTCACATGGACTGCAGCAGTTCAAGGCGGCAGCTCACTACCACCTTCTCAAGGGCAATTAGGGATGGGCAATAAATGCTGGCCTAGTCAGTGACGCCCACATCCCATGAATGAATAAAAAAAATGCCATGAGCCCTTTTATGTGAGGGCAGATGGGGCTTCGGTTTAGTATGCCATTTGAAAGATAACACCTTCCAACAATGCAGCACTCCCTCAGTATTGCACTGGAAGTGTCAGCCTAGATTTTGTGCTCAAGGCTCTAGAGTGAGAACGTGAACCCACAACTTTCTGACTAAGTTTTAAGAGTGCTACCACTGAGCCACAGCTAATTTTCTCCAACCAGTTTCCTCTATTCCCCTTGCTTGTCGCTCAATGCATCTGCTCCATCATTGGAGTCTGATTTTTCAGCCATTAAATCTATCCCTCTTGAACATTTCTTCTCATCACCTCTCCCTCCCCTTAAAAAATCTTCTACAAACTTATCTCCAAAACTATAGCTTTGATCTCTCCCCACAAATCTCTTCAATTCCTGCTCAGAGAATTCTTTCACATGAGGACCACTAAATAAATGATGACATCAGCAGGCCATTCATTGTGGAATACATACAATAGTTAAATAGGCTTATACTGATACCACAGACAAGATTTTCACAACTGCAGAGAAGTTCCTAACATCTTACAGTCCTTCAGGTTGAAGTCGTTGGGAGCCTTGGCAGACCACAGCCTCATGGTGTTGACAGTGTTGTTCCTGAATCCTGGCACTGGAGTATCATACGGCATGGCAAGGACAACCTGTTTCATTAACACAAGGTCATTATTTGGCGCATAGGTCTCATCAACAGCAGCAAAGATGTTAATAATTTCCAACACCAATGATTTAAGGTCATATGATAACTTTAAGTTTCGCTGCAATGAAGATTTTTGTTGATCAGTGTAGGGTATTATAAAGTAACTTTCCTCAGGAACAGGAGTAGGTGATTCAGCCCTTCAAACCAGCTCTGCTGTTCAATTAGATCATGGCTGATCTGCCTCTTAACTCCATTTATCCTCCATTGCTCTAGATCTCTTCAGTCCCTTACCGAATAAAAATCTATCAATCTCACTCTTGGAAGGCCAACTGACTCCCGGCATCAAGAATTCCAGATTTCCACTGCGCCTTTTTTGAAGAAGACTTTCCTGATTTTGCTCCTGAATGGCCTAGCTTTACGTTTAAGATTAGGCTCCCCCGTTTCTGATTCCCCCACTAAAGGAAATAGTTTCTCTACATCTACCCTAACAAATCCTTTTAACATTCTAAATACCTCCATCAGATCACCCCTCAATCTTCTAAACTCAAGGGAATTTAAAGTCATATCCGCAAACTATCCTTGCAATATAACCCACTAAGCCTCAATTCTGACGAATCTACATTGCGCCCATTGTTATGAAAGCGCTTCCATTTTAAATTTTTTTTTGAGGACTTGTGTTTTAAAACTGAAAAGTGGATGGATGTGTATTTTTTTAACCAAGTTCACTGAAAGGACACTTGAGATGTTGTTTGAAAATGACCTTTGCTGGAAATCATGTGCTTTAAGCTCAATAAACAACAGAAACCTTGGTGGGATAGTAAGTTGCAATAAAGAAATAAGAAATTTACAAATGGATATGGATAGGTTAGGTGAATGGGCCAAAAGTGTGAGATTATCCATTTTGGTCGGAAGAATAGAAATGCAAATTATCTAAATAGAGAGAAACTTAAGAGTGCTTTGGTGCAGAGGAATGTGGGTGTCCTTGTGCATGACTCGCTGAAAACTAGTAAGCAGTTGCAGCAGGTAATAAGGAAGGCAAATGGAATTTTGGCATTTATTGCTAAAGGAGTAGAGTATAAAAGTAGGGAAGAGTTACTGCAACTGTGCAAGGCATTAGTGAGACTGCACCTGGAGTATTGCGCACAGTTTTGGTCCCCTTATTTGAGGAGGGATGTAGTTGCATTGGAGGCAGTTCAGAGGAGGTTCACTAGATTAATTCCAGAGATGAGGGGCTCGTCTTATGAAGAGAGATCGAGCAGTTTAGGCCTTTACTCTCTAGAGTTTAGAAGAATGAGAGGAGATCTAATTGAGGTATATAAGATGATTAAGGGGATTGACAAATTAGACGTGGAGAGGATGTTTCCTCTTGTGGGGCAATCTAGAACGGGAGGTCATAGTTTTAGGATAAGGGTAGAAGATTTAAAACAGAGATGAGGAGAAATTACTTCTCTCAAAGGGTTGTGAGTCTGTGGAATTCACTACTCCAGAGTGCGGTGGATGCCAGGACATTGAGTAAATTTGAGGAGACAGACAGATTTTTAATTAGTAATGGGTTGAAGAGTTATGGAGAACGGACAGGAAAGTGGAATTGAGGCCGAGATGAGATCAGCCATGATCGTATTGAATGGCGGAGCAGGCTGGAGGGCCTGAATTGCCTCCTCCTGCTCCTAGTTCTTATGTGGCCTGGGGAAGATATTTACAGAGAAGCCACATGTCAAGGTTTATGGCGGTCATGAGGTTGACTTTTTGTTTGGGGTTTGGATATTATTTTCAACTCAGTTGGGGTGTGAACTGTTTTGAAGACAGTTAGAGATCAACTTGTCAAAGAAAAAATACCTTTCTCTACCTTTTGAAGAAACCCTGCAAAGACCCAATGTGGGAGAGCAAAAATCCCTGGTGCTGCATCTCTCCTGAGAAGCTGGAAAAACCTGCCAGATTAATTCTCAACACCACCGGAAAAGAATTGCTTTAGAAAAGATCCCACTGACCCGTCACCGTATACATGGATGCCAGATCAAAAGCGACAACTGACATCTTTCCATATCTCCTCTTTTTTCTGCAAGAATTAGCAAGTATTTGGCCAAAGTATTTGTTTTGTCTTTTTTAAACAGACCTCTTGCAGAGAGAATTTCTGTGTTTTTTCTGTGCATGTGAGAGTATGTGTATGGGGTTTAAAAAGGGAACTTTCAAATCTCAATCTGTGTGTTAAGACTTTGCATCGTTACTGGCTAAGTCACGTTTTATAATAACCTGAGAATTTTGTTGATTATTAAAGGAATCTGGTTGGTGTATTTTATTCTGGGATAAAGAGTAGAGTATATGATTGACCACATTGGTAACTGTATGTTGTGACCAGTGGAGAAGTGGAACTAGAAAAGACAGTGCACTCTTCCCACCTCTGTGACGGATAATCCTAAAGTCAACGACATGCAATTTTAAGTGAGGTAATAATAAGTGAAAAGAGGAAAAGTTTTTTAAAAAACTGGTTTCTTATGCAATAAAGTCTACACTACCAGAATGTCTTCGTCAGTTGCTACAACCTTTGTGGGGAAGGAGGATGTATTCCTGGAGTGATGTGAGAAACTTAACCAAGGTTAGGCTAAAGGAATTAGCAGAAAGGTTCATGTTACAGTTAAAACCAGGGTCTAAGAAATCCGACATAATTGAAGCAATGGCACACCATGTGAAATTGGAAGGAGGAACAGACAATCCAGATGATAACTCAGTTGAATTAGCTAAAATTCAGTTGCAGATGAGGCAGCTTGAACTTGACAAAGAAAAAGAATGAAAAAAACTTAGGCTTGAACAAGTGGCGCAGTGGTTAGCACCGCAGCCTCACAGCTCCAGGGACCCAGGTTCAATTCTGGGTACTGCCTGTGTGGAGTTTGCAAGTTCTCCCCATGACCGCATGGGTTTTCGCCGGGTGCTCCGGTTTCCTCCCACAGCCAAAGACTTGCAGATGATGGGTAAATTGGCCGTTGTAAATTGCCCCTAGTGTAGGTAGGTGGTAAGGAATATGGGATTACTGTAGGGTTAGTATAAATGGGTGGTTGTTGGTCGGCACAGACTCGGTGGGCCGAAGGGCCTGTTCCAGTGCTGTATCTCTAAATAAATAAATAAAAGAAAGCGAATTGACCATGAAAAAAACTTGAATTTGACAGAGAAAAGGGCAAAAGAGAAAGCATTTCAAAGAGAAGGAAGGGAATTCAAAGTTAAAAAGCCAGAACTAAGTCAAAAGAGTGGCCTTGGCTCAAAGAAAAATTTTGATGAGTGAAGATCTGACTCCAGCCCAGGACCCAGTGGAGAGCTGTTGACATTTGTACAAGCCCTCCTGAAGCCAAACAGATGAAGTGGCCGCAGGAAAGCTGCAAACTGCTTATGCAGAGCAGGTTGATGGGCAGAGCTCACGAAGTTTATGCCATGCTTTCTGAGATGGCAAAAAAGGCTATTCTCACTGCTTATGAGTTGGTCCCTGGAGCATACAGGCAGAAATCTCAGAACCTCCAGAGACAGTCTGGGCAGACTTAAATAGAATTTGAGAGGATAAAGCAAATTAATTTTGATCGCTGGATGCAGGCACTAAAGGTAGAGGCCACATACGAGAACCTCAGGCAAATAATTCTCCTGGAAGAATTTAAAAATTCACTCCCTCTGTTGGTAAGAACCCATGTAGAGAACCAGAAGGTTTCAACAGCCAGACAGATAGTGGAAATTGCTGATGATTACAAGCTTGTTTTTAAGTCTAAGTTGTGCGTCACCCCCACAAACCCGAGAAGGATAGAAGGTGGGGAGGTGAAAGGAAGGCAAGTAGCCGGGGACAAGAAGGGACAGCTGGAAATGCTCCGGGATCTCCTCCTCAGGTCAGAAAGGAAGATGGTGAGGGTGCAAGTGAGGTCCAAAAGACCTTTGCCACAAGCTGGGACACCTTCATGCAGAATGCTGGAAGTTGCGGGGTTAACCCATGGGTCTTATTTGGGCACCCAAGGTCAATGTCGAGAAAGGGGCCCTGACCAGGAGTATGACAGATCAGGCTGTAGCTCTGACTGCAGCCCGAAGGCCAAGTACAAATACCGCTGTGAGTGCGGGGGTCATGAATAAGGAAAAGTAACTTCTTATCCCTCAAGTGAGGCAGGTAAACCTCTAGTTATACTTAGGATACAGGAGCCACTCAAACTCTTTTGCTGAGGAAAGGTATAACTTTTCACCAAAGAGCGCATTGAATGCCAAGGTTTTAGTGAATGGTATCGGCTGGGAGTATATGCCCGTACCTTTGTATCTGGTGCACCTGGAGTGTGACCTAATGTCTGGATCAGTAACTGTAAGGGTTGTCCATAGCTTGCTTGTAGATGGAGTTGACCTACTCCTGGGCAATGATTTGGCCAGAGCGAAGGTAGTAGCTTCTCCAGTAGTTACAGAAAGATCAAGTAAAGTCAAAGAGACAGAACAGTTGCAGGAAAAGGTTCCAGCAATGTTTTCTTCTTGTGCAGTGACCAGAGCAATGGCTAAACAAGTTTCATTGTCAGAGGTAAAATTGGCACCAGACAGATAGCTGAATATCTGAAACTTTGGGGATTTGGATAATCTGAAGGAAATGTTTAATAAGTCTTCTCTGATCAAGCTCAGCAAGGCAATCCAGAGTTAAATAAAGTGGCCCAATCGGCTCTAACTGAAGGGAGTTCCGGAAGGCTACTTTATTAAAAATGGGATTCTGATGAGGAAGTGGAGTCCTCCTCATTGACGTATAGATGAAAAATGGATGGTTGTTCACCAGATAGTGGTACCCCCAAGTATTGCCAGGAAATATTAAAGATAGCGCATGAAATATCTATCGCAGGACATGTGGGGCTCCGTAAGACCCAATCACATATAGGTCGACATTTTTCTGGCCAGGTCTTTCCAGGCACATGGTACAGTTTTGTAAAACATGCCATACATGCTAGATTGTGGAAAAGCCGCAACCTGCCATAAAACCGGCACCTCTAATTCCCAAACCTGTTTTTGGTGAACCATTTAGTAGGGTGTTGGTAGACTGTGTAGGACCTTCACCTAAATAAAACTGGGACACTAATATTACTCACTATCATGGATATGGCTACTCGGTTTCCAGAGGCCATTCCCTTGAGAACAATTTCTGATAAGGTAGTGGTAAAGAAGTTAACCCAGTTCTTCACTAGATATGGATTACCGATTAAGATTCCGTCGGATCAAGGTTCCAATTTAAAGTTGAAAATTTTCCAAGAAGTTATGAATAACTTGGGTATAACACAGTTAAAGTCTTCAGCATACCACCCACAGACCCAAACGACTTTAGAACAGTATCATCAGATCCTCGAAACGATGATCTTGGCATACTGTCATGAAAATCCTCATGATTGGGATAAGAGGCTAGAAGTTCTTTTGTTTGCCACTCGGGATTCACCTAATGAGTCTACTGGTTTTAGTCCTTTTGAATTAATTTATGGACATGAGATAAGAAGTTCTTTAAACTAATTAAAGAAAGGTTTTTTTTTAAAACAGATGGACAAATCTTCTGTGTTACATTACGTATTTGTGCTCCGGGAGCGGCTCACGAAAGTCTGCAAAGTGGCTCAGAAACACCTGAAAGCTTCCCAAACAACCATGAAGAAACGGGCAGACAAGCACGCCAAGATCTGAACATTTTGGTGAGGCAGTGGCGTATTGATAATGTCACTAGTCGAGTAACCCAGAGCACCAGGTTAGTGCTCTAGAGACATGGGTTCGAATCCAAAACGGCAGTTTTTGGATTTTGAATTCCATTAATAAAAATATGGTGTTAAAAAGCTGGTCTAGTGGTGACCATGAAACCATTGTCAATTGTTGTAAAAACCCATTTGGTTCACTAATGTCCTTTCGGAAAGAAAATCTGCTGTCTTTACCTGGTCTGGCCTACAAGTGACTCCAGACCCACAGCAATGTGGTTGACTCTTAAATGCCCTAGCAAGCCACACAGTTTATCAAACCGCTACAAAGTCTAAGAAAAGGAATGAAACCAGACAGACTACCCGGCATCAACCTAGGCACCAGAAATTACAGCGACAAACCCAGCCCTGTTGACCCTGCAAAGTCCTCCTTACAAATATCTAGGGACTTGTGTCAAAATTGGGAGAGCTGTCCCGCAGACAAGGCAAGCAACAGCCTGACACAGTCATACTCACAGAATCATACCTTGCAGACAACGTCCCAGACACCACCATCACCATCCCTGGGTATATCCTGTCCCACTGGTAGGATAGACCCAGCAGAGGTGGCAGCATAGTGGTATACAGTCAGGAGAGCGTTGCCCTGGGAGTCCTCAACGTTGACACCGGACCCCATGAAGTCTCATGGCATCAGGTGAAACATGGGCAAAAAAACCGCCTGATTACCACCTACCGCACCCCGCCCCCCCCACCCCACCCCCTTCGGCTGATGAATCAGTGCTTCTCCATGTTGAACGCCAATTAGAAGAAGCACTGAGGGTAGCAAGGGCACAAAATGCACTCTGGGTGGGGGCACTTCAATATCCATCACCAAGAGTGGCTCGGAAGCACCACTACTGACTGAGCTGGCTGAGTCCTAAAGGAAATAGCTGTTCGACTGGGTCTGCAGCAGGTGGTGAGGGAACCAATAATAGGGAAAAACCTACCTGACCTCGTCCTCACCAGTCTACCTGTTGCAGATGCATCTGTCCATGAACCACCATCGTGTTGTGTGACACTACCACCATGCTAAATGGGATAGATTTTGAACAGATCGAGCAACTCAAAACTGGGCATCCATGAGGCGCTGTGGGCCATCAGCAGCAACACCGGAATTGTACTCAACCACAATCTGTATCCTCATGGCTAGACATATCCCCCACTCTACCATTACCATCAAGCTGGAAGACCAACCCTGGTTTAAGGAAGAGTGCAGGAGGGCATGCCAGGAGCAGCACCAGGCATACCCTGAAAATGAGGTATCAGCTTGGCGAAGCTACAACACAGGACTACTTGCATGCCAAACAGTGGAAGTAGCATGCAATAGACAGGGCTAAGCAATCCCACAACCAACGGATCAGATCTGAGCTCTGAAGTCCTGCCACATCCAGTTGTGAATGGTGGTGGACAATTAAACAACTGACAGAAGGAGGAGGTTCCACAAATCTCCCCCATCCTCAATGATGGGGGAGCCCAGCACATCAGTGCAAAAAACAAGGCTGAATCATTTGCACCCACCTTCAGCCAGAAGTGCAGAGTGGATATTCCATCTCAACCTCCTCCTGAGTTCCCCAGCATCACAGATGCAAGTCTTCAGCCAATCCAATTCATTCCATGTATTATCAAGAAATGGCTGAAGGCACTGGATACAGCAAAGGTTATGGGCCCCAAAAACATTCCGGCTGTTGCACTGAAGACTTGTGCTCCAGAACTAGCCACGTCCCTGGCCAAGCTGTTCCAGTTCAGGTACAACACTGGCATCTACCTGGCAATGTGGAAAATTGCCCAAATATGTCCTGTGCACAAAATGCATGAAAAATCCAACCTGGTAAATTATCGCCCTATCAATCTACTCTCAATCATCAACAAAATGATGGAAGGTGTCGTCAACAGTGCTATCAAGCGGCACTTGCTCAGCAGTAACCTGCTCACGGATATTCAGTTTGGGTTCCACCAGGGCCACTCAGCTTCTGACCTCATTACAGCCTTGATCCAAACATGGACAAAAGAACTGAACTCCAGAGGGGACGTCAAGGCAGCATTTGACCAAGTATGGCATCAAGGAGCCCTAGCAAAACTGGAGTCAATGGGAATCAGGGGGAAAACTCTCCACTGGTTGGTGTCATACCTAGCACAAAGGAAGATGGTTGTGGTTGTTGGGAGGTCAATTATCTCAGTCCCAGGACATCAGTGCAGGAGTTCCTCAGGGTAGTGTCCTCAGCCCAACCATCCTCAGCTGCTTCATCAATGACCTTCCCTCCATCATAAAGTTAGAAGTGGGGATGTTTGCTGATGATTGCACAATGTTCAACACCATTCACAACTCCTCAGATACTGAAGCAGCCCATGTCCATATGCAGCAAGACCTGGACAACATCCAGGCTTGGGCTAATAAGTGGCAAGTAACATTTGTGCCACACAAGTGCCAGGCAATGACCATCTCAAACATGAGAGAATCTAACCATCTCCCTTTGACGTTTAATGGCATTACCACCGCTGAATCCCCCACTAACATCATCCTGGGGGTCACCATCGTCCAGAAATTGAACTGGACCAGCCACATAAATGCTGTGGCTACAAAGGCAGGTCAGAGGCTGGGAATTCTGCGGCAAGTAACTCACTTCTAGTCTCCTCAAAGCCTGTACACCATCTACAAGGTACAAGTCAGGGGTGTGATGGAATACTCTCCACTTGCCTGGATGAGTGCAGCTCCAACAATACTCAAGAAGCTCGACACCATCCAGGACAAAGCAACCTGCTCGATTGGCACCCCATCCACAACCTTCAACATTCACTCACTTCACCACCGATGTAGAGTGTCAGCGGTGTGTACCATTGACAAGATGCACTGCAGCAACTCACCAAGACTCCTTCGACAGCACTTTCCAAACCCGCGACCTCTTCCACCTCGAAGGACAAGGGCAGCAGATGCATGGGAACACCACCACCTGCAAGCTCCCCTCCAAGCCACACACTATCCTAGCTTGGAACCATATCGCCATTCCTTCACTGTTACTGGGTCAAAATCCTGGAACTCCTTTCCTAACAGCACTGCTTGTGTACCTACACGCCAAGGACTGCAGCAGTTCAAGAAGGCAGCGCACCACCACCTTCTCAAGGGCAATTAGGGATGGGCAATAAATGCTGGCCTAGCCAGCGACGCCCTCATCCACGAACGAATATAAAAAAGCCAGGATGTACAACCTTAGCCACACGATGTGGATGTGGGGGAATGCCATTCTATGAAACAGCATCCTTATTGCTTAGGTCCAGAGAAACAGGCCCAGGTAAAAGCAGAAATCCAATACATGCTGCAAAATCACCTAATTGAACCCAGTTAAAAGCAGTTGGAGTTCCCCGGTCGTGTTAGTGCCTAAACCTGACGGTTCAACTAGACTCTGCATAGACTACAGAAAGGTTAATGCAGTAACAAAGGCAGACGCCTACGCAATTTCTTGTTTTGAAGACTTTATTGACAGAGTAGGCAGTGCCACGTTTCTTACAAAAATAGATTTGTTCAAGGGATACTGGCAGTTTCCTTTCACACCGTGAGCTAAAGAAATATTGGCCTTTGTCACACCCGACGGTCTTTTCCAATGCCAAGTGATGCCATTCAGGCTAAAAAATGCTCCTTCAACCTTTCAGAGACTAATGAAGCAAACGATAGCTAACTGTTCCTAACTGTGTGGTTTACCCTGATGATGTGCTGGCATACAGTGATACTTGGAAGGACCACTTGGAACAACTAGAAGCTGGGTTTAGAACATTACAATCAGCTGATTTAGTGATAAACTTTGTCAAAAGTGAATTTGCAAAAGTGAGAGTAACCTACCTCGGGCATATAGTAAGGCAAAAACAAGTGTTGCCAAGAACAACAAAAGTACAAGCATTGATGGAGTTTCCTACCCCTAAGACTCAGCGAGAAATCATGAGGTTTTTGGGGATGTGTGGTCTCTACTGCAAGTTTGTACCAAATTTTAGTACAATAGCTGCTCCACTGACAGATTTGCTACAAAAAAAACCAAGGTAGTGTGGTCAGAGGAGTGCCAAGCATCTTTTGAGAAGCTGAAAGCCATTTTGATTAATGAACCAGTGTTGGCTGCCCTAAATTTCACTCAGCCCTTCAAGGTAGCAATTGATGCTCGTGACCTGGGGGTCGGTGCAGTCCTGTTACAAGACGATGAATCAGGCATAGAAAGGCCAGTGGGATACTTTTCCAAAAAGCTAAATCAACACCAAAAGAGATATTCAGCAGTGAAAAAAAAAACCCTGGGCTTATTCCCAGCTCTTAAGCATTTTGAAGCCCATGTCTGCCACGACTAGAGAGAGACACCGGTAGATACTGATCATAACTCCCTAGCCTTTGTGGAAAATTTTAAAAACCAGGATGCCAGACTATTTCGATGGAGTTTACAATTGCGAGCTTATCACTTAAAGATGATCCACATTGCTGATGCTTGGTCTAGGATCTAACTTTGCTTTGAGTTTTCTGAGTGCAAAGATGGTACAAAGCTGAACTGTATTAGCTATAGATAAAGAGTGAATGTGACCGAGTGCGTAAATGTGTTTTAATATTTTTCATCTTCTGTTTTTTTCACTCTTTGTAATGAAACACATTTAAAAGTGGCGTTTCATTCCTCCAAGGATGTAGGTGTTATAAAAGTGCTTCCATTTTTAAATTTTTTTTGAGGACTTGTGTTTTAAAACTGAAAAGATTCCATGGATGTGTATTTTTTTTTTACCAAGTTCACTGAAAGGACACTTGAGATGTTGTTTGAAAACAACCTTTTCTGGAAATCATGTGCTTTAGACTCAATAAACAACAGAAACCTTGGTGACCTGGGGAAGATGTTTAGAGAAGCCACATGTCAAGGTTTATGGAGGTCACGAGGTTGACTTTCTGTTTGGGGTTTAGATATTGTTTCCAGTTCAGTTGGGGTGTGAACTGTTTTGAAGACAGTTGGAGATCAACTTGCCAAGGAAAAAATACCCAGCTCACCTCTTTCTTTACCTCTTTGAAGAAACCCTGCAAAGATCCAGTGTGGGACAACAAAAATCTCTGGTGCTACATCTCTCCTGAGAAGCTGGAAAAACCTGCTAGATTAATTCTCAATGCCGCCTGAAAAGAACTGCTTTAGAAAATATCCCACTGACCCATCACCGTATATGTGGATGCCAGATCGAAAGGGACAACTAACATCCTTTCATATCTCCTCTTTTTTCTGCAAGAATTAGCAAGTATTTGGCCAAAGTATCCTTTATCTTTTTTTTTTAAAAAACAGACCTCTGCAGAGAGAATTTCCATAGTTTTCAGTGTGAGTTTGTAAGGTTTAAAAAGGGAACTTTCATATATAATCTGTGTGTTAAGACTTGGCTTCTTTACTGGATAAGTCTCGTTTTATAATAAACTGATAATTTTGTTATTTATTAAAGAAACCTGGTTTGTGCATTTTATTCTGGGATTAAAATAGAGTATTTAAATATTATCACAGACTTGTATTAATTTTTTCTCCTCGGATGAAAACAGCATGTGCCTTTAAGACTGTTAAGGGAGGGAGAATTCAGGAATTTCTAAGGCAGTGTGTGCCAGCAACTGCACTGTTACGTGGCAACAGCAGGAGAGAGGGAGAAGTCACATGGTGTGGTGTTTCGATTTGACTGTGTGTGGAGATGGCTGGGACTGGTCTGAACCAGTTAGTTTTGGCAGACTCTCCATTGAGGCATGCTACTGAAAAGAAAGCTGTCATTTCTCTCAGCAAACATTCTACAGGGGAGCTACGGGCCGAGTTAATTGCCTAAAGAAGAAAAGCTTTCTGTTGTCGAGAAACTGTTTGTATAGCTAAAGGAAATGTTGATGCCTGTTGCAGCTGAAGAGTTTGAAAGAGTAAGAACAGACTACTGCATCAAATCCATGTGAAGCCCTCGAGTGGCCTTTGACTACTTTCACATTAGAATACCTCATCCATCAGGAACGTAAGCTGCAGCTAATTTTTACAAACACCACTTTTAAAAACCAGTTAACTAACTACTGTTATTTTTTAATGTATGAGTGTGAATGGGGGAGTTAAGATTAAATAAGAAGTTACAAAGTCTTTAGACATAGGTTTATCTTAATATGAACATACAAATTAGCAGCAGGAATAGGCCACTCGGCCCTTCGAGCCTGCTCCACCATTCAACAAGTTCATGGCTGAACTGATTACTCCACATTTCCACCTACCCCTGATAACCTTCCACCCCCTAGCTAATCAAGAATCTATCTACCACTGCCTTAAAAATATTCAAAGACTCTGCTTCCACTCTCTTTTAAGGAAGAGAATTCCAAAGACTTATGACTCTCTGCGGGAAAAATATTTATTCTCATCTCTGTCATAAATGGGCGACCCCTTATTTTTAAACAGTGACCCCTAGTTCTGGATTCTCCTGCAAAGGGAAACATCCTTTCCATATCCACCCTGTCAAGACCCCTCAGGATTGTATATGATTCAATCATGTTGCCTCTTACTCTTCTAAATTCCAGTGAATACAAGCCTAGCCTGTCCAATCTTTCCTTATAAGACAGCCCAACCATTCCAGGTATTAGTCTAGTAAACCTTCTCTGTACTGCCTCCAACACATTTACATCCTTCCATGAATAAGGAGACCAGTACTGTACACAGTACTCCACATGTGGTCTCACCAACGCCTGTATAGCTGAAGCATAACCTCCCTATTCAATTACCCTCGCGATAAACGATAACATTCTATTAGCTTTCCGAATTATGTGCTGTACCTGCATACTAACCATTTGCGATTCATGCACTGGGACACCCAAATCCCTCTGCATCTCAGAGCTCTGCAATCTCTCACCATTTAGATAATATGCTTCTTTTTTATTCTTCCTGCCAAAATGGACAATTTCACATTTCCCACATTAAACTCCACTTGCCAGATCCTTGCCCACTCACTTAACCTATCTATATCCCTTTGTAGCTCCCTTATGTCCTCTTCACAAGTTACTTTCCTACCTATCTTTGTGTCATCAGCAAATTTCGCAACCATACCTTCGTTCCCTTCATCTAAGGCATTTATATAAATTGTAAAAAGTTGAGGCCCCAGCACACCACACGTTACATCTTGCCAACCAGAAAATAACCCATTAATGCCTACCCTCTGTTTCCTGTTAGCTAACCAATCTTCTATCCATGCCAATATGTTACCCCAGTACACCATGAGCTTTTATTTTGTGCAATAACCTTTGATGTGGCACCTTATCAAATGCCTTCCGGAAATCTAAGTACAATACATCCACCGGTTCCCCATTACCCACGGCACATGTAACTCCCTCAAAGAACTCCAATAAATTGGTTAAACATGATTTCTCTTTCACAAAACTATGTTGAGTCTGCCTAATTACCTTGAATTTTTCTAAGTGCCCTGCTATAACGTCTTTACCAATAGTTTCTAACATTTTCCCCAAGACAGATGTTAAGCTAACTGGCCTGCTTTCTGTCTCCCTCCCTTTTTGAATAAAGGATTTACATTTGCTATTTTCCAATCTAATGGAATCTTCCCCGAATCTAGGGAATTTTGGAAAATTAAAACTAATGCATCAACTATCTCACTAGCACTTCTTTTAATACCCTAGGATGAAGTCCATCAGGACCCGGGGACTTGTCAGCCCGCAGCTCCAACAACTTGCTCAGTACCACTTCTCTGGTGATTGTAATTTGAGTTTCTCCCTCCCTTCCATTTCCTGACTTACAGCTAATACTGGGACGTTACTTGTATCCTCAATCGTGAAGCCCGATACAAAATATCTGTTCAATTCATCTGCCATCTCCTTATTATCCATTATTAATTCCCCAGACCCATTTTCTATAGGACTCTTTTCTTTTTCAAATATTTATAGAAACTCTTACTATCTGTTTTTATATTTCTAGCTAGCTTTCTCTCGTACCCTAATTTTACCTTCCTTATCAATCTTTTAGTCATTCTTTGCTGTTTTTTATATTCTGTCCAATCTTCTGACCTGCCTCCCATCTTTACGCAATTATAGGGTTTTTCTTTAAGTTTGATACTATCTTTAATTGTTTTAGTTAACCACAGATGGCGGGCGCCATCCTTGGAATTTTTCTTTCTCGTTGAAAGGTATCTATTCTGCATATTCTGAAATATCCCCATAAATGTCTGCCACTGCATCTCTATTGACCTACCCCTTAACCTAATTTTCCAGTTCACTTTACCTTGCTCTGCTTTCATGCCCTCATAATTGCCTTTATTTAAGTTTAAAATATTAGTCTTGGACCCACACTTCTGTCCCTCAAAGTGAATGTAAAATTCAATCATATTATGATCGCTGCTACCTAGGGGCGCCTTAACTATGAGGTCATTAATCCTATCTCATTGCACAATACCGGTTCTAATATAGCCTGCTCTCTGGTTGGCTCCAGAACATAGTGTTCCAAGAAATTATCCCGAAAACATTCTATGTACTCCTCATCTAGGCTACCTCTGCCCATCTGATTTTTCCAGTCTATATGTAGGTTAAACTCCCCCATAATTATCACTGTACCTTTCTGACAAGCTGCCATTATTTCTTCCTTTATACCCCATCCTACAATGTGGTTAATACTGTTTAAGATTTAGTTTTTTATATAAATAGTTACTTTGTTGTTGTCTAAAGATACCTGATTTGGTCTGTTTTATTCCGGGGGTTACTACTGTTTTCCAGTTGGGTGGAAAGTTTTAAATAATATGGAGTGACGGAACTGAACTGACAGTGCATTGCTCTACCGCGCTTGTAACAATATATGTTGTGACCTGTGGAGAAGTGGAACTAAGAAAGACAGTGCACTCCTCCTGCCTCAGTCATACCAAATCCAATATATCCTTCCTGAGGTGCAGCGCCCCGAACTGAACGCAGTACTCCAGGTAAGGTCTGACCAAGGCTCTATACACCGGAAGCATGACTTCCTCCTGTTTGAATTCCAGCCCCCTTGAGATAAAGGAGATTCCTTTTTGTACCCATCTGTTACGAAGTGGCCTACAGTAGAATACTGTTTTCTTTTCCAATAATGTAATTTTTATATAACCACATCTTTTCCTTCCACCATCAATTAAAAACAAAAGCACTTCCTCTTGAGATTTTCCAGGCTTATTTACCTGTGTGAGGTATGAACATCTTTAATGCATTTCAACGGACTGACTGTGTACACCCAGGCTTCTAGCACTAACATCATTTGCTGGCAGGAATTGAGGGTTTTTCTCTGTTGAGCTCCAAAATGTTGTACTGTAGAACGGTAGGTTCTAGATTTATGGGGGGTTAAATTAATCTTCCCTTCTTGATGGAAAGCACCTCACTTTCTCTCATTGACTTCTCCAGCGGCACATAAAGATTATTCATGCGACAAAAGCACAAGCAAAAATTGGTATCTTACCACTCCACTATAGTTTGATAGTGCAACAGCAATCTGTAGTCCCCCTTAATAGTTCTACATACTGCAGGTTAAGCGGTACGCACCTGAGTATCAACCCATCTGATGCCGCCTGCAGCATGCTCGACCCGTCCATAGAAATGAACAGGAAGGGTGTATTCTGGTCGTGCCTTTTCCCAAGGGTTACCATAGCGCAGCCAATCATCAGCTTCTTCTACCTGCAAATGAATAAATAAACAAAGGGAGCATAATGGCAACAATTTATAATCTCCTGTTAATTTTTTTGTTTTCTATAGGCATGCATTTCTTTGTAATTTAGAAAAAAATCAAAACAAATATAAAATATAAAACAGTGCAAATATTTATTTTTGTGACAAAACTGAAGTAAAAGTATAAACGAGTGGATTACATAGGATATATGGCACAGATGTATGCTACTCGGCCCAACCAGTCCATGCTGGCATTTAAGGTTCACTCGAGCCTTCTCCCATCTTACCTCATCTAAATCTATCATCCCTCTATTCCCTTCTCCCTCATATGCTTGTCTAGCTTCCCCTTTAATGCATCTATACTATTCACTTCAACCACTCCCTGTGGTACTGAGTTCCACATTCTCACCACCCTTTGGATAAAGAAGTTTCTTTTGATTTCCCTATTAGATTTTTTGGTGACTATCATATTGATGGCTTCTAGTTATGCTCTTCCCCACAAGAGGAAACATTTGCTCTGTATCCATTCTATCAAAACCTTTCATAATTTTATAAAGACCTCGATCAGGTGACCCCTCAACCTTTTTCGAGGAGACCCAGCCTGTTCCTCCTTTCCTGATATGTATACCCTCACATTTCTGATATCATCCTTGTAGATCTTCTCTGCACCCTCTCCAGTGCCTCTATATCCTTTTTATAATATGGCAAGCAGAACTGCACACAGTACTCTAAGTGTGGTCTAACCAAGGCTCATTACAGGTTTAGCATAACTTCCCTACTTTTCAGCTCTATCCCCCTAAAATAAAGCCTAGTGTTTGGTTTGCCTTTTTTTATGGCCTTGCTAAACTGTGGCGTAACTTTTGTAATTGGTGTATTTGTACTCTGTTCCTTTACCCCGCCTAGACTCGAACCTTCCAAGTAATAAGTGACTTCCCCATTCTTCCAACCAAAATGTACTAC
This sequence comes from Heterodontus francisci, assembly GCF_036365525.1. Classification (NCBI taxonomy): domain Eukaryota; kingdom Metazoa; phylum Chordata; class Chondrichthyes; order Heterodontiformes; family Heterodontidae; genus Heterodontus; species Heterodontus francisci. The sequence continues at coordinate 23,382,334 of NC_090383.1, read as the reverse complement.
CTCATATTTACTTAGGTTGAACTTCATTTGCCAATTATTTGCCCATTCAGCAAGTTTCTTAATGTTCTCCTGTTAATTTGTTGCAGTCCTCCTCAGTATTGACTATCCCCGCCTCAATTTGGTGTCATGCACAAATTTATAAATTGCGTTTTTGAGAGCCGGCTCATATATTACGTGAACTAGGAAGAGTTGCATACCTATTATGCCCTTGATAATTTATTCTACTATTCACCTGATACATATGGGGGGCAGATGGAAAAGAGTTTATTCTCAGATCTTTGTAAATGCACTGTGCAATTGGTTGCTTTGAGTGTCAGCCGTAGCACATTCTCACCTCTAGACAGAAGGTTGTGGGTCAAGCCCCACTTCAGAGACCTGAGCATTATCCTGGCTAATATTTATTTCTCAATCATCACTGGTCATTATCACACTGCTGTTTGTGGGACCTTGCGGTGCACAAAACTGGCTGCTGCTGTTGCTGCATGAACAGCAACTACAATTCAGAAATACGTCATTGGTTGTAAAGTGCTTTGGGATGTCATGAAACGCGTTATATAAATGCAAGTTCCTTTATTGTTTCGCTTTCTATGATGTGTGCAAGAGGAGCCTTGAGTGACTCATCCTTGGATATTTTTTCCTCCTTCTGTCTGGGGAAGCTCAACATCTTCTGAACACCATGGCTGAGAAGGGAAATCGTCCTCTGAAAAGGGGGAAAATGGTGAGTGTTATGAAGTCTTCGTGTGGAAACTGAGTTCTGTACAGCTTATGTTTGTGTTTTTGAGACGGTCCCTGATTTGGGGCTGGGGTTTCAGGTTGGAATTCAAACAGACGTTAGACAAACAGTTCTGTGATTGAAATCCAACAATTTCTTTTTAAACCAAGGATATATGTTACTGGAAGTTTTTAGTTTCAGTTTCAAGAAAACTCTAGTGTTGGAGCCAGCTAAAAGAGCGGGGTGAGTTTCAGGATTTCAGAATTGTGAAGGTCTGCAGTGGTTGTTTAAAGAAGCCCGCACTGAGAGTTGACCATTGGTTGTTGATGGTGCCACACCATCAAGATGGTGGTGTAAAGGTCAAGGTGCATCAAGAGGCAACAAGACTGAACCCTTAAAGGTAAGACTGCATTTATCACTATCGGCAGGACATCATTACTTCCATATCTGCATCCTGGAGGACCAGACTTGAAATAATACTACCTGAGGAAGATCCTGATCTTCTTGTACTGTGGAACTGTTCAATGCCTTTTTCCTGATAACACTGCTCAGTGGATGGTAAGGACCACATTTGTTGCATCTGCTAATTAACATGTAACCTTTAAGATTATATACATCGATTGTGATTTAACTGTTAGTTCATGTTTAATTTATTTATTTATTTAGAGATACAGCACTGTAACAGGCCCTTTGGACCACCGAGCCTGTGCCGACCAACAACCACCCATTTATACTAATCCTACATTAACCCCATATTCTCTACCACATCCCCACCATTCTCCTACCACCTACCTACACTAGGGGCAATTTACAATGGCCAATTTACCTATCAACCTGCAAGTCTTTTGGCTGTGGGAGGAAACAGGAGCACCCGGCGGAAACCCACACAGACACAGGGAGAACTTGCAAACTCCGCACAGGCAGTACCCAGAATTGAACCCAGGTCGCTGGAGCTGTGAGGCTGCGGTGCTAACCACTGCGCCGCTAACCACTGCGCCACTGTGTCGCCCATGTTGGTTTTGGTTTGCTTGTTAAAGTAAAATTTATAAAATTGAAATCTTGTCCATTTGATTTTTGTTTCCTAAATCGGGGTCATACAGTGGATTTGATTCTTTTTGTTTGTTGGTGGTCTCCACGGGGATCATAACAAAATTGGGGGCTCGTCTGGGATTTGGGCCCACGATTAGGCTCTAAAACAGGTCCACTGGAATTTTTCAGAGTTTAAACAAACAAGATTCCACATTTACTTTGGCAGGGTTCAGTGGTAAATGAACATGAGTACCATCAACGTTCAATAATTTGACTTGTAGTATATTGCAGCAGTTGAAAAGGGTCGATTTGGTTGCTATATCAGCACACTTGGGGCTTAGTGTAAGGCCTGGGGCTAGGAAAGCAGAGATAATCCAAGAATTGTTTCCTCACTTGAAGCTTGAGAAAGAAAAGGATGCTTCTGCTAGTATTCAAATAGAACTAGCCAAAATTGAGTTCGAGAAGATGAGATTGAAAAGAGAAAGAGAAAAAGACAAGAGAAAAAAAGGATAAGCAAAGAAAAAGATAGAGAATTACAATTTGAAATGAGAAAACTTGAATTTTAAACAGAAAGGGAAAGGAAAGAAAGAGAGAACAAGAAATGCGAAAATTGGTATGAGATCATGAAGTGAAAATGGAAAGGATCAAAAAGGGTCGACATGGTAAGGATGACCCAGATGAAACTCCTCAGATTTAATTTAGCAAATAATATATGTTTGCTGCCTAAATTTAGAGAAGAGGGAGTATAAATGTACTTTGTATCATTAGAGGAAATTGCCATAAATCTGGAGTGACCTAAATCATCTTGGCCTATGCTCCTATAGGGCGTTTTCGTAGGGAAAGCTTTGGTGGTGTATTCATCTCTGTCAGATGAACATTCACGAGACGATGGCAGAGTAAAGACTGCTGTTCTCAATGCCTGAGAGTTGGAACCAGAGGCTTAGACAAAAAATTCAGGAATTTAAAAAAAACAGGGCCAGACATGTATGGAATTTGCTAGGAGAGAAGGAAATGGTGTTTGACAGGTAGTATAGATTGATGAAGATTGTGCAAGATTTTGAGAGCCTTAGAGAAGTAATTTTGATGGAAGAAATCAAAAATAGTGTCCCTTCAGGAATAAGGTCCCACCTGGAAGAACAAAGTTGGTAAAATAAGGGATGCTGCAGTAATGGCAGATGATTACAAATTGATCCACAAAAGCAGTAGTTACCAAACCCCAGTTTGTAAACTTTCAGAGAAGTTGGAGAGATAAGAAGGTTGATAATGAAAAGGGATATGGTTCTAGTGAGAAAGATGAGAAAAGTAAAGACATGGACACACCTCAGGTTAGTGAAAGAGAAAGCTAGTAGGAAAAGTTTGGTTCAAGGGGACCGACATGCTATTTCTGCCTTAAGGAATGATATGTGAAAGCTGAGTGTTGGAAGTGGAAAAATAAGGCCGTTGCATGTGAACAGTCATAGGGTGTTTCCACAGCAGATACTGTCCTAGCAAGTGATTTAACGTCAAGCAGGTAGTTACTCTCATGTTCACTGATTCTCAGGTAACAGAAAGCTATAAAAGCTTTTGGCTGGAGGGTGAAGTATCCTCACAGTAGTCTGGTGAAGCAGGCAAATCATCGTCATCCTTAGAGGTACAGGGGCACACAGTCGCTGATGTTGGCAGGTGATCTAAACTTTTTCCCAGTAGTTCGCTAAAGGTGGTAATCCAGGGCATAGATAAAATCTATTTATTCATTCCTTTAGATCAGTTTGATTTAAAATGTGATTTAATTACTGGTCCTGTTACTGTTGGTTTCATTCCTAGTTTGCCCATTGAGAGGACAGATTTTCTCCTAGGGAATGACTTGGCTGGGGATAAGATATTGTGGCATCTCCAGTAGTTTCAGAGAAACAAGCTAAGGCTGCTCAGACTAAAGTTTTGCAGGAGGAATTTCCCGAATATTCCCAGATTGTGTAGTGACAAGATCCCAGGCACACAAGATTAAACAAGCTGAGAAGGATTCAGTTGTTGTGGAGGACAATTTGGGGGTTTGGTTGGTTGAAACTTTTTTCAAGGATTTGCATGGAGATGTTGGTGATCGAGGCTCCAAAGCGAACAATGGTGAAATGTTTAGCAGATTCTCTTTGATTGAGGCACAACAGACAGAGCCTGACTTAAGAAGCTCGTCTCAGATGGTGTGTTCTGAGGCAGAAGCTGAAAAGGTCCCCGAGTGTGATGTCAGGAATGGATGAGGAAGTGGAGACCTCCCCAGAGGCCCGCTGATGAGGATTGGACTGTAGTCCATCAAATTGTTGTCCCTCTTTGCTACCACAGTGAAATTTTGAGAATTGCCCATGAGATTCCAGGTCATTTGGGTATTTGGAAGACAAAGGCGAGGATGATGATACATTTTTACTGATCAAAGCTGCACAGGGATGTGGCTGACTCCTGTAAGGCATGTTACACATGCCAAATGATTGGGAAGCCACAGCCTTCGATTAAGCCAGCACCATTAATACCAATAGCTGCATTTGCCGAGCTGTTTTGTAGGGTTCTTGTGGATTGTGTTGGACCTTTACCAATGACTAGGTCAGATCACAAGTATCTCTTTACCATCATGGATTGGCCCACTCAGTTTCCAGAGGCAATACCTCGGAAAAAGATCACAGTGAAACTTGTGATTGAGGGGTTGATTCAGTTTTCCACTCAGTATGGGTTGCCAAAAGAAGTTCAGCCTGACCAGGGGTCAAATTTCATGTCAGGTATTTTTCAGGAAGTTATGTGTACTTTGGGAGTGAAGCAGCTCAAATCATCTGCTTATCATCCGTAGTCCCAAGGTGCTTTGGAAATATATCATGGACTGAATTTGGTTTGTCCCTGTGTCTGTTTTTTGCCAGGAGGATGCCTGGTGGGCCGAAGGGCCTGTTCCAGTGCTGTATATCTCTAAATAAAAAAAAAGACAGCACTGGATTTGAGATGGTGGCAGGTGTAGCCTCAGAGTGGCAGCAGCAGGAATGGGATCGGGACAATAGCAAATTAAACATGAGAAAAAAAACTTTTTGACACAGCGAATGATTATGACCTGGAATGCACTGCCTGAGAGTCTGGTGGAGGCAGATTTAATCGAGGCCTTCAAAACAGAACTGGACAATTACCTGAAGAGAAAAAATTTGCAGGCCTATGGGGAAAAGGCAGGGGAACGGGACTAGGTGCGTTGCTTTTGCAGAAAGCCGGCAGATACATGACAGGCCGAATGGCCTCCTTCTATGCTGCAATCATTCTGTGATTCTATGATTCTAACCCCAAAGAGCATGATTAAGGCCTATCGTTTTGAGTATCCCCATGACTGGGATAAAGGAATATCATGTTATGCAGACCCCCCCCACCTGCCAAGAATGAGGCTATTAATTTTGTCAAATGAACATTGATTTTAAATAAAAACAAGAAATGCTGGAAATACTCAGCAGGTCTGGCAGCATCTGTGGAGAGAGAAGCAGAGTTAACGTTTCAGGTCAGTGACCCTTCTTCAGAACTGGCAAATATTAGAAATGGAAAAGGTTATAAACGAGTAAAGCGGGGGTGGGGCAAGCGATCACAAAGGAGAAAATGTAGATAGGACAAGGTCACAGAATAGCTGACCAGAAGGTCATGGAGCAAAAGGCAAACAACATGTTAATGGCGTGTTGAAAGACAAAGCATTAGTACAGATAGGGTGTTAACGGACTTGAAATTGAACAGCCGCAAGTACAACCATGAGAAAAACAGTGGGTAAGCAAACTGAACAAACTAAGATTTAAACTTGATTTTAAACTTGCTGGAGTGAAGAAATGACTTGTTTGAAAATCACCAGACACTGGGCTGGAAGGACAATTGTATACTAAGAGACGCTGCCAGTGAAGACAAATGACTATTCCCTGCTCTAATTAACCCAAATGGATTTTAATCACCAGACATCAAAGGTATAAGCAAGCGCATTCCAGGCCCTGCTAAGATGATACAATCCACAAAGCCAGGACTGGTCACATGACTAACTGGTTGGTCCAGGTTTTTTTGAACGAGGCATAGAACAGTTTGATTTCAAAAGGCTGGAACAAGGAAGCCTCTCTCTCTCACTTTCTCCCAAACCACCGGACCCACAAGAGTGAAAAGACTGCTACATCGGAACAAGTTGAAGCATGAATTGGGCCTCAATGAATTACAAGACTTAACGGCAACCAAAGACTCCACATCGAACTTAAAGGGACTGTAACCACCATCTATTGCCTCAAATTTTCCCCCTTTATTCCTTCTACTTTTTCTGTCTATCTGCATGTGCGTTTAGCACGTATACATGCTAGCGTGGTCGTGTCGCATATTCGTAATTGTTAACTGAATTAGAGTTTGAGATTAATAGATTTATACAAGAAAGGTAGAAGTTTAAGGAAACCGGTTTGATTTCTTTGCCTTACAATTGGAGCAGTAAACAAGGATTCACTAAAAGGGGAGCTAAAAATACAGTGTTTTAAAATTAAACCCTGTAACAGTTAAACCAGGCAACGGCTGAGGGGGAACCCCTAGACCCCTTCTCACCTGGTCGTAACAATCATTTTTGTTATTTGCAACAAGAGACACACTAAATGAGTCTACTAGTTTCAGTCCCTTCGAATTGGTCTCTGGGCATGGGGTTAAACTCACAGAGATTTTTCGCACAGGAGGAGGAAACTACCCTCCCAGATTATGTGTCAGAGTTGCGAGAGAAACTCTCAAACGATTGTGAGATGGCCATAGAACGTCTCAAGGTTTCTCAGCAGGTGATGAAAACCCAAGCAGATAGAACAGCTAAGGCACATAGTTTTCAAACTGGAGATAAAGGTGCTAAGTTTGTTGCTTTTTCCTGGTGAACCATTGAAAGCTAGGTTTAGTGGACCTTACTTCATCAAAAGGAAACTGTGAGGTCAACTATTTGGTTAGTACAGCAGGCAGATGGAAAAGTCAAAGGATGTGTCATGTGAATATGCTAAAGAGGTACTATTACTGTGAGCATAGTCAGCCAGTAGGTGTAGCACAGGTGGTAGAAAACGTAGATGGTAATACTGGTGCCCATGATAAACCAGAGGAGGAGTCTGAGACTGAGTGTTCCCAGATTGAGCCCCCTGTGGTGAAACTGGAGAACACAGAAGTATTAGAGGGTCTGGATGAGGTGCTACTACATCTACCTGAGCACCAGAGGGAAGACATAGCTGACCTATTGAGGGAGTATAAGCCTGTATGCACAGATAAGCCAGGTCGTACTTCTCTGGCAATCCATGAGGTTGATGTATGGGAAGCTAAACCCATTAAACAAAATCCCCTACAGACTGAATCCTAGTAAATCGGCTAAAGTCAGGGACGAGGTTCAATACATGTCGAGTAATGACAATTGAACCTAGTCAAAGTAGTTGGGAGTTTAGTTGAGAGTTCTCCTGTTGTTTTAGTACCAAAACTAGACGGTTCTCAAAGGTTGATTACCGAAAGGTTAATACAGTAACTCAGATGGACTTCTGCTGATCCCAAGGCTTGAGGATTGTATTGATCCACCTTTGTGAGCAAGATTGATTTGCTTAAAAGAATATTGGCAAGTCCCCTTACCCGATCTAGCCAAAGAAATATCTGCTTTTGTGGCACCAGATGGTTTATTCCTGTGTAAAGATATGCTATTTGGTATGAACAATGCACAGGCCACATTTCAAAGACTGACCAATTAAGTAATTACCGAATTGAGTAATTGTGTTCTGTACCTCCATGACCATTTGGTGTACAGTGGCATGTGATCATGTCTGACATTTAAGAGCTCTATTTGACAGGTTGGCCAAAGCTAACTTTATCATAAACCCGGCAAAGAGCGAGTTTGCTAAGGTCAAGGTCACTTATTTAGGACATATCGGGGTCAAAGTCAAATATTACCATGGGATGCCAAGGGTCAGATGATAATAGATTTTTCTGTACCCAAGACAAAGAAAGACATGTTACAGTTTCAGTTACGGTCATCAGCAAACTTGGAAATATGGCTCTCTATTTTGTTATCTAAGTCATTATTAAATGTAAGTGATTAGTTGAGGCCCCGCACAGATCCTTGTGGGACAACACTAGTCCCCTCGTGCCAATTAAAGTACATAGCCATTAATGCTACTCTGTTTTCTACCACCTAACCAATCTCCTAGTCAGCTCAATAATTTGCCTCCAATTCCATGAGCATTAATTTTAGCTATCTACAAGTCAGTCTGCAATGTTAACTCTATATTAATTAGGTGTTAATTATATCCAGGTGGGTATAAATGGAGACTCATCTGTGCTTATACATATAGGCGCAGTCAGAAAGAAGGGTCATTGCTTGAAGGTGCACTATACGCAATGTGTTTCTCTGTTGTTAGGACCAGGTGAGAAAGGTGTCTGGGGTCCCTCTCAGCCTACACCTGATGTTACCATAACAGGGTTTTATTTTTAAACACACTGTGTTTTTAACTCCCCCTTGGTGAATCCTTGTTCACCACTTTTCAATTATAAGGCAAAGAGACCAGCACAAACAGGTTTTCTTAGGTTTAAAGAAGAAAAGTTTACATTTATTAAACTTAGACTCTAATTCAGTTGACGCCTATGGATAAACGACGCGCCCATGCTAGCATGTATACACGATACACACATGCAAATAGAGACAGAAAAGAGAAGAAAAATAAAGTGGAAAAGTTTGAGGCAATATTTGAAGAGTTTTTGTACAGTTTTTCGAGCTCACTGTAGAATCCTTGATTGTAGGTAGATCTTGCTTTTCATTGGGGCCCAGTATTCTTCTTAAACCTTGTTCACTGTAGGAGGCTTTTCACTCTTGGGGGTTCATGTGTCTTCAGTGGATTCAGAAGCTTGATGGGAGCAAACAGGAGAGATCTTCTCAGTCCAGGAGCAAGCAGTCTTTCTGCTCAAACTCTGTGGCTTGTTCAAAAAACCCGGAACAGCCATTTAGTCATGTGACCAGCTGCTCCAACCAGTCCTGGCCCCTGTGGATTGCATCACCCCAGCAGGCCCTGGAATACACTTCCCCAACCCCTCACTGTCTGGTGATCAACATCCATTGTGGGTTGAATGTGTCAGAAATGGTCCTTTGCCTACACAAGCACCATCTGTTAGTATGCAAATGTTTTTTCCAGCAACGGCTGATCTGTTCAACAAATCATTTCCTCACTCCAGCAACAGTTAAAAATCAATGTGCCTCATTCTTGGCAGATGGGGGGCCTGCATGACACTGTAAATAAAAGCTTATATGTGCATAAAGACTAGGCTTCAGTGTTCTATCCTTCACCACCTGGCTATTTAAGTTCTAACATGGAAGATAGAGTCTGTTAGTTGTCATATAGCTGTATGTGAAGTTGTCCAACAGTAATAACAAATACGCTCGTTTTTGACTCTTCTGTTCAACAGATCATTAGGGAATCATTAGATCATTCCAGCAAACTCACCTGCCAACCATTGTGAATCCTCTGATTAAAAATACCAAATTCATAGCGAATTCCATAGCCGTATGCTGCCAAACCCAGGGTGGCCAATGAATCTAGGAAACAGGCTAAATTCAAGAATAAATATAATTAGCAAAAGTATCAGCATTGTTTTATTGGTACATTCACTTTTCAATGGTAGCTTGCCATGTTAAAAATGAGAGGGTAGCGTTTCCACTCAGTTGTGCTGGTTTTTCCCGTAATTTGCCTGTATTCGGCCAAAACAGTGCAAAATGAAGAATTTCAATTGCAAGTTACAGCCAGTGCAAATCAGGCTTCCGTGGTCTTTTTAATGCTACTCTGTCTTCTACCACCTAACCAATCTCCTAATTGTGCTGGAAGCTGGCCCCACCACAAACCTGGCCACAGCAGCCCCACCCCCCCACAATCAAATTAATTACCATGGTTCATTTCTGCTAATTGCATCCGTTTGTGGGCCTTCAAGGAGACTCTTATAACAAACTTTGTTTTTAGGTGCAAAGACATGAACAGGCACCTATTAAAAGCTTTTAAATATTTTTTAAAATTCTTTAAGGAACTGATGATTGTGCACCAATTAAACTAGTAAATGGTTCAATGATTTTTTTGAAGTTATTTACAGTTATTTAAAATCGGGTTTCTCACAGGTGGTGGACTAGACACTTAGTAAAAATGCTTGGGGTAGAAATTTGTCTCGGGCATTAGTGGATTGGCCGTACATTATACATGGTGCCTGATATTTAATTCCATTGCAATCAATTGAATTATATCAGGTGCTGTATAGATCAGATGGCCGATCCGATACCTTCCTTCTTGTACGCGATACTGCCAACTGGAGGGAGGATTAGGGTGGGGGGGGGGGGGGGGGGGGTTGGGTAGGCATACTGGAGACAAGTCACTCAACCCCAGAATACCCACAGTGAGTTACAATATTAAAGCAAACTTCACACTGGGTTTGAACACAGCTCCAAAAAGTTTACTGACCACAAAGTTGAGGGGAAAGGAGAGGAAGGAAAAGAATCCAAATAGATATCTGTTCCAGACCCAATTCTAAAACAATTTTGTTGCGTGTGTGCACAGAGGGGTAAAAATAGATTTTAGAGACTCTTGTAAAGTGAGAATTTTGACTACCTGCCAGTCGACCAAGACCTCCATTGCCAAGTCCAGCGTCTTCTTCAATTTCTTCCAGTTCTTCAATGTCTAAACCCAGCTAGAAGTTGGGACGGGACAGAAGTGAAAGTTTCATCAAATAAGAATATTTAATCTTTGCCACAAACAAGCTCCTCTTTTTCTGTTCATTTGGTTCAGGGTAAATGTAATCTTATGTCCTAGTTTCTCTTTGATCTAATTTATAAAGTTATAACTCATGGAATAAAAGGGACAGTAGCAACATGGATACGGAATTGGCTGAGTGGCAGGAAACAAACATGGATGTTTTTCAGGCCGGAGGTAGGTTTGTAGTGGAATTCCCCAGGGTCAGTGTTGGGACCCCTGCTTTTCCTGATATATATTCATGACCTAGGCCTTGATGAACGGGGCACAATTTCAAAGTCTGCGGATGATACAAACTTGGAAGCATTGTGAACTCTGAGAAGGATAGCGTAGAACTTCAAAAGGACATAGAAAAGTTGGTGAAATGGGCACACAGATGACAGATGAAGTTCAATGCGGAGAAATGGGAAGTGATAGATTTTGGTACGAAGAACATGGAGACACAATATAAAATAAAGGGTACAATTCTAAAGGGGATGCAAGAGCAGAGGGACCTGGGTGTATATGTGCACAAGTCATTGAAGGTGGCACGACAGGTTGAGAGGGTGGTTAATAAAGCACACAGTATGCTGGGCTTTATTAATAGGGGCATAAAGTATAAAAGCAAGGAGGTTATGTTGAATTTGTACAAGACACTAGTTCGGCCTCATCTGGAGTATTGTTTCCAGTTCCGGCCACTGCGCTTTAGGAAGGATATGAAGGTGTTAGAGAGGGTGCAGAAAAAATTCACGAGAATGGTTCCAGGTATGAGAAACTTCAGTTATGAAGATAAATTGGAGAAGTCGGGACTGTTTTCCTTGGAGAAGAGAAGGCTGAGAGGAGATTTGATAGAGGTATTCAAAATCATGGAGTCTGGACAGAGTAGATAGGGAGAAACTGTTCCCACTCATGAAATGAGCAAGAACGAGAGGGCACAGATTTAAAGTATTTGGTAAAAGAAGCAAAAGCAACAGGAGGAAAAACTTTTCGCGCAGCAAGTGGTTAAGGTCAGGAATGCACTGCCTGAGTGTGTGTTGGAGGCAGGTTCAACTGAAGCATTCAAAAGGGAATTAGACTACTATATAAAAAGGAAGAATGTGCAGGGTTACGGGACGAAGGCAGTGGAGTGGCACTAGGTGAAATGTTCACTAGGAGAGCCGGTGCAGACACAATGGACCAAATGGCCTCCTTCTGCGCTGTAACAATTCTGTGATTCTGTGATACAAAAACACTGCATAGAGGCAATTTTGCTACTTTAGCTCATGATAATGTACATTTTGTTATTTCCCCTATTCATTGAATCTTACAGCACAGGAGGTGGCTATTGGGCAGCACAGTGGCGCAGTGGTTAGCACCGCAGCCTCACAGCTCCAGGGACCCGGGTTCGATTCTGGGTACTGCCTGTGCGGAGTTTGCAAGTTCTCCCTGTGACCGCATGGGTTTTCGCCGGGTGCTCCGGTTTCCTCCCACAGCCAAAGACTTGCAGGTTGATAGGTAAATTGGCCATTGTAAATTGCCCCTAGTGTAGGTAGGTGGTAGGGAATATGGGATTACTGTCGGGTTAGTATAAATGGGTGGTTGTTGGTCGGCACAGACTTGGTGGGCCTGTTTCAGTGCCGTATCTCTAAATAAATAAATAAATATTCGGCCCATCGTGCTTGTGCCAGCTCTTTGATGGGGTGTTTTAATAGAGGTGCTCAAAGTCATGAAGGGTTTTGATAGAGTAGATGGGAAAAAACTGTTTCAACTGGCAGGAAGGTCAGTAACCAGAGGACACAGATTTAATATAATTCGGAAAAGAACAAAGGGGGAGATTAGGAGAATTTTATTTTATATAGTGAGTTATTATCTGAAATTTGTTGCCTGAAAGGATGGTGGAAGCAGATTCAGTAGTAACTTTCATAGAGTCATAAAGTTATACAGCTCAGAAACAGGCCCTTCGGCCCACTGTGTCCGCTCCGGCCATCGTGCCCATCTATTCTAATCCCATTTTCCCACACTTGGCCCGTAACCTTGTATGCTATGGTGTTTCAAGTTCTCATCTAAATACTTCTTAAATGTTGTAAGGGTTCCTGCCTCTACCACCTCTTACAGGCAGCGTGTTCCAGATTCCAACCACCCTCTGGGTAAAAACATTTTTCCTCAAATCCCCTCTAAACCTCCTGCCCCTTACCTTAAATCTATGCCCCCTGGTTATTGACACCTCCAAGAAGGGAAAAAGTTTCTTCCTATCTACCCTATCTATGACCCTCATAATTTCGTACACCTCAATCAGGTCGCCCCTCAGCCTTCTCTGCTCCAAGGAAAACAACCCTTGCATATTCAGTCTCTCTTTGTAGCTGAAATGCTCCAGCCCAGGCAACATCCTGGTGAATCGCCTCTGCGCCCTGTCCAGTGCAATCATATCCTTCCTATAGTGTGGCGACCAGAACTGTACACAGTACTCCAGCTGTGGCCTATATATATCCAACTACAAAAGGGAATTGGATATATATTTGAAAAGGAGAAATTCACAGAGCAATGGAGAAAGAACAGGGAAAGTATGAATAATTAGATACCTCTTAGAGAGCCAGCATGGGCATGGTGGGCCAAATGTCCCCCTTCTGTCTTGTAAGATTCTATTGGAGGTGCAGTCTTTCTGTCCATTTCAAGAATGACACCTCTTGGCCATGAAAATTGACTGCTAAATCTCAATATTCTGGATGTTGAACAAATCAATACAACCTCCTAAGTAATGCACATATGGTGCAGCAATAAAATCCTCTTTCGGGTGAAGTAGTACATTGATTGCTGCTCGGAAACCGTGCTTACCAAGCAAATATTGAAGAAAACCTAAGAATAACACTGCAGGTTCCAATGAAGTATAGAACAGAAAGATGAGTATGACCTGTGTGACTGGAGATTACTTTAACTTGCTGAACCATTTATTGGTTCAGTATGCTTCAAAATGGGATTTTTATAGCACTACGGTTAAAGGGAGCCAAGATCAATCTTTGGTGTTGGTGCTCTTTCCAACGCAATTGTAAAGTTGTAAAATAATTTTAAAGTTATTAGCAGAAATATATACCTATAAGCAGAATAAAAATATTCAGCTCCAACCTAAACTGTCCAGCAGAAATGGACTGGCTAGCCTTTCCTTTTCCACCTTTAAACTCAACCTGATGTCCGCCGACCTACATTGGCTCCCGGTCCAGCTACGTCATGGTTTTAAAATTCTCGTCCTCCATGGCCTCGCTCCTCCCTATCTCTGCAACCTCCTAGAGCCCTACAAAGCTCAGAGAACTCAGAGTTCCTCTAACGCTGGCCACTTATGCATCCCTCACTTCCTTCGCTCCACCCAATGGTGGCCATCTTTAGCTGTCTATGCCTTAAGCTCCAGAATTCCCTCCTTAAACCTCTTCGCCTATTCCTCTTCCTTTTAGACATTTATCAAAACTTTTTGAACAAGCATTTGGTCACCTGTGTAATATCCCCTTCCTTGGCTCAGTGTTCATTTTTCTGATTTACATTCCTGCAAGTGGCCTGGGATGTTTACTATGTTAAAGGCACTATCAGTGCAAGTTGTTGCTGTTAATGTAGAAGGCATCCCAGTCACTTTACAGAAGCGTAATGGATGCTGGGCAATAGTAGAAAAGTTAAGACTGATGACCAATAGGATGGTGGGAGCAAAAGAATGAGTTCTGAGGAGGCTTTTAAAGATGGAGAGGGAAGTAGCAATGGAGGGAGGGTTCAGAAAAGGTGTTCCATAGAGTCAGGCCAAGATGGCGGAAAGCTTTCACTCTAATGATAGCTCAGACGGAGGGGATACACTAGAGGACAAAGAGCCATGGGGCAAAGGCTGAGGCATGGATGAGAATGCAGAGGAAGGCACAATGAAGACGTAAACTGAAGATGAGAATTTTCAATAGACTGGGGGCAGGGAGCATAGGTGAGCAAGACTTAGAGTGGAGTATCAAAAGGACGGTCAGAGATTTACACAAGTAAAAGACTGAAATTTAACACCCCCCCCCACCACCCCCCAGGAGCAGGCTGGGAGGTGGGGCAGGGGCATGAAATTGGGTAGGGTGGCAGGGTGCCATGCCTGTTGCCCATCTGCCCCACAATTCCCCAACAGTATGGGCCACCCCCACTGGAACAAACCCTTCTGCACACCGCCCCCCCACCACCATCGAGCCCTGCCCTTCTTACCCACACCGGGGTGTGGCTGATTGGCTCCAGTGAGCCCAACCCCACTTATCTGTTCCAAGGCCAGCATACATCGTGGCTCTTCTCGCTAGAGCTGCCGGCCAATCAGCAGGCCGGCAGCTCTTGGATGTGGGACATCCTGCCGCAGAGAGACAAAAGCCACGACTGCAGACAATTACGTGCCTGAGCCATACAAAATTGCAATGTGGCTTCCAGGCCGGTGGAGGCGAGCTTGCCCCTCGCTTTCCAGGCGGCCGGCAGGGCCACTGCCTCAACATTAAATTCCAGCCCTAGTTTGTCTTGGGTGGATACTGAGAGCACTTTGGAGAAGTGAAATCAGGAAGTCAAAAATCTGAATACAGTTTCGGCAGCGAGGCAAAAGCAGAAGGAGGGGATATTGCAGAGAAGAAATCAAACGGTCTCGATGATGCATGAGTTTGAAACTCAGCTTAAAAGTTGAAAGGAAGACAACAGGGATCAAGAGATAGAAAGAAAGTAAAAAGATAAATAGGTTGGGGGAGGAAGGAATGAAAAGAAAGATATCTTATCTTTAACAGAGCAAAATCGATCAAAGTAAGGATGCAATGCACTTATACCAGCCTTCCTCACAACCCATATTGTCAAAAACAGAATAGGTTCATTTTAAAATAAAAGGGGGATTTTCTTCCTGTTCACAGTTGGTCAGGTTTAAAGTATGTAGTATTCATAAGACCTTGGCCTAAGCAGTGAAATTAAAACTATGACAAGATAATAATGAACCAACATTGTGAAAAGAAAACTTACAGCACCATTATATAATTCAAAGGTAGCTTGAATATTCCTCAACCTAACCAATAATAGACTCCTATAATTACACATTGGCCATCATGTCTATGCATCACATTGCTGTTTATGAACTAGGTAATATTACACAGCAGCCCAGATTAGGTAATACAATACTGCAGTCCAGCCAATTGCACTCACTATTGTCAGGCATCATACCTGATAAATGGCCTCATCACTGGCATTCTCCAACCCCAGGTTCACCATTGTGTTCTGCAGGGTCCGACCCATGTAGAACTCCAGAGATAGGTAGTAGATACGCTGCAATAAACAGAGGGAAAAACAGTTTATCACAACAGCAAAGGATGATAATGGAAAAGTTGCATTTATGTTGCATCTTTCATGACCTCAGGATGTCCCAAAGCACTTTACAATGAATTAAGTACTTTTGAAGTGTAGTCACTGTTGTAATGTAGGAAACACAGCAGTCAATTTGTGCACAAGGAGGTCCCACAAACAGCAACAACAACTTAGATTTATATAGTACCTTTAATGCAATAAAATGTCCCAAGGCACTTCAGAGGAGCATTATAAAACAAAATATGATACCAAGCCACATCAGGAGATATTAGGTCAGATGACCAAATGTCTGGTCAAAGAGGTAGGTTTTAAGGAGTGTCTTAAAGGAGAAAAGCGAAGTAGAGAGGCAGAGAGGTGTAGGAAGGGTGTTCCAGGGCTCAGAGCCAATGCAACTAAAGTTGCAGCCACCAAAGATTCAGCGATTAAAATCAAGGATGCTCAAGAAGCCAGAATTAGAGCAGCGGAGGGTTGTGGGGCTGGAGGAAACTACACAGATAGGGAGGGGTGAGGCCATGGAGGGATTTGAAAACAAGAATGAGAATTTTAAAATCAAGACATTGCTTGGCCAGGAGCCAACATAGGTCTGCAAGCATAGGGGTGATAGTTGAAGGGGACTTGGTGCGAGTTAAGCCACGAGTTAAGCAGTGAGATAACGACCAGATAATCTGTGTTACTGATGTTGATTACATTTTAAAGACACTTGTAGTAGAATCGTGGCTTAGTGAAATCCATTTCGGGAACATTTAATGACTTTCATAATTTCAAATGACAATGGTATTGGATTTCAAGTGACCACCAACACAGCATAGGGTATTGTAACATAGTGGTTATGTTACTGTAATTTAGAGACCTGCATTAATAATCTAGAAAACATGGGCTGAATTGCAGTTCCAGGGTCCTGATCCAGATGCTGGGTTGAATCCTGGGTCGGGTACCTGGAGGCGATTGTGGTGGGACCACGAAGGAGATTTCAAGCAGGCAGCCAATTAACAGGTCACCTCTGGAACCTCCGTCCAAGTAAGGAGAGTGAGTGGGCTCCACCGGGAGAGGTAGGTGCTGCTGCTGTAGGTGGAGGACATGAGGTGCCCTCTGAAAACTTGTAAATAATACAAAATACACTGTGGCCACAGCTGCCAAGCCATCACAGTGGAGGGGGAAACCTCTCCACAGGATGGCCTGCAGCTAGGGCTGTGGCCTTCATAGCCCAGTGGGGATCCATGCTGGGCTGCGCTGCAGGATGTGCATCTGGTGCCCCCCCCACCCGTCACCAGGAGGTCACCACGATTACTCTATGGGCTCCAGCCATGTCAGGGGGCCTGTCTAACATCTGAAAAATCCAGATAGCATGTGTAGAGGGCCAACAATTGGCCTAAATAGCTACCAGCTGCTGGTAGCCTAGTAGCTCTCACCTCCTTGAAAATACGTTGGAGGTGGGACATGCTGGCAGACTAGTACACCGGCCAGTAGCAGGAAATTGCTGGCATGCCCGCCTCCATACCTGCCTCGAGATGAAAATTCTGCCCATGAGTTCAAATCCTAGTAGGGAAGTTTGAGAAAATAAAAATCTGGAAATACAGAATCAGTAAAAATGGCCAATAAAAGTCCAACTGATGCCCTTTAGGAAAGCAAACCTGCCATCCTTATCTGGTCTGGCCTATATGTGACTCCAGTCCCACATTAATATGGTTGGCTCTTAATTGCCCTCTGGCCTAGCATGCCACTAAGGTGCATCAAACCATTTTAATAAGGCAGCCACTATCACCCTCTCAGGCAATAAATGCCGCCCTTACCAACAATCCACACATTGTGTCAAACAGCACAGCAAGGGGCCATTCAGCCCATTGTGCTGACTGTTTGTAAGAGCTCCAATTATTCCCATACAGCTCTGCAAATTTTTCCTTTTGTGTATTTATCCATTTTTATTTTGAAAGTTATTATGCATCTGCTCCCACTATTCTTTCAGGCAGTGCATTCCAGATCATAACATGCTGTGTAAATAAATTCTCATCTCCCTCCCCCCACCTTAATTTTTTGCCAATTATCTTAAATCTGTTTCCTCTGGTTACTGACCCTCCTACTAGTGGAAACAGTTTCTCCCTATCTACTCTAACAAAACCCTCATAGTTTAGAACACTTCTATTAAATCTTCTTTTAACCTTCTTTACTGCAGCAAACTGCAGCAGTTCAAGAAGGCAACTCACCACCACCTTCTCAAGAGCAATTCGGGATGAGTAATAAAGTTCCAGAATTCCATCCCTAAACCTCGCCGCCGCTCCTTCCTCCTTTTAGGCACTCTTTAAAACTTACCTCTAAACCTCCTCAATATCTAATACATTCAGCTGACCATTCCTAGTCATTTTTCTACACTAGCGTCCTTAGCAAGAAAGGAACAAAGCAAACATATCTTTCCCTCTGGTAAAGAATGAAAATACTTTGAAATAAATAGTATCACCATATTTATAAACTACTTAGATAATGGGATAGAAAGACACATATCCTAGTTTTCCAATGACAAAGATGGCAACATTGTAAGCAGTGTAGACGCAAACATAAAATTAAAGAGATATTAATAGATTAAATGAATGGGCAAAAATGTGGCAAATGGATTTCAATGTAGGCAAAGTGAGGTCATCCACTTTGGATCTAAAAAGGATAGAACAGAGTACTTTCTAAATTGTAAAACGCTAGAAACAGTGGAGGTCCAAAAAGACTTTAGGTCCAGGTACTGTTACAAAAGTGCCTCTATTATGTTAAATATATTTTTTGAGGATCCATCTTTGAATGATTGAAGAAATGCTAAGCTTTGGGGGTTTCAAAGGGGGTCATGTAAAGGCCACTTGACTTTGAAAAATAATTCCTGGAAACTTTTTTTTTAAAAGGGGCATTGAGAGGTCCTGTGAGAAAAACAAGCCTTTCCGGGAAATCACCTGACTTCCAGCTCAATAAACAACAAAGAACTTTGGACACCTGGAGAAGTTGTTTACAAAGAAGTGACAGGTCAGGATTGATGGAGGTCAAAAGGTTGATCTCCTGTTGTCAGTTTCACTTTTAAATTGTTTTGAATTGGGGTTGAACTGTATAAAAAGGAAGAGAACTTCCAAGGAAAGAAGAGAATTCCCAAGGAAGCCACAACCCAGCTCCGCTTTCCAGCACCTCTCTAAAAGACCCTGAGAAGTCCATTGTGTCAACTCATCTCGTCTCCTGTCTTTGAAGAAATGCCTGCTAAATTAATTCTCAACGCCACCCAAAAAGAACTGTTCGAAAAGATCCCAGTGACCTGTCTACGTGTACTCAGAGGCCAGACTGTATGCCAGTTTTGGAGCACAACATCTGCTGTTTCTTCAAGAATGAGCAAGTATTCAGCCCAAGTGTTTTTTTGTCTGTAATAGAGCTCTATTGAAAAAATCCCTTTATTTTTCTGATTAACCGGGGTGTGTGTGTGTATATATGTGAGTGTGTGAGGGACTAAGGTAAAAAGGGAACTTTAATATTTCAATTGGTGTGTTTATGCTTTACTTCATTACTGGTTAAGACAGGTTTGATAATTTTGATTTTTTATTAAAGAAACCTGGTAAATGTGTTTTATTCTGGGAAAAATAAGAGTATATGACTGACAATATCGGTAAGTGGGAAAATTTAAATATATATTGTGACCTGTGGAGAAATGGGATTAGAATGAACAGTGGACTCCTCCCGTCTCGGTCGTAACATATAATTGCGTGCTCTTTGTGGGATAAACCCAACAATGATGATGTACAACTGTAAGTGGGCAATAATAATTGAAAAAGAAAAAAGAAAAAGAACCAGATTTCTTGTGCAATAGAGTAAAATCTACATCACCGGAATGTCTTTAACAGTTGCTGTGACTTTTTGGGGTGGGGGGGGGGGGAGGGGGAAAGAAGAATGTATCCCTGAGTGATCTGAGATACTTAACCAAGGTTAAACTAAAAGATTTGGCAGAACCGTTGGTGTTAAGAGTTAAAACCGGGAGCTAAGAAAGCAGACATAATTGAAGTAAAAGCACACTATTTGAAATTGGAAGGCGTCAGCAAACCAGAGGGTAGTGCAGTTGAGTTAGTTAAATTTCAGTTACAAATGAAAAAAACTTGAGCAGGAACAGGAAATAGAAAAACTTAAGCTTGAACAGAAAAAGGAGGAAAAAGAATTGTAAAATCTTGCGCTTGAAAGAGAATTAACAACGAAGAAGCTTGAATTTGAAAAGGAGGAAAGGTAAAAAGAGATAGCATTTCAAAGAGAAAGAGAAGGGAATATGAACTTAAAAGATGGAACTAAGACAAAGGAGTGGTCTTGACTCCAGTGAAAGTTCTGGTGAGGAAAGATCTGGCTGCAGCCCAGGACCCAGTAGAGAGATGTTTAAATTTGTACAAGCCTTCCTGAAGTTTGAGGAAAGGGACGTAGAGGTATTTTTCATTTCTTTTGAAAAGATAGCCGAACAGATGAAGTGGCCAAAGGAAAGCTCAACACTGCTTATGCAAAGCAGGTTGATGGGCAGAGCTCATGAAGTTTATGCCATGCTTTCTAAGGAGGCTTTTGCAGATTCTGAGATGGCAATAAGGCTATTCATGCTGCTTATGAGTTAGTCATTGAAGCTTATGGACAGAAATTTCAGAACCTCTGGAGATTGTCTAGGCAGTCTTGTATAGAATGAGAGGGTAAATCAAATTAATTTTGATCGCCGGATACAGGCACTAAATTTGGAGGCCATGTATGAGAACCTTAGAGAACTAATCCACCTGGAAGAATTTAAAAATTCACTCCCTCCATTAGGAAGAACCCATGCAGAGAACCAGAATGTTTCAATGGCCAGACAGGCAGCTGAAATTGCTGATGATTATAAGCTTGTGTATAAGCTCAAACCCTTTGTCTGTCACCACTGCAAATCTGAGACGGATAGAGGATGGGAAGGTGAAAAGAAGGCAAGTTGCTGGGGACAAGAAGAGACAGCTGGGAAGGCCGCCCAAAAAGAAATGTTCTAAAAGATCCCAATGACCTGTCTACGTGTACTCAGAGGCCAGACTGTATGCCAGTTTTGGAACACAACATCTCATCTGTTGTTTCTTCAAGAATGAGCAAGTATTCAGCTCAAGTAATTTTTTGGCTATAATAGAGCTCTAAAAACAAAAATCCCTTTACTTTTCTGTATAATCCATGTGTGTGTGAGAGAGAGAGAATGTGAAGGGCTAAGGTAAAAAAGGAACTTTAATATTTCAATCTGTGTGTTTATGCTTTACTTCATTACTGGTTAAGACTTGTTTTATAACAAACTAATAATTTTGTTGTTTATTAAAGAAACCTGGTTGGTGTGTTTTATTCTGGTGAAAAATAGAGTATATGATTAACCGTATCGGTAAGTGGAAAAATTTAAATATATGTTATGACCTGTGGAGAAGTGGAACTAGAATGAACAGCGCACTCCACCCGCCTCAGTCGTAACTACACAGATCATTAAAATGTCATGGAAAGACACAGAAAATATTCAAAAAGACTAATGAAAGGCTGGGCTTTATATCTAAAGAACTAGAATACAAGGGGTTAGAGGTTGTAGAAACATAGAAAATAGGAGCAACAGTAGGTCATTCAGCCCTTCGGGCCTGCTCCGCCATTCAAAAAAGATCATGGCTGATCATCTAATTCAGTACCCTGTTCCCGCTTTCTCCCCATTTCCCTTGATCCCTTTGGCATTATGAAATATATCTATCTCCTTCTTGAATATATCTAATGACTTGGCCTCCACTGCCTTCTGCGGTAGAGAATTCCACAGGTTCACCACCCAAGAAATTTCTCCTCATCTCAGTTCTAAATGGCATACCCCGTATCCTGAGCCTGTAACCCCTGGTTCTGGACTCCCCAGCCATTGGGAACATCCTCCCTGCATCTAGCCTGTCCAGTCCTGTTAGAATTTTATAGGTTTCTATGAGATCCCCTCTCATTCTTCGAAACTCTAGTGAACATATGCCTAGTCTACCCAATCTCTCCTCATACGTCAATCCTGCCATCCCAGGAATCAGCCTAGTAAATCTTCTTTGCACTCCCTCCAAGGCAAGAACATCCTTCCTCAGATAAGGAGACCAAAACTGCACACAATACTCCAGATGTCACGCTACAGCTAAGCAAAGACCTGGTTAGACCACAACTGGAGTACTGGGAGCAATTCTGAGCAACACACCTTAGGAAGGACATAGTGGTCTTGCAGGGACTGCAGCACAGGTTTACCAGAATAATACCTGGACTCCAACGGTTAAGTATGTGGAGAGATTACACAAAATAGAGTTGTATTTCCTGGAATTTAGAAGGTTAGGGGTTATATGATTGATGTTTTCAAAATATTAAGGGAAACAGATAGGTTAATTGAGATAAACTATTTCTACTGTTTGTGGAGTCTAGGTTTAAGGAGGCATAGCCTAAAAAAAAATCAAGCCAGAACTTTCAGGAGCAAATTTAGGAAACACCTCTGCACACAGAGTGGTAGAAGTTTGGAACTCCCTTCCACAAACAGTAATTGATGCTATATCAATTGTTCATTTTAAATTTCAGATTGATAGATTCTTGCTAACCACAAGTATTAAGGGATATGGGAGTTAGCTGCAGATCAGCCATGACCATACTAAATGATGGAACATACTCAAGGGTAAATAGTCTATTCCTGTTCCTGTAAATTCTTTGAGTTTTGATGAAAGATCAACCACCTGAAAAATTAACAATCTCACTCCTCAGATGCTGCCTGACCTTTTGAGTGTTTCCAGCATTTTCTGCTTTTATTTCCTATAAATTAATCGAGATTATGAAAAGTTTTTACTATGACAAGCAAACCATTATTTCTTCTGGCTCATATGATCACTAATCACTGCTTTTTTATTGTAGAGGGGGCAAGTTGAAGGTCTACAGAACCAGGAAAAGCACAACACTTATGAAACTCCATCTTTAATTTGGAATGGAAGCACAGCAAATTACTAGAGATATGCACGATTCGATAAATGTCAGGCTGAAAATATAAATCAATAATATATCCACACCCAAACACACACTGGTACCATATCAGCGCCTGAACACACTCCAAATACCATACAAGCATGTGAATTTACATCAGTACCATATCAGCACTTGAAAATATCTTCTAAAATCTTTCCCAGTTTTCCTACTTCAATTTGCAATCTGTTTACATTGTTTAGCTTCCGCAGCTGGAAATAATTGTTCATGACAAAACACTAAAATTGGCCTGTGACTCAGGCAGGTAGGAAAAGGGAAAATAATTACTTAGTTGCCTACTTCTGACCACTATCCAATGCTTCCTATTGGGCAGTGCTTGTGTATGGGGTGGGGTTGGGCAAGGAGAGGACTGGGCTCATCAACATTTAAGTAGTGGCTTTGGTGTAGCAAAATATCCAAAAGTACTTTACAGGAAGATTATCAGCCAAAAATTGACACTGAGCCACAGGAGGAGATAATAGGACAGAACTCCCACAGCCAAAAGACTTGCAGGTTGATAGGTAAGTTGGCCATTGTAAATTGCCCCTAGTGTAGATAGGTGGTAGGAGAATGGTGGGGATGTGGTAGGGAATATGGGGTTAACGTAGGATTAGTATAAATGGGTTGTTGTTGGTCGCCACAGACTCGGTGGGCCGAAGGGCCTGTTTCAGTGCTGTATCTCTAATTAAAATAAAATAAAAATAAGACCAAAGCATTGTTCAAGGGATAGGTTTTAAGAATAATCTTAAAGAAGGAAAGAGAAAGGTGAAGAGATTTAGGGAGAAAATTACAGAATTTAGGGCCTAGACGGCTAAAGGCATAATGGCCAATGGTGGAGCGAAGAAAGCGGGGGATGGACAATAGACTATAATTGGAAACACTCGAGTTCTCATAGGGCTGGTGGAGATTACAGAGCTGGGAGGGTTGACGCCCTGGAGAGATGCAAATAAGAATCTTAAAATCGAGATAGCTGGTAGACTAGGAGACAAACTCAGTCAGTGAGCACAGGGCTAATGCGTGAATGGTGCAGGTTCTGATACATGCTGCAGAGTTTTGAACGAGCTAGAAGTGAATGCAATGTGCAAGATGGGAAGCCAGCCAGCTGTGACATCTCTCCAAAGTCAACAGTCTGTTAACAGTCGCTCTCCAGGCTCGGCCATAAATAGCCATTTGGGGAAGTTACTGGAGGATGACCAGCCACATTGGAATTGTATCCCTGCACATTGTCAGCATCAGAAAATGAGGGGGAGGTTGGGAAATTGCCAATAAGCTGTGAAATTGTCTGACTCACGTCCACTTTATGTTCTGTTTACTGCATTAACTAGTATTGGACTGCAGATAAAATACACAGGCTTGCTTAATGCTTTACTTGAGAGAACATGAAGATTATTGCCCAAGGTTAACCCTTTGATACCCAACCATCTTCAGCTGCTTCATCAATGACCTTCCTTCAATCATAAGGTCAGAAATGGGGGTGTTCGCTGATGATTGCATAATGTTCAGCACCAGACTCCTCAGAGACTGAAGCAGTCCGTGTAGAAATGCAACAAGACTTGGACAATATCCAGGCGTGGTGGCAAGTAACATTCGCACCAGGCAATGACCAACTCCAACAGGAGAGAATCTAACCATCTCCCCTTGACATTCAATGGCATTACCATTGCTGAATTCCCCCACTATCAACATCCTAGGGGCTACCATTGACCAGAAACTGAATTGGAGCAGCCACATAAATACCATGGCTACAAGAGCAGGTCAGAGGCTAGGAATCCTGCAGCGAGTAACTCACCTCCTGACTCCCCAAAGCCTGTCCACTATCTACAAGGCACAAGTCAGGAGTGTGATGGAATACTGTCCACTTGCCTGGATGGGTACAGCTCCAACAACACTCAAGAAGCTAGACACCATCTAGGACAAAGCAGCCCGCTTGATTGGCACCCCATCTACAAACATTCACTCCCTCCACTACCGACGCACAGTGGCTGCAGTGTGTGCCATCTACAAGATGCATGCAGTAACGCACCAAGGCTCCTTAGACAGCACCTTCCAAACCCGCGACCTCTACCAACTAGAAGGACAAGGGCAGCAAATTAGAGCAGCAGTGGTTAGCACCGCAGCCTCACAGCTCCAGCGACCCGGGTTCAGTTCTGGGTACTGCCTGTGCGGAGTTTGCAAGTTCTCCCTGTGACCGCGTGGGTTTCTGCCGGGTGCTCCGGTTTCCTCCCACAGCCAAAGACTTGCAGGTTGATAGGTAAATTGGCCATTGTAAATTGCCCCTAGTGTAGGTAGGTGGTAGGAGAATGGTGGGGATGTGGTAGGGAATGTGGGATTAATGTAGGATTAGTATAAATGGGTGGTTGGTGGTCGGCACAGACTCAGTGGGCCTGTTTCAGTGCTGTATCTCTAAATAAAATAAATAAATGCATGGGAACACCACCTACAATTCCCCTCCAAGTCACACACCATCCTGACTTGGAACTATATCGCCGTTCCTTCACTGTCACTGGGTCAAAATCCTGAAACTCCCTTCCTAACAGCACTATGGGTGTACCTACCCCACATGGACTGCAGCAGTTCAAGAAGGCAGCTCACCACCAGCTTCTCAAGGGCAATTAGGGATGGGCAATAAATGCTGGCCTGGCCAGTGATGCCCACATCCCATGAATGAATAAAAAAAACTATACTGAACATCTCTAGAAAGCTACTAATAAGCATGTGAATAGTCTATAAATTTCCAATGGCAAAGAATTCGCACAGGTGCTGTTACATTTCCCCACTTAACAGTACCAATTCCTGTGTAAAGCACTGACCTTGGGATTACCAAAGTAGTGAATGTGCCATTATGGTTGGGGCTGTGATTTATACAGTATTTGTGTTCACTGCAGAGCTGAAAAATTCAACTGCTTTATTATTTGGGAGCAGAAGAGTGAGAGGGGGGTTTTGACGCTTGGGCAACTCTCAACCTCCATACATTCGCCCAGGCATGCGCCATGGAGAGGTCACTCCATAGTTGCCTCACAGCGACTGACACCACTGACCACCTCTAGGCGCTTACAAGGAGGCCAAAGAAGAAGAAGAAGAAGAAGAGTGTTTGAACAAACGTAAAAGCTGAAAGGAAGAAGGAACTTGCATTTAGAGAGCATCTTTCACAACAGCAGGGCATCCCAAAACACTACACAGCAAAAGATATACTTCTGTAGTGTAGTCACTGCTGCAATGAGAAACTCTCAAGAGAGCGAGTGCCACTTGCACAAAATGAGGTCCCACAAACAGAAATATGGAAATGACCAGATAATCTCTTTTAGCGCCATTGGTTGAGGGATAAAACAGATTACTGCTCATTATCTCTGCTGTTTGTACGACTTTGCTGGGAACAAACTGACTGCTGGGTTTCCCTACGTCACAACGTTGATGATACTTCAAAAGGTCTTTGGGACATCCTGACATTGTGGCAGCACTATAAAAATAAGGTCTTTTTTTAAAAAAAGAATGAAAAAAAAGTCATGTTCCGCAATAGCTCAAAAACATGAAGTCCAAGTGCCAGTTACATGTCACTGAACTGTCAATAACTGCGACAATTCACTCCAATTTCTTTGTGCACTTTTAAAAGCACAATCTCAGCGAATGAGTTATATTTGAGTAATGTGGCGTATAAACTCATTCTTTTATCACAGATTGAACTACAGGACTGACCAGCTCTGAAAGAATATTCATTGTCTCAGTGTTCCATCGTCACCTAATGTACACTCTTTTGAAAGCAGAGGTCCAATATTTTCCATATCTTGGAAATTTTGGTTGGTGTCTGAACATCCCGAATGGCCCCAGCTTACTTTCACAACTGCTGTTAAGCTAAATTATCCTGCAATGGCTCAATGCTATCCCTCTCGCTCAAGGCAGAAGGTTTCAGGTTCAAGCCGCACTCCAGTGACACAAGCACATAATCCAGGGTGATACTCCACTGCAGTACTGACGGAGTGCTGCACTGTTGCAGTTACCGTCCTTGGAATGGCAGATTAAACCAAGGCCCTGTCTGCCCTCTCAGTCTGATGTAAAAGATCCTGTGGCACTATTATAAAAAAAAACCGGGGGATTCTCCTCAGTCTCTTGGCCAATACTTATCCCTCAAACACCTAAAACAGATATATTGGGTTGGATTTTTGGCCCCCACCAGAGTCGGGTTCAGAGGTGGGCGGGAGCTAAAAAGAGCCCCGCCAGCTGGCATAACGTTTCCCCACTCCATCCCGTCTCCAGGCCATTTTTGCAGAGATAGGATCGGGGGGCTAGCAGGGCTACCCATCCACATGCAATGGGTAGCCAATCAGACTCATTGAGAGTCTAATTGAGGCCAATTAAAGAAGATGGAGTGAAATTTTCCAGTTGGCCTCCACAGGTTCCAGGAAGCACCGGGGGCCAGGTTAGGTGCCTGGAGGAGGCCTCCCAGCAACAGGCCTAGAGGCCCTCTCTGCCTGCCTGCCTGGGTGCATGAACAACCACAGGCCCCCCTGTAGAGAGGGGTCCATCCTTCCCCTGCTACAGTGGCGGCCTGGCTGTAAAAATCACTTTAATTAAAGATATAAAAAAAGTTGGAGTGTGGGGGCCTCCATCTTGAAGCATCCTCTCTCTTACTTATCTTCCATTACAGCCTGCTGGTCCTCTCAAGGTGGAAGGCCTCTGATTGGCCCTCCAGCTTCGAGAACCCTCCTTCCATCCTTACTTGGATGGCAAATCTGTCTCCAGGCCATTTAAGTGGTGCCCCTTGAAAATCACAATGAGTGATTGTTCCCCTCCCCTCCACCCCAGGGCCAGGTTCAGGACCCAGAAACAATCCGACCTGTGTTTCCCAGCCCCATAGGGAATACCTAGCCCATCATTTCTGTCTCCTGTACATGTTAAACCCTCCTTCATTCTTCACTCTATGATGTGTGAAATTATCTCATCACTCTGTAGGAGATAAAAAATTTAACTGGATCTGATCTTATTGCGCCACTCGATCTGAAAAAAGCTGTATTTAAAAAAGCTGGTTTTCTTACTGGCTAACTGGACCATCAAACTCCCCATAGCAAATATTAAACCAAGATGCTGCGATCCTTGGGTTCGACAAAACTCTATTCTGTTCTGAGTAAAGGTGTTTCATCTGAAAAGTTTACTCATTTCTCTCTCCATAGATGCTGCCTGACCTGTTGAGTGTTTCCAGCATTTTCTATCTATTTTATATTTCCAGCATCTGCAGTATTTTGCCTTTGCTTCGCAGTATGCTGCAGTGTTGCATTCAGTTCTAGGCACCCAACTTAGGAAGAATATTTTGGCCTTGGAGGATATGCAGCACAGATTGACCAGAAGGATACTGGGGCTTAAAGGGTGAAGTTATGAGGGCAGGTTGCATAGAGTAGTCTTATACTCCCTTGAGTATAGAAGATTAAGGGGTGGTCTAATTGAGGTGTTTAAGATGATTAAACAATTGAATCGGGGAGATATAGAGAAACTATCTTCTGGTGGTGGAGTCCAAAATGAGAGATCATAACCTTCAAATGAGAGCTCAGCCATTCAGGAATGATGTCAGGAAGCACTTCTTCACGTAAAGGGTAGTGGAAAGGTGGAGCTCTCCCTCAACAAGTTGTTGAGGCTAGGTCAGTTGAAAATTTCAAGATTGCGATTGATAAGATTTTTGCTTAGGCAAGGGTAATAGGATTAAAGAACCAAGGCAGATAGTTGGAGTTAAGATACAGATCAGCTATGACCTAATTAAATGGTGGAACTGGCTCGAGGGTCAGATCTAGCCATGCTCCTAGCCAAGCTGTCCCAGTGCAGCTACCTGACAATGTGCAAATTTGCCCAGGTGTCCTGTCCACAAAAAGCAGGACAAATCCAATCCAGCGCCATCACTGAACTCTCGATCATCAACAAAGTGATGGAAGGTGTCAGACAGTGCTATCAAGTGTCACTTAAACAGCAACAACCAACTCAATGATGCTCAGCTTAGGTTCCGCCAGGGCCACTCAGCTCCTGACCTCATTATAGTCTTGGTCCAAACATGGACAAAAGAGCTGAATTCAAAAGGGGAAGTGCGAGTGATTGCCCTTGATATCAAAGCAGCATTTGACAAAATGTGGCATCAAGGAGCCCTAACCAAATCGAAGTTAATGGGAATCAGGGGACAACTCTCCACTGGTTGGAGTCCTACCTAGCACAAAGGAAGATGGTTGTGGTTGTTGCAGGCCAATTATCTCAGCCCCAGGACTTCACTGTAGAAGTTCCTCAGGGTAATGTTCAAGGTACAACCATCTTCAGCTGCTTCATCAATGACCTTCCCTTCATCCAGAACTGGGGATGTGCACTGATGATTGCACAGTGTTCAGTGTCATTTGAGACTCCTCAGATAATTAAGCAGTCCATGCCCTCATGCAGCAAGGCCTGGACGATATTCAGGCTTGGGTTGATAATTGGCAAGTAACATTCACACCAGACAAGTACCTGGCAATGACTATCTCCAACAAAAGAGAATCTAACCATCACCCCTTAACATTCAACAGCATTACCATCGTGAGTTTGGAAGGTGCTGTCAAAGAGGTGTGGGGAGTTGCTGCAGTGCATCTTGTATACTGCTGCCACTGTACGTCAGTGGTGGATGGGGGTGCTGATCAAGCGAGCTGCTTTGTCCTGGATGGTGTTGAGCTTCCTGAGTGTTGTTGGAGCCACACTCATCCAGGCATGTGGGAAGTATTCTATCACACTCCTGACTTGTGCCTTGTATGTGGTGGACAGGCTTTGAGGAGTTTGGAGGTGGGTTCCTCGCTGCAGATTCCCAGCCTCTGACCTGCTCTTGTAGCAACAGTACTTATGTGACTGCTTCAGTTCAGTTTCTGCTCAATGGTAATCCCCAGGATGTTGATAGTGGGGATTCACTGCCTCCACTACTGACACACAGTGGCAACAGTATACAGGATGCACTGCAGCAACTCACCATGCCTCTTCAATAGCATCTTCCAAACTCGCGACCTCTTCCACCTAGAAGGATAAGAGTAGCAGACACGTGGAACACAACCATCTGCAAGTTCTCCTCCAAGTCACATGCCATCCTGACTTGGAAATATATCGCCCTTTCTTCATGGTCGTTGGATCAAAATCCTGGAACTCCCTCCTTAACACCACTGTGGGTGTACCCACCTCAGATGGACTGCAGCGGTTCAAGAAGGCACCATCTTCTCAAGGGCAATTAGGGATGGACAACAAATACTGACCTTGCCAGCTTTGCCCACATCCCATGAAACAAATTTTTAAAAAGCTTACTCCTGTGCTTAGTTCCTATTTTCCTTCATGTGTTGATTTGTACTAAGGTATTCATTCCAATGATGTTGCTCTCTTTAAAATTCATATAAAAAACTGAGACTAAAAGGTAATTTGAGTGAAACAGTTTAAACAAATGCCAAACCAAATTACACTGTATCCTAGAAAGCATTTTCCAGCTTACAGCATGCAAAGTTAAACCCATAGTCTCAGTGAAGCAGAAGAGTGTGCACTGAGCAAAACTCAAAGAAACAAGCCTCAGTTCTCAAGTTTTCAAACTATGTAGCAGAATGATTGCACCACTTAGTTCCTCCTTGAATATGTCCTTTTTCTGAATACATATGTGAAACTGTATGGATGACTCTTGCTTTAGTATCAGCTCCACAGAATGAAAAATACCACGTAAATAACTTGAGTGTTGCGACAGTGTCGGCTCAGTGGTAGCACTCTCACCTCTAAATGAGATGGTTGTGGGTTCAAAGTTGCATTATATAAAAACATTTTTGGTGCATACAGCCCGAGGGGTTTTACACAGGTTCCAGCCCCTCGGTATACTATAGCGGGAGGACCTTACACAGTGGCCAGTCCCCATTCAGCCTTTGTGATGGCTGCCCAAGCTTTAGTGTGTCCCTCAGCATATAGTCCTGGACCTTGGAATGCGCAGTCTGCAACATTCGGTTGTGGACCATTCTTTGCTCTGGAAAGCCCAACAAATTTCAGGCAGACCAAAGAGCATCTTTCACCGAGTTGATAGTTCTCCAGCAGCAGTTTATGTTTATCTAGGTGTGCATCCCTGGGAACAGCCCGAAGAGCACAGAGTACTGCATTACGGCGCTGCTTGAAATGAACTTTGACAAAAACCACTGCATGTCTTTCTAGCCCTGCTTTGCAAAGGCACATTCCAGAAGGAGGTGGGCGACGGTCTCTTCCCCACCACAGCCATCTCGAGGGCAGAGTGCGGAGGTGGTGAGACTCTGGGCGTGCAGGAAGGATCTGACAGGGAGGGCCCTTCTCACAGCCAACCAAGCTACGTCTTGCTACTTGTTTGAAAGTTCTGGTGATGAAGCATTCTGCCAAATGAGTTTAACAGTCTGCTCGGAGAACCATCTGACAGGATCTACAATCTCCTTTTCCCGCAGGGCATTGAGGACGCTACGTGCGGAACATTGCCTGAGGGACTTGTGGTCAAAGGTGTTTTTCTGCACAAACTTCTCCTCAAAGGATAGGTGGTACGGCACCATCCAACTGAATGGAGCGTTCCGCGGCAACATGGCCAGACCCATCCTTTGCAACACCGGGACAGATAGAACCTCAGCACGTAGTGACCCTTTTTCTTTTATTAGTTTGTGGGATATGGGCGTCACTGGCTAGGCCAGCATTTATTGCCCATCCCTAATTGCCCTTGAACGGAGGGCTTGCTAGGCCATTTCAGAGGGCATTTTAAAAGTTAACACATTGCTGTGAAATCACATGTAGGCCAGACCAGGTAAGGATGGCAGATTTCCTTCCCTAAAGGACATTAGTGAACCAGATGGGTTTTTACAACAATTGACAATGGTTGCATGGTCACGATTAGACAAGCTTTTAATTCCAGATTTATTAATTGAATTCAAATTCACCATCTGTCGTGGTGGGATTTGAACCCATGTTGGTGTTTGTGTACGGGGTGGTCGATGCACAGCTTGATGCAGCCACAGACAAAGGTAGCCATCAAGATGAGGGTGACGCCGGGTACGTTTTTCCCCCTTTAACTAGAAGGTTTGAACATTGTGTCCCTGCAGACAAGGTCCATTTTTGATTTCCAGATAAAGCGAAAAATGGCTTGGGTGATTGCCATAGTGCAGAAGTGGGGTATGGGTCAGAACTGTACAGCAACACTTGAGAGCGTCTCGCACCTGATGACCAAGTTCTTCCCCTCAATGGAGAGGGAGCGTCGTTCCCACATGACCAGTTTCTGTTTCACCATGGCTCCTTGCTCCTTCCAGTTACTGGCACACGTCCCGGCCCTTCCAAACCATATCCCCAAAACCTTCAGGGAGTCCGACCTGACTGTGAAGGGGACAAAGAATCAGTTGGCCCAGTTCCCAAAGAACATGGCCTCCCTCTTGCCGTAATTTACTTTGGCTCCTGAAGCCAGTTCGAACTGGTCGCAGATGTTCATTAGCCTGCTAACTGACAGCAGATCAGAGCAGAAGGCAGCGACATCGTCCATGTACAGGGATGCTTTAACCTGAGTGCCTCCGCTGTCTTTGATTGTCAACCCTCTTATGCCCGCATCCTTCCTGATGGATTCAGCAAAAGGTTCGATATAACAAACAAAGACGACAGGGGAGGGAAGACATCCTTGTCTGACTCTAGATTTGATCGGAAAACGTTCCGATTCCCACGCATTGACTGAAACTGCACTACCGATGTCTGTGTAGAGCAGTTGAATCCAATTGCTGATTTACTCCAGAGACTTGAGCAGATAATGCATGCTGACACTCCAGTGCTGCACTGAGGTGCTGCTGCACCGTCAGGAAATGCTTTTTTCAGATGATACATTAAACAGAGGCTGCTCTTTCAAATGGATATAAAAGATCCCAAGGCACTATTTGAAGAACAGGGGAGTTCTCTCCGGTGCCTTGACCAATATTTAGCATCTAACAATACCACAAAAAAAAGTTTATCTTACTGCTGTTTGCAGGACCTCAAAGCTAAATCAGGGGACATAATCACTGACCAACACAAACAAATGGACCGCTGGGTTGAGCACTACCTAGAACTGTACTCCAGGGAGAATGCTGTCACTGAGACTGCCCTCAATGCAGCCCAGCCTCTACCAGTCATGGATGAGCTGGACATACAGCCAACCAAATCGGAACTCAGTGATGCCATTGATTCTCTAGCCAGCGGAAAAGCCCCTGGGAAGGACAGCATTACCCCTGAAATAATCAAGAGTGCCAAGCCTGCTATACTCTCAGCACTACATGAACTGCTATGCCTGTGCTGGGACAAGGGAGCAGTTCCTCAGGACATGCGCGATGCCAATATCATCACCCTCTATAAAAACAAAGGCGACCGCGGTGACTGCAACAACTACCGTGGAATCTCCCTGCTCAGCATAGTGGGGAAAGTCTTTGCTCGAGTCGCTCTGAACAGGCTCCAGAAGCTGGCCGAGCGCGTCTACCCTGAGGCACAGTGTGGCTTTCGTGCAGAGAGATCGACCGTTGACATGTTGTTCTCCCTTCGTCAGATACAGGAGAAATGCCGTGAACAGCAGATGCCCCTCCACATTGCTTTCATTGATCTCACCAAAGCCTTTGACCTCGTCAGCAGACATGGTCTCTTCAGACTACTAGAAAAGATCGGATGCCCAAAGCTACTAAGTATCATCACCTCATTCCATGACAATATGAAAGGCACAATTCAACATGGTGGCTCCTCATCAGAGCCCTTTCCTATCCTGAGTGGTGTGAAACAGGGCTGTGTTCTCGCACCCACACTGTTTTGGGATTTTCTTCTCCCTGCTGCTTTCACATGCGTTCAAGTCCTCTGAAGAAGGAATTTTCCTCCACACAAGATCAGGGGGCAGGTTGTTCTACCTTGCCCGTCTAAGAGCAAAGTCCAAAGTATGGAAAGTCCTTATCAGGGAACTCCTCTTTGCTGACGATGCTGCTTTAACATCTCACACTGAAGAGTGCCTGCAGAGTCTCATCGACAGGTTTGCGGCTGCCTGCAATGAATTTGGCCTAACAATCAGCCTCAAGAAAACGAACATCATGGGACAGGACGTCAGTAATGCTCCATCCATCAATATTGGCAACCACGCTCTGGAAGTGGTTCAAGAGTTCACCTACCTAGGCTCAACTATCACCAGTAACCTGTCTCTCGATGCAGAAATCAACAAGCGCATGGGTAAGGCTTCCACTGCTATGTCCAGACTGGCCAAGAGAGTGTGGGAAAATGGCGCACTGACACGGAACACAAAAGTCCGAGTGTATCAGGCCTGTGTCCTCAGTGCCTTGCTCTATGGCAGCGAGGCCTGGACAACGTATGCCAGCCAAGAGCGACGTCTCAATTCATTCCATCTTCGCTGCCTCCGGAGAATACTTGGCATCAGGTGGCAGGACCGTATCTCCAACACAGAAGTCCTCGAGGCGGCCAACATCCCCAGCTTGTACACACTACTGAATCAGCGGCGCTTGAGATGGCTTGGCTATGTGAGCCGCATGGAAGAGGGCAGGATCCCCAAAGACATATTGTACAGCGAGCTCGCCACTGGTATCAGACCCACCGGCCGTCCACGTCTCCGCTTTAAAGGCGTCTGCAAACGCGACATGAAATCCTGTGACATTGATCACAAGTTGTGGGAGTCAGTTGCCAGCGTTCGCCAGAGCTGGTGGGCAGCCATAAAGACAGGGCTAAAACGTGGCGAGTCGAAGAGACTTAGTAGTTGGCAGGAAAAAAGACAGAGGCGCAAGGGCCAACTGTGCAACAGCCCCGAGAAACAAATTTCTCTGCAGCACCTGTGGAAGAGCCTGTCACTCTAGAATAGGCCTTCATAGCCACTCCAGGCGTTGCTTCACAAACCACTGACCACCTCCAGGCACGTATCCATTGTCTCTCGAGATAAGGAGGCCCAAAAGAAAAGAAAGAAGAAAAGAATGGTGTGCAAACTGGCTGCTAGCTTTCCTACATTGCAACAGTGACCATACTTCAAAACTACTTAATTAGCTGTGAAGCAAACATGGCCTGAGGTCATGAAAAGTGTGATGTAAATGCAAGCCTTTCTTTCTAGAAACTGACTCCTCTCTATTCTGCAGCCAGAGGTATCAAGTCAACTGCAGCAACATACTGATTGACAGTAACTAAATCAGCAGAGTAGGCCGAATGAACTCAAAATCTAGCTCCTCTGATGACTGAAAAAGAACACAGATCCTGCTCAGTCCCTGTCAACTCAAATCCAGCTTCAACTCCCGAAGTCTCTGATCATTCTAGTTGAGTTTCCAAATTTCAGTAATGCACAACACAGCACATTCATAAAGTGAGACATTTTCAATTGGAAGAGAAAGCTTTGAAAATTATAATTAAAACTGGGATTGAATCATATTTCTGAGAAAGCATCTTCACTCGTTGTTAACTTGAAGTATTGAACTGATGATCTCAGAATGTTAAGAAAGCAGTAAGTGTTTCATGATGAAAAAGAAAATATTTTGAGTTTTATATGTCATAGCTTGCAAAACTAGAGTGAAGTGCCAGGACTCAGGGTTCAACATTTTAAAATGTTTACTTGAAGATACTGATCAATTAGTGCAAAGGTGGAGTTTATCTAACAGTGCATGTGTATCATACAACAATCCAGACAAACATTTGGACAGAAGATTATGTTAATCAGTTCAAGGATAAGAAACACATAAATACAGCAGACTACTTAAATAACTAAATCTGCCTGGACACCAGCTTCTCTCATGCACACAAGCATTTCCAGTCTCTGCACTCTAGCTAGGTTAAATCTCACATGTGGTTAGTTTTGGGGTCAGAACCTTTAGATTAAGACCATTTAAAGGAAAATATTTTTGTTGTTCTTCCAATCCACAATGATTCAGCAATGGTCAAAATAACAAAATCACGTGTCAGTCTTGGTTCAGTGGTAGCTCTCAGTTATTAGATTGTGGATTCAAGCCGCACTCCAGAAACTTGAGCACAACATCAAGCCCAGCACTTCCTGTGCAGAACTGAGAAAGTGCTGAAGTAACAGAGATATTGCCCTTTGAGTGAGACATTAAACCTCCTCAGGTGAACATAAAAGATCCAACGGCACTATCTGAAAAGCAGGAGAGTTCTCATGGTGTCCTGCCCAATATTTATCCTTCAACCAATATCATTAAAAAACGATCTGATCATTTATTTCATTGCTGTTTGTGGGACCTTCCTGTATGCAATTTGGTTGTCACGTTGCCTACAACAGTGACTACATTTCAAAAGTAAATTGGTTGTAAAGTGCTTTGAGACATACTGAGGTCGTGAAAAGTATTATATAAAGGCACATTCCTTCTTTTATTTTAAAATAACAAAAAAAAAATGAATTCCTAGCATTTAAACACAGTTCTGTTCTATTTTGTGTTACTTAAACTGCAGCAACACTAGTCCAGTCAGGATGGTGTTGTCTCAATCAATGGCCTGAAAGCCATCTCATCGTGCAGTACCTGCTGACTTAGAGTTATTTATTCACAGGGAAGTGAGGAAGAAGCCTAGGGGTCACCCCAGATATTTATATTCTGGAGTCCAGTTCTGGAACAGCATTCGCTCTCTAACCACTGCCCCTTCTCAACTAGAGGGAGGAGATGGAACTCTAATAGAACAGGAACTGAAGGAAATTAACATTTAATAAATAAAATGTAGCATCCTCAAACACAGGCTCAGCCTCTATTTACAGCAGGTTCATGTGATTTGTCATGGCTATGCAAAAACAATTCATGAGAGGACAGAAATAGGTGGCTGGCATTAGAAGCCCCAACAGGCTGACCCATGGGACAATTCTCCACATGCATAGTTCCACATCTCAGCCCTGCGAATGAGCAGGTGGGGGAGAGTGAGAGGAAGGCTTAGCGAGAAGGAAGACTGAATCAAGTCACCTCGCACAATTCACAGCCTTCTCTTTATAGCTGGTATCATAGCAACATTGCTAGAAATTCATGAGTGAATCTCTGCCAATGATAGCACACAAGAACTCCCCCCACCATCATGCTCCCCCCAAGCCTGACCAAAAATTTCAGTTGAACTGCAAAACAAGAAGTGTTTTAAATACTGAGAGTAAGATTTTAAAAAATAAAACCCCATCCTTACCTCTTAAAATGATCATAATTCCTCAACTACTTTTTATTTACTTCTGCCTGTGTAATTTTTTTAAATGTGCAAGTGCAGAACAGATCTGATAATTGGTTACAGTCACATTTGCTGCAAGAGCTTCCTCTCTCAGTTCCTGGGTGAAGGCTGACCATTTTGATGAGTTTAAAAAGGAGCTTTGGGACCCCAATGGATATATAAATGCAAGTTGTTGTTAAGGTATAACAACTTTAACATAATAGAAAAATCCCAAAGTGCGTTATCAAACAAAATTTGACACCGAGCTAGATATTGGGACTGGCGACCAAAAGCTTGATCAAAGAGCTAGATTTTAAGGAGCAATCTTAAAGGAGAACAGAGA
The DNA here is from genome assembly GCF_036365525.1 of Heterodontus francisci. Taxonomy (NCBI): domain Eukaryota; kingdom Metazoa; phylum Chordata; class Chondrichthyes; order Heterodontiformes; family Heterodontidae; genus Heterodontus; species Heterodontus francisci. The sequence continues at coordinate 23,345,115 of NC_090383.1, read as the reverse complement.
GACTGAGAGGATTAGGGATTCCACAGCCTAGGGGCCCGACAGTTGAAGACATTACCACTACTGGTGGAGTGAAGGAAACTGGGAATGAGCACGAGGTCAGCATTCGAGGAGAGCAGAGATCTGGGGCTGAAGGAGATCACAGAAATAGAGGAACGCATGGCTATGGAGGAATTTGAACACAAGATGGGAATTTTAAAATTGAGGCATTGCCGGACCAGGAACCATTAACATTAATAGAAACTGCCAGCGTTCAAGATCGGAGTGAATAAGTGAATGAAAGGGGAAAAAAGGTTGAAAGAATACAGGAACATGGTAGGTAAACGTGATTTGGATTATTTGCTCACAGAGACTAAACACCAACACGAACTGTTGTAACTTACAAACGTATGAATTAGGAGCAGAAGTAGGCCATTCAACCCCTCTAGCCTGCTCTGCCATTCAATAAGATCATGGCTGATCTGTTTGTGTTTTGAATTCCACGCTCCCATCTACCCTCGATAACTCTTGATTCCCATGCCTAATAAGAAGCTACCACTGCGTTAAAAATATTCAATGGCCCCACCTCCACCACCTTCTGAGGCAGAGAGTTCCAAAATCTCACAACCCTCTGAGAGAAAAAATTCTCCTCATCTCTGTCCTAAAAGAGCGACCCTTGATTTTAAAACAGTGCCCCCTAGTTCTGGACTCACCCACAAGAGGAAACATCCTCTCCACATCCACCTTGTCCCACCTTGCCAAGACCTTTCAGGATCTTATAAACTTCAATCAAGTCTCCTCTCACTCTTCTAAACTCCAGTGAAAACAAGCCCAGTCTGTCCAACCTTCCCTCATGAGACAATCCGCTCATTCCAGGTATCAATCTAGTAAACAAAAACAAAAAGTTTGCTTCTCTCTCTCCACAGATGCTGCCAGACCTGCTGAGTATTTCCAACACTTTTTGTTTTTGTTTCAGATTTCCAGCATCTGCAGTATTTCTCTTGCATTTAACAATCTAGTAAACCTCCTCTGAACTGCCTCCAACGCATTTACATCCTTCCTTAAATACGGAGACCTAAACTGCACACAGTATTCGAGATGTGGTCTCACCAATGCCCTGTATAACTGAACCATAACATCCTTACTTTTATTTTCTATTCCTCTCATAATAAAGGATAGCATTCCATTAGCCTTCTTTATTACTTCCTGTACCTGTTTACTAACTTTTTGTGACTCATGCACTAGAACACCTAGATCCCATTGCACTTCAGAATTCTGCAGTTATTCTCCGTTTAAGTAACACTTTTTTTAAATCTTCCTGCCAAAGTGAACAACTTCACATTTTCCCACATTATACTCCATCTGCCAGATTTTTGCACACTCACTCAACCTATCTATATCAGTCTGCATCCTCCTTACCTCCTTTTCACAACATACTTTCCTATCTATCTTTGTGTCATGTGCAAAGTTAGCTACCATGCCATCATCTAAGTCATTGATATAAATTGTAAAAGGTTGAGGCCCCAGCACAGACCCCTGCAGGACTCCACTCGTCACATCCTGCCAATCAGAAAAGGACCCATTTATGCATACACTTGGTTTTCTGCCAGTAATACTGTAAAGGGCAGAGAAGGGGAAGAGTTTTTGAAGCGTGTTCAGTAGAATTTTCTTGATCAGTATGTTTCCAACTCAACCAGGAAAGAGGCAGTGCTGGATCTGGTTCTGAGGAATGAGATGGGCCAAACGGATTAAGTGTCAATAGGGAACATTTACAGAACAGTGATCATTGCATCATAATATAGAGGTTAGCTATGGAAAAAGACAAGGAGATTTCCTGAATAAAAATATTTAATTGAAGGAGGGCCATTTTCAGTGGGGTGAAAACAGATCAGGCCCAGGTAAATTGGTATCAAAGATTGGGACACAGAACCATAACAGAACAATGGGCTGCCTTTAAATAGGAGATGGTTCAGCCACAGTTGAGGTACATTCCCACGAAGAGGAAAGGTAAGGCAACCAAAGCCAGAGTTTTGTGGATGAGGAAAGAGATAGAGAATGCGGAGTTTGCAAGTTCTCCCTGGAACGGGGGGGGGGGGGGGGGGGGGGGTTCCGCTGGGTGCTCCAGTTTCCTCCCACAGCCAAAGAGTTGCAGGTTGTTAGGTAAATTGGCCATTGTAAATTGCCCCTAGTGTAGGTAGGTGTTAGGAGAATGGTGGGGATGTGGTAGGGAATATGGGGTTAATGTAGGATTAGTATAAATGGGTGGTTGTTGGTCAGCACAGACTCCGTGAGCCCAAGGGTCTGTTTCAGTGCTGTATCTCTAAATAAGTAAATAAGACGAAGCAGAAAAAGGGTGTGTATGACATATATCAGGTCGATAATACAAGTGAGAACCAGGAGGAATATAGAAAAGTTCAGAGGGGAAATGAAAAAGTAAGAAAGAGAGGCAGAAAGAGAGCATGAGGAAAGACTGGCAGCCACATATAAAAGAGAATCCAAAAGTATTCTACAGGCATGTAAATAGCAAAACAGTAATAAGAGGAGGGGCTGTGTTGATTAAAGACTATAAAAGGGGATCCGCGCATGGAGGCAGAGGGCATGCATGAGGTACTAAATGAGTACTTGGCATGTGTCTTTACCAAGGAAGAAGATGCTGCCAAAGTCATAGTGAAATAGGAGGCAGATGAGACACTGGATGAGCTAAAAATTTATAAAGAGGTATTAGAAAGGCTGGCTGTACTTAAAAGTTGATGAGCCACCGGGACTGTTTGGGTGCATCCGAGGATGCTGAAGGAAGTAAGGGTGGAAACGCAGGAGGCACTGTCTGTAATCTTCCAATTCTCCTTAGATGCAGAGGTGGTGCCAGAGGACTGGAGAACTGCAAATGTTACATCCTTCTTCAAAAAAGGGTGTGAGGATAAACCCAGCAACAGTAGGCCAAGCAGCCTAACCTCGGTGGTGGGAAAGTTTTAAGAAATGATAATTCGGGACAAAATTAACAGTTCCTTGGACTAATGTGAATTAAATTAAGAAAAGCCAGCATGGGCTTGTGAAAGGGAAATTGTGTTTAACTAATTTGATGAGTTTTTTTCATGAGGTATCAGCGAAGGTTGATGAGGTGTGCATGGTGTTTGATAAAGTGTCACATTACAGACTTATCAGCAAAGTTGAAGCCCATGGAATAAAAGGGACAGTGGCAGCATGGATATGAAGTTGCAGGAAACAGAGAGTAATGGTGAATGGTTGTTTTTTGGACTGGAGGCAGGCATACAGTGGGGTTTCTCAGGGATTGGTACTAGAACCATTGCTTTTCTATATATATATTAATGACCTAGGCTTGGGTGCACAGGGCACAATTTCAAAATTTGCGGATGACACAAAACTTGTGAAGTGTGAGGAAGATAGTGATAGACTTCAAGAGGATGTAGAAAGGCTGGTGGAATGGGTGAACACGTGGCAGATAAAATGTAATGCAGAGAAGAGTGAAGTGATAAATTTTGGTAGGCAATATAAGCTAAAATCGTACAATTTTAAGGGGGATGGTCAGGAACAGAGAGACCCACAGAAGTCTTTGAAGGTGGCAGGGCAGGTTGAGAAAGTGATTAAAAAGGCAGAGTCCTGGGTTTTATAAATAGAGGCATAGGGTACAAAAGCAAGGAAGTTATGTTGAACATTTATAAAACACTGGTTTGGCCTCAACTGGAATATTGCGTCCAATTCTGGGCACCACACAGGATGTGAAGGTTTTAGAGAGTGCAGAAAAAATGTGAGAATGGTTCCGGGAATGTGAGGGACTTCAGTTACAAAGATAGATTGGAGAAGCTGGGCCTGTTCTCCTTAAAGAGAAGGCTGAGAGGAGATTTTGCAGAAATGTTCAAAATCATGAGGGATCTCAATAGAGTAGATAGAGAGAAACTGTTCCCAGTGGTGGAACAGTTGAGAAGCAGGGACACAGATTATAAAGGTAACTAGCAAAAGAATTAATGGCGATATGAGGAATAACATTTTTAGGATCTGGAATGTACTGCCAGTGTGTGTGATGAAGGCAGATTCAATTGTGAATTTCAAAAGGAAACCGGATAAACACCTGAAGGGAAAAAAATGCAGGGCTCTGGGCAAAGGGCTGGAAAGTTGGTCTAGCTAATTTGCTCTTGTAGACAGCCAAAACGGGCAAGATGGACCGAATGGTGCTGTAACCACTCTTTGACTCGAAGCAGACGCAAACAAATAAAGTGGAGTTTTTGTTTCCTGAATGCGTATATCTTTGGCCTCCTTGTCTCGAGAGACAATGGGTAAGCGCCTAGAGGTGGTCAGTGGTGTCAGTCGCTGTGAGGCAACTATGGAGTGACCTCTCCATGGCGCATGCCTGGGCGAATGTATGGAGGTTGAGAGTTGCCCAAGCGTCAAAACCCCCCTCTCGGCCTTTCTGGTGGGGTCCAAAGGAGTGCAGAGCACGACGTTTGGCACCGGTATGGCTGCAGGAACTGCCGGAAACATGCCAAAGGTGACACATGACCGCCTACGGGGTTCCACTCCGGATTTTCTGTTAGGGTTTACTCCCTTAGCCGTGGTCTCTCCCGAGACGCCCACAAGGCAGCTGTTCATTTGACAAATAAAACAAGTTAGGGTTATACCCTCATAACCAAAAAATACTTGCTGCAGTCAGGTGGGAGTTGAACAGTGCAAACCACCCTCACCAGGTGGCCGTAACCAATTGGGGGCTTGTCTGGGATCTGAACTGCCAGACAAACGGGAAATTTGGAAAACGGGAGGGAAAATTGACCTCTAAATTGTGGAAGGGTAAACAAACAGGTTTTCTTGTACTCTTCTGTTTTCCTCTACAGTGCTAGGAACAAAAGAAATGGCCACATTTAATGCTAAGGAGTTTGTGCAGCAGGGAGAGATATCCCATGATACAAACATACGAACACGAATTATGAGAAGTAGGCCATTCGACCCCTCTAGCCTGCTCCGCCTTTCAAGAAGATCATGGCTGATGTGTGTGTGTCTGGAATTCCACACTCCCATCTACCCACGATAACCTTTGATTCCCTTGCCTAACAAGAATCTATCTACCCCCACCTTAAAATTATTCAATGACCCTGCCTCCACCACCTTCTGAGGTAGAGTGCTCCAAAGTCGCACAACCCTCAGAGAAAAAATTTCTCCTCATCTCTGTCTTAAAAGGGCAATCCAAATTTTAAAATGGTGCCCCCTCGTTATGGACTCACCCACAAGAGGAAACATCCTTTCCACATCCACCTTGTCAAGACCATTCTTGATCTTATGTACTTCAATCAAGTCTCCACTCACTCTTCTAAACTCCAGTGAAAACAAGCCCAGTCTGTCCAACTTTTACTCAAAAGACAACCCGCTCATTCCAGGTATCAATCTAGTAAACCTCCTCTGAACCACCTCCAACGCATTCATATCCTTCCTTAAATAAGGTGACCAAAACTGCAGCAATGAATAAAGAAGGCTAATGGAATGCTATCCTTTATGATGAGAAGAATTGAAAATAAAAGTAAGGATGTTATGCTTCAGTTATACAGGGCATTGGTGAACAACAGGTATACCGTTTTGGATACTGTTGGGGGAGACGACTTACCAGGGGTAGGCAATGGGATACAGGTCTCTGGCGCAGAGTCTGTCCCTGTTGCTCAGAAGGGAAGGGGTAAGAGGAGCAGAGCATTATGTACCCTCTCCAAAGCCTCCACCGTCCTTCTGGTAGTGTAGTGACCAGAATTGCATGCAATATTCCAAGTGTGGCCTAACTAAGGTCCTGTACAGCTGCAGCATGACTTGCCAATTTTAAGACTCTGTGCCCCGACCGATGAAGGCAAGCATGCTGTATGCCGCCTTGACTACCTTATCCACCTGCGTTGCCACTTTCAGTGACCTGTGGACCTGTACGCCCAGATCTCTCTGCCTGTCAATACTCCGAAGGGTTCTGCCATTTACTGTATACTTCCCACCTGCATTCTTTCTTTCTTTGGCCTCCTTGTCTCGAGAGACAATGGGTAAGCGCCTAGAGGTGGTCACACCTGCATTAGACCTTCCAAAATGCATTACCTCACATTTGTCCGGATTAAACTCCATCTGTCATTTCTCCGCCCAAGTCTCCAACTGCTCTATATCCTGCTGTATCCTCTGACAATCCTCATCACTATCCGCAACTCCACCAACCTTTGTGTCATCCGCAAACTTACTAATCAGACCAGCTACATTTTCCTCCAAATCATTTATATATACTACAAAGCGCAAAGGTCCCAGCACTGATCCCTGAGGAACACCACTAGTCACATCCCTCCATTCAGAAAAGCACCCTTCCATTGCTACTCTCTGTGTTCTCTGACCGAGCCAGTTCTGTATCCATCTTGCCAGCTCATCTCTGAACCCATGTGACTTCACCTTTTGTACCAGTCTACCATGAGGGACCTTGTCAAAGGCTTTACTAAAGTCCATGTAGACAACATCCACTGCCCTTCCTTCATCAATCAACTTCGTCACTTCCTCAAAACACTAGATCAAGTTAGTGAGACACGACCTCCCCTTCGCAAAACCATGCTGCCTCTAGCTAATAAGTCCATTTGTTTCCAAATGGGAGTAAATCCTGTCCCGAAGAATCCTCTCTAATAATTTCCCTACCTCTGACTTAAGGCTCACCGGCCTATAATTTCCTGGATTATCCTTGCTACCCTTCTTAAACAAAGGAACAACATTGGCTATTCTCCAGTCCTCTGGGACCTCACCTGTAGCCAATGAGGATGCAAAGATTTCTGTCAAGGCCCCAGCAATTTCCTCCCTTGCCTCCCTCAGTATTCTGGGGTAGATCCCAGACTCATCATCCACCAAGTCCTCCTCTTTGGTGATGCAAAGTACTCATTTAGTACCTCGCCCATTTCCTCTGGCTCCACACATAGATTCCCTCCTCTGACCTTGAGTGGGCCAACCCTTTCCCTGGCTACCCTCTTGCTCTTTATATACATATAAAAAGCCTTGGGATTCTCCTTAATCCTGTTTGCCAATGACTTTTCATGACCCCTTTTAGCCCTCCTGACTCTTTGCTTAAGTTCCTTCCTACTTTCTTTATATTCCTCAAGGGCTTTGTCCGCAGCTTATTCCTTTAAAAAGACTGCGAAGGCTTTGGAGATGGTATAGAAAAGACTAGAATGATTCCAGAGACGAGGGATTATAGTTACAGGGATAGATTGGACAAGCTAGGGTTGTTCTTAAAGCAGGGAAGGCTAAGAGGAGATTTGATAAAGGTACTTCAAATTATAAAGGGTTTAGATACAGTTAAGAAAGAGAAAATATTTTCAATGGCTGTAGGGTTGAAAATCAGAGGGCACAGATTTGAGCTGATTGGCAAAAGAAGCAGACCCAACATGAGGAAAAGAAGTTTTACACAACCAGTGGTTAGGATTTAGAACCATAGAAAAAGTACAGCACAGGAGGCCATTCAGCCCATCGTGTCCGCACTGGCCTAATAAACTAGCCGCCCAAACTAATCCCACATCTGGTCCATAGCCCTGCAGGTTACAGCACTTCAGGTACATGTCCAGGTGACTTTTAAAAGAATTGAGGGTCTCTGTCTGCACCACCATTCCTGGCAGCGAATTCCAGACACCCACCACCCTCTGGATGAAAAAGTTTCCCCTCATGTCCCCTCTAATCCTTCTACCAATCACCTTAAATCTGTGTCACCTGGTAACTGACCTCTCCGCCAGGGGAAACAGGTCCTTTCTGTCCACTCTGTCTAGGCCCTCAATCTTGTTCACCTCTCAGGCTCCTCAGGTAAACAACCCTATCCTATCCAATCTTTCTTCATAGCTGCAACCTTCAAGCCCTGGCAACATTCTTCTAAATCTTCTCTGTACTCTCTCCAGAGCAATTATGTCCTTTCTGTAATGTGGTGACCAGAACTGCACGCAATACTCCAGCGTTTTATAAAGTTCCAGTATCACATCCCTGCTTTTGTACTCTATACCTCGGATAATAAAGGAAAGCAATCCATCTGCCTTCTTCACCACTCTATCCACCTGTCTTGCCACCTTCAGGGACCTACATTCCAAGGAACCCACTTCTTCTACCCCTCTCATTATCCTCCCGTTTATTGTGTATTCCCTCGCTCTATTTGCCCTCCCCAAATGCAGTACCTCACACTTCTCTGGATTGAATTCCATTTGCCACTTTTACGTCCACTCAACCAAACCATTGATATCATTCTAGAGTCCATGGCTTTCCTCTTCACTATTAGCTACATGGCTAATTTTTGTGTTATCAGCAAATTTCCCAATCATACCTCCCACATTTAAGTCCAAATCATTAAATTAATATATATCACAAACAACAAGGGACCCGTATATTAGGGGACAATCCCTTAGAGTTATTGTATAACCAAATTAGACCAAAGCCACACAAGGAAAATTCAAGCTGCATGAGTGATACGGCCAAACCTATGCCTGTCCATATTTCATTAACGTCAAATTACGAATTTAAGGCAATTTCAGAGTATTAAAGATTACGATAGACTGGATTACGAGAGAAATTGTTAAGACAATAAGAAAGTTGAAAGCTTCGTGTATTTTTTTAAATTATGGATTTCACTATAACTCTCCAAATTATATCAACCATTTTCTTTGTTGCAGGACCTAATGATTGTTAAAAAATAAACCCCAGAACATGTTAATTGATACTTAAATGGAATGTGAAGGCAATGCAAAACGAATTCAAATACTTTGGGGAAAGGACTTTTTCAATCAACAGTAAACCGTTTTAAAACGGATCTGACCATGAAGTGTTTTTGCATAACCACTATATAAAGTTCGTCTTAGTTTTGCAATGGAAGGGTAAATTTCCAATGTAATGTTGTGCAAGCAGCATCAGTCAATGGTTGATATGCGGAAGAGTTAATGATCCCCGGCGGGGGAAGGAACGTGACTGGGCTGCCTTGGTGGATTACAGCGAATTTACCTACCTTGGGATCTTTCTCATAGTAATACTGCTGGGTGCGGATCCACCGTCCAACCAGGTGGTCGCGGATGGTGTGAGCCAGGGCGAAGTAGTAGTCCCGAGGGGTGGCGACATTTCTGTCCTTGACCAGTGTGAAATGCAAATGCCTGTTGAAGCATTTTTTCAACTCCACCACATCCCCGAGCTCAGCGATCCCTCTCACGCTTATTTGCTTCCTCCTCTCGAAGTCTGTTAGTGGGGTGGCCATGGTATTCCCTTTGCTGGGAGGTGGTTCTGGGAGAAACAAAGATGTACACAGCACTCCAGCTCAGATCGGAGTAAGAGCCGAATCGTTAGTTGCCTCCTTCCTGCTACGAGACGTGCTTAGTACGTAGCGCATTGGACACAGGAAGGAGGGGTGGGAGAGAGGCTGAACATCGATAGCAAGTGAGCCTACCCCGCTGCAAACGACGGCACACGAAAAACTGCATTGTACTGCACAACGTCCAGTAAATGCCGAGAGTAACACGTCTCAAGGTGCATGGTCACAGAGAGCCAATTTAGAGTGCACTACCAGATAAATAATGAAACAGCACCCCCATAACAACTGATTGAGACAGATTGCACGCTCATATGAACAGAGTGAAATAGATTGCACCTCCAGATACACAGTGAGATAGTCTGCAAGTCACTATGAACAGTGAGATGGATTTGTTCCCATATAAATAGATATCGACTGCAACCTACTACCTAGGCAGGAGGAGTGCACTCTTTGTTCTAGTTCCCCTTCTCCACATTTCACAAGATATATTTAAAAACATTTCCACTTACCGATATGGTCAATCATAGACTCTATTTTTATCCCAGAATAAAACACACCAATCAGGTTTCTTTAATAAACAACAAAATTATCAATTTATTATAAAACAAGTTTTAACCAGTAATGAAGCAAAGCATAAACACACAGCTTGAAATATTAATGTTCCCTTTTTACCTAGGCCCCTCACACTCACACACACCGGTTAACCAGAAAAATAAAGGGATTTTAGTTTTTAGAGCTCTATTACAGACAAAAAACACTTGGGCTGAATACTTGCTCATTCTTGAAGAAACAGCAGATGAGATATGTTGTGTTCCAAAACTGGCATACAGTCTGGCCTCCGAGTACACACAGACGGGTCACTGGGATCTTTTAGAACAGTTCTTTTCAGTCAGCATTGAGAATTAATCTAGCAGGCTTTTCTTCAAAGACAGGAGACAAGATGAGTTAACACAATGGACTTCTCAGGGTCTTTTAGAGAGCTGCTGGAAAGCTGTGCTGGGTTGTGGTCCTCTCTTCTCTCCTTGGAAGTTCTCTGCCTTTTTATTCAACCCCAACTCAAACCAGTTCAAAAGTGAAACCGACAACCTCTTGACCTGTCACTTCTTTGTAAACAACTTCTCCAGGTGTCCAAAGGTCTCTGTTGTTTATTGAGTTGGAAGTCAGGTGGTTTCCAGAAAGGCTTGTTGTTCCTGGAAGTCATGTGATCTCCCAGGAAGGCTTGTTTTCCTCAGAAGACTTCTCAGTGCCCCTTTTAAAAAACATGTCCCAGGACTGTTCTTCAAAGTCAAGTGGCCTTTACATGACCCCCTTTGAAAACCCCAAAGTTTAACATTTCTTCAATCTTTCAAAAACGAATCTTCAAACAATATTATTTTTTAAAACAGAGGCACTTTCATAACAAACCCAATATAAATACTGAGAATAATTGCATCCCAATATAAACATTGAGATAGATTGCACCCCCATATGAACAGTGAAATACATTGCACCCCCGTATAAAGTGAAATACATTCCCCTCATAAGCAGTGAGATAGCACGAGTCCCGAAGGCTGTGTTGCCTGTCCAGTGCCATGGTTAAGGTCATCTCCTGGGGGCTGGAGAGGAACTTGGAGTGGGAGGGGTGGTCCACATGGGTACCAACGACATAGGTAGAACTAAGAAAGAGGTTCTGCTAAGGGAGTATAAGCACTTAGGACTAAATTAACGAACCACAAAGGTAAAAATCTCTGGATTACTACCTGAGACACAAGCAAATTGGCTTGAGTAAATAAGATCAAAGAGTTGAATGTGGGGCTCAAAGATTGGTGTGGGAGAAATGGGTTTTGATGAGAAAGACCCATCCGTGGCTCACTCGGGAAGTTAAGGAGAGTACTAGACTAAAAGAAGAGGCTTACAATGTTACAAAAAATAGTAGCAAGTGTGAGGATTGGGAGTGTTTTAGAAACCAGCAAAGGGCCACCAAAAAGTTGATAAAAAGGGAAAAAATAGAATGAGAGTAAACTAGACAGCAATATAAAAACAAATTGTAAGAGCTTTTATAAGTACATAAAAAGGAAGAGGGTAGCTAAAGTAGACATGGCCCCGTAGAGGCAGAGGCAGGAGAAATCATCATGGGGAATGAGAAAATGGCAGAGCCATTGAACAAATACTTTGTGTTTGTCTTCACAGTAGAAGACACAAGTTCCATAGGCAATAACCTAGGGGCTAAAAAGAGTGAGGAAATTAAGGATATTGATATCAGTCGAGAAAAGGTATTGGAGAAACCTGAGGGACTAAAATCTGACAAGTCACCGGGACCAGATGGCCTACACCCTAGGGTTCTAAAAGAGATAGCTGCAGAGATAGTGGATGCGCTGGCTATGATTTTCCAGAATTCCTTAGATTCAGGAATGTCCCATCGGATTGGAAGTTGGCAATTGTTACACCGCTTTTCAAGAAACGAGGTAGAAAGAAAACAGGGAACTACAGGCCAGTTAGCCTAACATCAGTCGTTGGGAAGAAGCTGGAAAGTATTATTAAAGAAGTCTTAACACTGCACTTGGAAAAGCATAGTATGATTAGAATAAGTCAGCATGGTTGTACTAAAGGGAGATCCTGTTTGACAAATTTATTAGAGTTTCTTTAGGATGTAACTAGTAGGGTAGATAAAGAGGAAACAGTAGATGTAGTATACCTGGATTTTCAAAAGGCATTCGATAAGGTGCCACATAAAAGATTAATAGGCAAGGTAAGGGCTCATGGTGTTGGGGGTAATATGTTAGCATGGATAGAACAGTAGTTAACAGACAGGAAGCAGACAGTGGGCATAAGTTGGGCATTTTGAAGTTGGCAGGCAGTGAATAATGGGGTGCCGCAAGGATCAGTGCTGGGGTCTCAGCTATTTACACTCTATATTAATGACTTCGATGAAGGGACAGAGAGTAATGTATCTAAGTTTGCTGATGATACAAAGCTCAGTGGAAAGGTAAGCTGCGGGGAGGATGTAGAGAGGCTGCAAAGAGATATAGACAGGCTAAGTGAGTGGGCAACAAGATGGCAAATGGAGTATAATGTAAGAAAGTGTGAAGTTGTTCACTTTGGTCATAAAAATAGAAAAGCAGAATATTTTTTCAAAGGTGGGAAGTGTTGATGTTCAGAGAGACTTGGTGGTACTCGTACAAGGAACGCACAAAGTTAATATGTAGGTGCAGCAGGCTATTCGGAAGGCAAATGGCATATTGGCCTTTATTGCAAGCGGATTGGAGTACAGGAACAAAGAAGTCTTACTAAAATTGTACAGGGCTTTGGTGAGACCGCACCTGGAATACTATGTGCAGTTTTGGTCTCCACATTTAAGAAAGGACAAACTTGCACTGGAGGCAGTGCAGTGAAGATTTACTAAAATGTTCCTTGGGATGAGGGGGTTGTTCTCCGATGAGAGGCTGAGTAAATTGGGCCTATATTCTCTGGAGTTTAAAAGAATGAGAGGTGATCCAATTGAGACATACAAGATTCTGAAAGAGCTTGATAGGGTAGAAGCTGAGAGATTGTTCCCACTGGTTGGGGAATCTAGAACACGGGGACACAGTCTCAAGATAAGGGATCATTAATTCAGGACTGAGATGAGGAGAAATTACTTCACTCAAAGGGTTGTGAATCTTTGGAATTCTCTACCCCAGATGGTTGTGGATGCTCCATCATTGAACACATTTAAGGCTGGGTTAGATAGATTTTTGGTCTCGCAGGGAATCAAGGGATATGGGGAACAGGCAGCAAAGTGGAATTGAAGCCCAAGATCAGCCATGATCGTATTGAATGGCGGAGCAGGCTCGACGGGCCATATGGTCTACTTCTGCTCCTATTTCTTGTGTTCTTGTGATTCATGGGGCACTGGCACGAGTACTGCAGAAAGAGGGAGCTGTACCTTTGGGATGGGCTTCACCTGAACTGTACCGGGACCAGTGTCCTGGCGAATCATATAATTAGGGCTGCAGAGAGGGCTTTAAACTAAATAGTGGGAGAAGGGTTCATATGAGGAGAGATGTGGAAAGTTAAAGAGAAAGGTGTTATGGCCACATGGTGTGACGTGGGTGGGTTCCTCCTGTTCAACTCCCCACTTGACTGAAGCAAGTGTATTTGTATCTAGAGCTTAGCCCCTTGGGGTTTTATTTTTCAAATAAACAGACAGCGATAGGTTTTCTTGTAGGTTTTTAAAAAGAAAAAGTCAATCGTTTATTGGTCAATACGCCTTATCCCAAAAGTGTCACAACCTCATTCACTCACGCATTCGCTCACACACAAATACATAAGAAACAGATAGTGAAGGGAAAGAGGTAGATGGGTTTTACTGGGGAAGAAGGGTTACGGTAAACCTGTTGAATTCTCTTGAAACTCGAGTTCTAGATAGTTGCAGGCCTGAGATATTTGTAGATTTCTCTCTTGATTGAAGGTGCTGTTGAAGATGGTGGGTGACTTCTAGCTCTCTCAACTGTATAATATAGATGTCGGATTTTTTTCAGCAGGGCATTTGCTTTCTGGAATGTCAGCTGATACAAGTAATTTCACCTTCTGGGTCAGTCTCTCTATCTCTCTCTGGTTGTCTTTGTTTTTAAAGTTAAACTGGGTCACCTCTCACTTCCTGTTACGAGACACTTTGTTTCTTCCCCATGATGATCACATAATGGCCCAGGACATGGCTACTTCACACCTCCATTGTTTTCAAAGAGGACATACAATTCTTGAATTTTTGAGGATAGTTGTGAGATGGGTTTCATTAACATTTTGGTTTCATTTGGCTTTGAAGATTTGCCCTTTGTCTTTGTCAGACTGTTTGAATGTACAAAAGGCAAATCCCCTTTTCCTTCGGCAGCCATTTGGACCATTGTTCATTTTTTAAAATAAAGTTTTTTTTTTAAAGACAAAGTTTGTTTTTTCCTAATTTAGTCTGTGAATATTGTATTTGTATCACACTTCCGATGTGCGTGACACCTCTCCCAAAAGGGAAAAAATGAAATTCCCTGGATTTCATTTTTGTGTTTTTTTGGGGAGGTTTAGAAAGAGGGAAAAATAGAAACAGTAAGACAGTTTAGGGTCACACCACATTGCACATTCATTTCATTCATTCCTCAGGCTTCCAGTCTACATTTTTCATCATCCTTCCTTTGGATGAGGTACCTAAAAATTGCATTTCTTTTGGTTATGTATTGTCAAATGGGGTTGTAGTTTCTCTGACACCAGTTTGTACTACTTTAGGAGTGTTAATCTCCAGGATCTTGTGATTGTTGTTGAAGCTTGTAGTATGCAAATTTTTGTTACTACTTGTGGAAAGATTCTCTGTTTGTACAAGCTAAAACCCCTTAACTAACATTTCCACAATACATGGCATTAACCATTCAAGTTCTGGCACATTGATAGTTCTTATTTCTAGGGTGATAATGGGGGGATACATTTTTTTTAGCCTCTGTGAGATGTCTGGGATTTCTTCCTGCCCCTTGTTCTACTGGATTCTGACTCTGAATTGTTGGGTTTGAATAGTTTTGGATTTGGTATCTGAGTGTGTGATTCTTCAGTGGGTAGATCACTTTTAGTTCTCTTGTGATTTTCAGAAGTGTGGTTCACTTTAGTGTAAGTTACCTTCCTTTTTCCTTTTACTTCATAGATAGGTGTTCCCTGTCTGCCCCATGTCCTCTGGGACACTACTGCTCGCAGTTAGTTGTCAGTTTTCCACTGCACTCTCCTGTAGCACTTCCCAACTCTTTGTTTTCCTGTTTTAGAACATTCCTCATCCCTATTTAAATCTTTAAAAAATGTTTCAGCTAACCATATCTTGGTTGCTTTTCTTTTAGTTTTTTTTCCAGCTTTTATCATAGCTTCTTTAAATCTTTTTGGCTGTTTCTGGGCCCTTTAAAATTTTTCTGGCTCTATCACCCCCTGTGGAATTTTTGGGACTTCTCCAGCCCTCTGCAATTGTACAGAGTTTTGTATTCTACCCTCAGTTTCTCCAGTCTCCATGTACTGCTATGAACCCTCTGGGTACAATACTGTGCTTTCTGCCAAGTCACTGCCCAGCAATAGGTCTACCCCCTACATGGGTTATCTCGGAATGATTCTGATGGTCACTACCGAACAGTGACCAACTTACTCCATAGGTAAATTTTAATTAAGGGAACCTTCAAGCATTTGCCAGTAAGCTCTTTTACTAATACCGTGGTATTTGTTCTGCTTTCCAGGGGCATTTCTGCCAGTTTGGCTGCCAGTAGTGTTTGAAAACAGCCGGTATCCCTGAGGATGGTTATCGCCTTGTCTCGTGCCTGGGACACAAAAGGAATCATTTTTCCTTTGTGCAAAAAGTTCTGATATGTGCTTTGCTTTTGCATTATAATAGAACACAGGCTTATAACTTTCAAAGCCACAGACACAGGCTTGACTGCAGCACCACTTGCTGGTTTTTTGGTATACCAACAATTGGCCTGGACATGCCCAGATTTGCCACACTGGAAACATGTCAGGTGGACTCCTACTGGTTTATCCCCTGGGTTTCTTCTTTTGAAAGTTGGAGACTGGTCAAGTTTTCCTTCCCTGCTCTCCTTTTCTCTCAAGGCCATCTCTGCTTTTTCTGCATCCCTTCTATCTCTCCCTGGCTTATATGAGTCACTAGACCTAAATTTATTCAGAGTTAGGGATTTATGTTTTAATTCATAGTTGTCAGCCATTTTTGCTGCTTCCCTTACTCTTGTGACTCTTCGTTCTTCAATGTCGGTTCTAAGGATAGTTGGGATGCTATTTTTAAACTCTTCCAGCAACATCACTGCTCTCAAATATTCAGATGAGGGTTCTAATTTGAGAGACCGTATCCAGCGATCAAAAGCCATTTGTTTGATTCTTTCTAATTCAATGTTCGTCTGTATGAGTCTTTTCTGGGTGTGTCAGAATGTATATGCTCCTGGTACCAACTCATAAGCATTTAGAATTGCAGTTTTAATTTGTTCATAATCAGAGGAACTTTCTTCTGATAACAGGAAAAAAGCTTCATGAGCCTTATCCACAAACTCGCCTTGTAAGTGGAGAGTTCAAACTTATTTCGGCCATTTTAGCTTGGTAGCTATTTTCTCAAATGAGACAAAATTTGACTCAACCTTCTCCTCATTAAATGTTGGCACCAGTCTTGAATGTCTCAGCACATCAAAGTTTTGCTGTGAATTGGGGATAAGGTTTGAATGATGAGCAGCATTTTCATTTTGGATTTGCAGTCTCCGTTACTCAAACCTTCTTGCTGCTTGCTCTCTTTGCATCTCTCTTTCCTCTTTTTCCTTTAGAAACTCCCTTTCCTCATTTTCCTTTTGAAACTGCATCTTTTTCTTTTTCAACTGAAACTTCCTTTCTTCCTTTTCCTTTTGAAACTCTCTTTCCTCTTTTTCCTTTTGCTGAAGCTCTTCCCTTTTCATCTGTAACTAGATTCTAGCTAGAATTATTTTTTCAGACTCTGATTCTGGGCTTTCCTCTTCTAGTTCAGGGGTAAGTTTAAAATGGCTGGCTAGACTTTTCACCAGTTCAGGTTTCTTTGCTTTTTAACTGTAAGTGATTCCTTACTCAAGAAGGGATATACTTACATCGGAAGCAGTTCAGAGAAAGTTCAATAGGCTGCTTCCTGGGATGAAGGGGCTGTCTTAAGAGGAAAGGTTGAGAAGGTTGGGCCTATACTCATCGGAGTTTACAAGAATGAAAGGTGATCTTATTGAAACATATAAGATTCTGAGAAGAGGCCTGCTAGCCGACCCGAACCCGACAGGACCCGACGACATGTGTCGGGTTCGGGTTGGTTCAGGCCCATCTTCCGGGGCCGGCTTTCGGGCTCGGGTCAGGTCGGGCCGAGTCCAGATCGAGTCGGGTGGAGCCGGACACATACGGCAAGTGCTCAGCTGGTAAGTATTAAAAATAAAAAAACTTACCTGAGCTGGGAGTCCGGGACGAAACTGAGTCTGTGCAGTGAGCGAGTGACGTCACTATGCGCTGCAGCTTCTTGCAGGTTCGATGTCAGGTACATAAGTAAAGGGATGGTTGGGTCGGGCTAAGGTTGGGCCAACTAGTGGTGGGTTTGGGTCGGTTCGAGCTCAGGGCAAAATTGCAGGGACTCGGGCCGGGTCGGGCTCGGGCCCGCTGTGATTCGGTCGGGTTCTTTTTCCCGACCTAAAGCAGGCCTCTAATTTTGAGAGGGTTTGACCAGGATGTTTCCCTGCTTGGGGGAATCTAGAACGAGGGGGCACAGTTTAAAAACAAGGGTTCTTCCATGTAAGACTGAGATGAGGAGGAATTTCTTCTCTCAGAGGATCATTAATATTTGGAATTCTCTTCCATAGACAGCAGCGGAGGCTGGGTCATTGAATATATTCAAGGCTGAGTTGGACAGATTTTTGATCTACAAGGGAATCAAAGGTTATGGAGGGGGGGAGGGGGGGGCGGGCTGACAGGAAAGTGGAGTTAAGGCCACAATCAGATCTGCCATGATCTTATTGAATGACAGAGCAGGCCCAAGAGGCTGAACAGCCTACTGTTGCTCCTATGGTGGTGGACAATTAAACAACTAACTGGAAGAGGTGGCTCAAATATCCCCTTCCTCAATAATGGGGGAGCCCAGCATATCAGTGCAAAAGATAAGGCTGAAGCATTTGCAACAATCTTCAGCCAGAAGTGCCAAGTGGATGATCCATCTTGGCCTCCTCGTGAAGTCTCCAGCATCACAGATGCCAGTCTTCAGCCAATTCGATTCACTCCGCGTGATATCAAGAAACGACTGAAGGTACTGGATACTGCAAAGGCTACGGGCCCTGACAACATTCCGGCAATAGTACTGAAGACCTGTGCTCCAGAACTTGCCACGCCCCTAGCCAAGCTGTTCCAGTACAGCTACAACATTGGCATCTTCACGGCAATGTGGAAAATCGCCCAGGTATGTCCTGTACACAAAAAGCAGGACAAATCTAAACCGGCCAATTACCGCCCCATCAGTCTACTCTCAATCATCAGTAAAGTGATGGAAGGTGTCATTGACAGTGCTATCAAGCGGCACTTACTTAGCAATAACCTGCTCAGTGACACTCAGTTTGGGTTCCGCCAGAGCCACTCAGCTCCTGACCTCATTACAGCCTTGGTTTGAACAAGGACAAAAGAGCTAAATTCAAGAGGTGAGGTGAGAGGCACTACCCTTGACATCAAGGCAGCATTTGACTGAGTATGGCACATCAAGGAGCCCTAGAAAAACTGGAGTCAATGGGAATCAGGGGGAAAACTCTCTGCTGGTTGGAATCATAGCTAGCGCAAAGGAAGATGGTTGTGGTTGTTGGAGGTCAATCATCTCAGCTCCAGGACATCACTGCAGGAGTTCCTCAGGGTACTGTCCTCGGCCTAACCATCTTCAGCTGTTTCATCAATGACCTTCCTTAAATCATAAGGTCAGAAGCTGATGATTGCACAATGTTCAGCACCATTCGCAACTCCTAAGATACTGAAGCAGTCCATGTAGAAATGTAAAAGCTGCCTGAGAAGCGGTCACACATTCGCAGAAAGCATCTGTGGTGATCACATATCAGGTTCACCTAGGTTGAGAGGGCTCCTTTAATTGTGGCATCTGCAGGTGGTAGCCTGGTGGGAGGTCTGATGGCCACATGAGTGCAGTCTATGAACATTACCACCTATGGTTCTCTGGCAATGGTGCCAGAACCAATGGCCCTCTGGGCCTGGCTATGAAGCGGACATACTCACTGGCTCTCCAGTGCAGGGAACTGGGGACCTCCCTGATGCATTGATGTACTGCGGACTGTGTGATCCCACAAAGGTCTCTGGTGGGCCCCTAAAAAGCTGCAGAGGTGTCAGGCTTGAGAACCACTGCCACTATGAGGAACAACAGCCCAGGGGCTGCAGGTCATCCTTGAGCAAGGCACAGAGACGTGTCACCACCCTCGCTACATGCGCAATCGCCTCTGACACTGGCGCTCTGACATCCGATGGCATGTCATGTGGGGCCTGTAGATGCATAGCAAACGAAATGGCGAGCTCCCCTTGCGGGCTGCTGCTCACAACTGGGGGCCTTTACGTGGATCGCATCTGCTGTTGATATTGCCTCTGGCGCATATGGATCCTCACGAGCAGAGGATCACACAAAGTAGGGTAAGCCATACCTATTTCCGTGTGATAAATAAAGTTGAACCCTTCATGTATTTGAAGGATCCTAACAGGGACAGGGATTGGTGTTGATGGGTACATCAGCTGCTTTCCTGGAGCAACTATGTGGCGTGCCATGGCATTGCCCATCTTGGCCAACACTCAGAGTGGCACAGAATGACCACATAAAGATCATACCAGCTGAATTGATTGCCCCCACCATCCATCTAGCCTTAATGCTCCTGCCCTTTCTAGCACCCTCCTCACACACGGGGTGCCTAGGTGTGCCATTGCTCCCTGACAAACACAAACAAACACAGAACGTACACTGTTAACGGAGGGATGGCACACAGTACCTCCCTTCATGCCAGCAGAGCTTTCCCACCAGTAATTCCAGACCCCTCCCTCTAAGAATGCAGAGTGAGACCCCTGTGTATCTCCCCCTCCCTCCTCCCTTCCAGTATGCAGAGTGAGGCCCCTGTAATGCCATCCTCCCTCCTCCCTTTAAGAACGCAGAGTGAGACCCCTGTGTATCCCCCCCTCTTCCAGTATGCAGAGTGAGACCCCTGAAATGCCCCACTCTCTCCTCCCTTTAGGAATGCAGAGTGAGACCCCCTGAAAAGAAACTTACCTTCTGCCATGAAACCTTCTGCCTCTGTGGACCTGCCGGCTTTTCCAATCGTGAACGGGACAGCACTTGACGGCCGCCCGTTCATCGAAAAATAAGGAAGTGTCAATGGAGAGGTGGCGGGCTGCATAATCAACAGGGGTAAGTACCGTTTACCATATGCAAATTGTTGTGCCGCCGGTGTGGGCTGGGTGGGGGGGGGGTGCGTGGACCGACGACCCCGTGCCACCGGTAATTTGGGGAGGGCCCTTCTCAACATTGCGGGTCGAGGCGGGCCTCTCTCCGCAGCATTTTACCGGCCCCCGCGCCGTGACCCGTGGCATCAAGGGGCCGGTAAAATTAAGCCCACTGTGTGCAGTTTTGGTCTCCACACTTAAGAAATGATATACCTGCACTGGAGGCAGTGCAATGAAGATTTACTAAATTGGTCCCTGGGATGAGGGGGTAGTCCTATGATGAGAGGCTGAGTAAATTGTGCCTATATTCTCTGGAGTTTAGAAGAATGAGAAGTGATCTAATTGAGACATAAAAGATTCTGAAAGGGCTTGATAGGGTAGAAGCTGAGAGATTGTTCCCACTGGTCAGGGAATCTAGAACACGGGGACACAGTCTCAGGATAAGGGGCCAATCATTCAGGACTGAGATGAGGAGAAATTACTCAACAATCAAAGGGTTGTGAATCTTTGGAATTCTCTACCGCAGAGGGTTGTGGATGCTCCATCATTGAATACATTTGAGGCTGGGATAGATAAATTTTTGGTCTCACAGGGAATAAGGGATATGGGAAGCAGGCAGGAAAGTGTAATTGACTCCCAAGATCAGCCATGATCGTATTGAATGGCGGAGCAGGCTCGATGGTCCATATGGTCTACCTCTGTTCCTATTTCTTGTGTTCTTGACATATCATCATCACCATGGGTCAAGCTAGCAACAGATCTGTGCTCTGTGGGCAGCGAAGACTATCTGCTAGTGGCTGACAAAATTCCCTATTGTGCAGAAGCATCGAGACACAACAAGTACAGCAGGGGCCAACATTGTTAGTGCCAAATTTAGTCTTTTTGGTGCCCTGGTAGAAGTAGTGCCTGACAATGGCCCACAATACACCGGAAAATCATTCCAGCAGATGTGTGAACAATGGTCCATCAACCATGTCACATCATCACCCAGATAACATCGTTCATATGGTTAGGACAGTCAAATTGCTGATCAAAAAGTATTCAGAGTTGATGATTCATCTTGGCCTCCTCCTGAACTCCCCATCATCACAGATGCCAGACTTCAGCCAATTCGATTCACTCCGTGTGATATCAAGAAACGACTGAAGGCATTGGATACTGCAAAGGCTATGGGACCTGACAATATTCCAGCAATAGTATTGAATACCTGTGCTCTGGAACTTGCCGCGCACCTAGCCAAGCTGTTCCAGTACAGCTACAACACTGGCATCATCCCGGCAATGTGGAAAATTGCTCAGATACGTCCTGTACACAAAAAGCAGGACAAGTCCAACCTGGCCAATTACCGCCCCATCAGTCTACTCTCAATCATCAGTAAAGTGATGGAAGCTTTCATTGACAGTGCGATCAAGTGGCACTTGCATAGCAATAACCTGCTCAGTGATGCTCGGTTTGCATTCCGCCGGGGCCACTCAGCTCTTCACCTCATTACAGCCTTGGTTCAAACATTGTCAAAAGAGCTGGACTCAAGAGGTGAGGTGAGAGTGACTGCCCTTGACATCAAGGCAGCATTTGACCAAGCTCTAGCAAAACTGAAGACAATGGGAATCGGGTGGAAAACTGTCCAGTGGTTGGAGTCATACCTAACACCAAGGAAGATGGTTGTGGTTGTTGGAGGTCAATCATCTCAGCTCCAGGACATCACTGCAGGAGTTCCTCAGGCTACTGTCCTAGGCCCAACCATCTTCAGCTGCTTCATCAATGACCTTCCTTCAATCATAAGGTCACAGTGGGGATGGTCGCTGATGATTACACAATGTTCAGCACCTTTCGCGACTCATCAGATACTGAAGCAGCCCATGTAGAATAGGATAATATCCAGGCTTGGGCTGATAAGTGGCACGTAACATTTGAGCCACACAATTGCCCGGCAATGACCATCTGCAACAAGAGAGAATCTAACCATCTCCCCTTGACATTCAATGGCATTCTTCTTTGGCCTCCTTGTCTCGAGAGACAATGGGTAAGTGCCTGGAGGTGGTCAACGGTTTGTGGAGCAGCGCCTGGAATGGCTATAAAGCCCAATTCTAGAGTGACAGACTCTTCCACAGGTGCTGCAGAAAAATTTGTTTGTCGGGGCTGTTACACAGTTGGATCTCCCCTTGCGCTTCTGTCTTTTTTCCTGTCAACTGCTAAGTCTCTTCGACTCGCCACACTTTAGCCCCGCCTTTATGGCTGCCCACCAGCTCTGACGATCGCTGGCAACTGACTCCCACGACTTGTGATCAATGTCACAGGACTTCATGTCGTGTTTGCAGACGTCTTTAAAGCGGAGACATGGACAGCCAGTGGATCTGATACCAGTGGCGAGCTCGCTGTACAATGTGTCTTTGGGGATCCTGCCATCTTCCATGCGGCTCACATGGCCAAGCCATCTCAAGCGCCGCTGACTCAGTAGTGTGTATAAGCTGGGGATGTTGGCCACCTCGAGGACTTCTGTGTTGGAGATACGGTCCTGCCACCTGATGCCAAGGATTCTCCGGAGGCAGCGAAGATGGAATGAATTGAGACGTCGCTCTTGGCTGACATACATTGTCCAGGCCTCGCTGCCATAGAGCAAGGTACTGAGGACACAGGCTTGATACACTCGGACTTTTGTGATCCGTGTCAGTGTGCCATTTTCCCACACTCTCTTGGCCAGTCTGGACATAGCAGTGGAAGCCTTTCCCATGCGCTTGTTGATTTCTGCATCTAGAGACAGGTTACTGGTGATAGTTGAGCCTAGGTAGGTGAACTCTTGAACCACTTCCAGAGCGTGGTCGCCGATATTGATGGATGGAGCATTTCTGACGTCCTGTCCCATGATGTTCGTTTTCTTGAGGCTGATGGTTAGGCCAAATTCGTTGCAGGCAGCTGCAAACCTGTCGATGAGACTCTGCAGACACTCTTCAGGGTGAGCTGTTAAAGCAGCATCGTCAGCAAAGAGGAGTTCCCTGATAAGGACTTTCCGTACTTTGGTCTTCGCTCTTAGACGGGCAAGATTGAACAACCTGCCCCCTGATCTTGTGTGGAGGAAAATTCCTTCTTCTGAAGACTGGAACACCTGTGAGAGCAGCAGGGAGAAGAAAAACCCAAACAGTGTGGGTGCGAGAACACAGCCCTGTTTCACGCCACTCAGGATAGGAAAGGGGTCTGATGAGGTGCCGCTATGCTGAATTGTGCCTTTCATATTGTCATGGAATGAGGTGATGATACTTAGTAGCTTTGGTGGACATCCGATCTTTTCTAGTAGTCTGAAGAGACCACATCTGCTGACGAGGTCAAAGGCTTTGGTGAGATCAATGAAAGCAATGTAGAGGGGCATCTGTTGTTCACGGCATTTCTCCTGTATGTCAATGGTCGATCTCTCTGCACAAAAGCCACACTGTGCCTCAGGGTAGACACACTCGGCCAGCTTCTGGAGCCTGTTCAAAGCGACTCGAGCAAAGACTTTCCCCACTATGCAGAGCAGGGAGATTCCACGGTAGTTGTTGCAGTCACCGCGGTCACCTTTGTTTTTATAGAGGGTGATGATATTGGCATCGCGCATGTCCTGAGGTACTGCTCGCTCGTCCCAGCACAGGCAATGGCATTACCATAGCTGAATCCCCCACTATCAACATCCTGGGGGTTACAACTGACCAGAAACTGAACTGGAGTAGCCATATAAATACTGTGGCTACAACAGCAGGTCAGAGGCTAGGAATCCTGCGGCGAATAACTCACCTCCTGACTACGCAAAGCCTGTCCACCATCTACAAGGCACAAGTCAGGAGTGTGATGGAATACTCTCCACTTGCCTGGATGGCTGCAGCTCCAACAACACTCAAGAAGCTTGACACCATCCAGGATAAACAGCCCGCATGATTGGCACCCCATCAACAAACATTCACTCCCTCCACCACCGACGCCCAGTGGCAACAGTGTGTACTATCTACAAGATGCACTGCAGCAACGCACCAAGGATCCTTAGACAGCACCTTATAAACCTGTGACCTCTTCCACCTAGAAGAACAAGAGCAGCAAATGCATGGGAACACCACCACCTGCAAGTTCCCCTCCAAGCCACACACCATCCAGACTTGGAACTATATCGCCGTTCCTTCACTGTCGCTGGGTCAAAATCCTGGAACTCCTTTCTTAGCAGCACTGTGGGTGTACCTACCTCACATGGACTGCAGCGGTTCAAGAAGGCAGCTCACCACCACCTTCTCAAGGGCATTTAGGGATGGGCTATAAATGCTGTCTAGCCAGCGATGCCCACATCCCATGAATGAATAAAAAATAATATAAAATGAGACAGAACGCTCCCCATATAAAGTGAAGTATTCTACACCCTCATTATAAATACCAAGACAGAATGCACACCTATAAATTGTGCAATAGAGTTTACCCCCATATTGTGAGATAGACTGGGCTCACATATAAATAGTGAGTCAATTAAACCTATAAATGTAGTCAGACAGACTGCACCCCCAATTGTCTGCCGCATTTTCCTACATTAAAATATTGACCACACTTCAGAAGTATTTAATTGGTTATTAACTGTTTTTGGATGTCCTGAGGTTGTGAAAGGCGCTATATAAATGCAAGTTCTTTTCTTTCCTTTTATTGTAAATATTGTGAAATTTAAGTACAGTTTAAGAAGGGAATTATAGGAAATAACAAATTCAGCCTTGTTCTACCCAATTATTGTTCAGGTTAGTTATAGTTAGAAGCACTACTCTACTCCCTGTTTAATGTGTGATTTCATGATCTCATCTATCAAGACAGGACTAACTTGCAGCTTGCTGTGGGCAGATATTATTCCACTGTGGAACAAATGTTAGTTTTTTTTTGTATAGTTGGGAATTCCTGTGGTATAGTACAACCCTGATTATTTATACTCCTATTATCCACATTTTTAATTACCCATGAGAACTTTAGCAGAAGGTGGAATGTTCAGATTAACAATCCTCTTGCCAGCAAGATCAGGAGGAGCTGCTCAGCTGATCTGCTGTCTCCCAGCTCACGCTTTCCATTCTAAACACATTTTTAAATATTTAAAAATTAATTCTCGAGGAGTGGGCACCATTGGCAGTTATTTCCCATCCTTAGCTGTCCTGAGTTAGATACAACTGAGTGGCTTGCCAGGCCATTTCAAAACGTGAATTTTCGTTATGGAGTTGGGAATCCATTGGAAAGTAGTTAATTGGCCTGGGTTAATGCCTGGCCAATGGAGGTGCCGGAAGCGTCCTAGAGGCGGGAACAGGTCAAAGCATCAGGCTTGAATGGCACCCCATCCACCACCTTCAATATTCACTCCCTTCACCACCTCCAATTGGGCACCGGACTCGCACCCAGGCCAATTAACTACTTTCCAATGGGTTCTCGACCCCATAACAAAAATCAGCCCAATAGGTCAAATGGCCTCCTTCTGTACTGTATGATTCTGTGAGAACCGTGAGTTCAAATGTTATCATGGCACTTTAAAAATCTTAAATCCATTCAAAAAATGTGGAAATAAAAAGCTGGTTTCAATAAAAGTGACCATGGATTATCATAAAATCCAAGCTTGTTCAGCCGTCCTTACCCAATTTGGCCTATACAGTCTCACCAAGGCTCCTTCGACAGCACCTTCCATAACCTGTGACCTCTACCATCTAGAAGGACAAGGACAGCAGATGCATTGGAACGCCACCACCTGCATGTTCTGCTCCAAGCCACACACCACCCTGACTTGGAACTATATCGCCATTCCTTCACTGTCGCTGGGTCAAAATCCTGGAACTCCCTTCCTAACAGCACTGTTGGTATACCTACACATCTCATGAATGAATAAAAAAAATTCAGGGCAATCTTAAAAGACAAGTGGCAGCCATGGCCGGGCTAGCCATTGCCTTTAGTGATGCAGCACCAGGGAGATCGGAGGGCCTCTGTAGGCCAGCACCCCATTTCTCTGATACCTTCCTGGAGGCACTAATTGATGTAGTATCAGTGAGGAGAGAGCTGTTCTTCCAAGCCTCAGGAAGGAGAAGTCGGCCCAGCAAGACCAAGAAGGCGTGGATGGAGGCCACCGAGGCCAGCAGCTGGGAACCCATGAGAAGGACCTGGGTCCAGTGTAAAGAAAGGTTCAATGACCTCTTGTGGTCTGGTAAGGTGAGTGGTCAGCAGCACCTGGTTCATTGGGTACCAACTCCCTAAGCACCAGAAAGCATGTGAGATTACCTCAGAAAATGTTCATGGTTCTACCGCACATTGTCAAAGTAAACAGTCACAACATTGAGACATAGCCACCCTCACATATGGGGCAACATTCAGATGAGGACATCACTGATGGTAGCATCAGCCCACGTGTATATCATGCTGTAGGAGATAAGGGAGGGAAACCTACTCATGAAACGTTCTCCTCTCATCCTGCAAGGGAAGAGAGTCCATAATATACAGGAGATGGCCAGAAAGGGAGGTGGAGTGGGCCCAGCTCCAGACGGCGATAGCAGTGGAGGAGACAGCACTAGAGATCGCCGGGGTGCTCTTTAGACATTTGGTAGGGGATGGCTAGATGAAAGACCAAGAGCAACAGGGTCATTGGGCAGCTCTTTCTTGAAGTGAAGGGCATGGAGGAGATGCCTGCCCAATGTGAGCTATGGATTTAAGACTGCTGTCATCTGAGGGAATGGTTGTGCTGGGGCACTTATTGAGTAGGACCGGTTCTTATCACTATTTTCTTGTGTGTCCTATAGGGCTAGTTGCAGAGAGGCACCAAAGTGGACCTGCCAAATCAGTGCCGACATCCTTGGCAGTTGTGGCGGGGGGAGGTGGAGGAGTCTACGGAATCTGCACTGTCACATCATATCTGGCATCTTCCACCACTGCATAGACACTTTGTTGGGCCACAGATGTAGCATAAAAAGGGGAACACAGGGTGAACCACACAACACAAGCGCGCAGTAGTAGGAAGGTGAGGCAGAGACAGCTGTGGGCAGTCCGCCTTAGAAAGACAGAGGACAGACACAGTGATGCTTCACAGGGCAAAGATGCTGACCTCAGGACTCACAGACAAGATGAAGCAGTGACAGATAAGTTCCTATTTGTCAGAGTTCCCTGAGGTCTTGAGGAACCATGGGCATGTATGCAGTGCATGTGCTCTGTCATGACTCAGGGATTCAATCATAGGAGCTCCTCCACTGAGAGATTGGGCAACTTCTTGGAGAGCCAAATGCAGCATCACTCTGAGTGGGTGCAGGAGCCGCGTGCTGATATGCACAGAGGGAGTAACAATTTCTGTAGCATTGACCACTCAGTGCCCCTGATGGTGCAAAGGTGATCAGAGTGGATGCCAGCTGCATCCCGGTCAGTGGCCGTTTTCAGCATCCACAGGCGCTAGGAAAGAGCTGAGATGGTCCTAGCGGCAGACGAACAGGCCACCCTCAGGAGACACTGGCATCACCCTTCGGCCTCTCACCCCCTGTGATTCAGGAGCCATCTGTGTGCCAGGGCCCTGTCATGGAAGCAGTCCCTGCCATGATGCAGGCACAGCAGTCTGTGGAGGAGCCCACACATGCACCTCCAAGATGAGGATGGAAGCCATGGCCATCTTAGCTGGAGGCAGAGAGTAGGAGTCGGCTCACCTTATCCTCTGCCACAGTGGGAGCATCCCCTATAAGTGTTGGGGAGAGGAAGGCGCCACGGTGTTGAATTTACTTAAGGGTCACCTGGGTGCTACTGTCTACATCTGTCTGTTATTTCGTTTGCCTCACAATATAACGTCTATATTTCACAGGTGTTCTCTGACAGGTGTTGATACCTCATTTCAAAAGGGGAACATCGCATTGTGGGGCAGGTGGTGGGATGTGGGGCCCTGTGAATGTTATGTGCCTATGCCTTGTGATGTTGGATGATGGTGAATGGAGGAGCCCTCCATCTGTATGCTCATGGCTGCCAATGAAACCTCACAGTTTAGGGTCATAGCAGTGAAATAGCTCTGTATGCTCTGGAAGGTGAGTTGTGGAGTCATCAGCTGCAAGGGCTCAGGGGAAGATCAGGTGATCTTGAGGTCTGGGACGGCATGGCTGGGCATCCTCTGCTGCCTGGGCATCGACCACCTCTGCAGCTATCCTTTCCTCTTCCTCTTCTTTCTCCTCCCAGTTCTCCTCCAAGGTGGAGTGGCGTTCCAGCTCCTCCTCCTCCTCCTCCATCTCCAGGTTTCTTTCCAGTGTCATGAAGTGCAGGGCACAGCAAACAACCATGATACGGGAGACTCTGGCTGGCTCAACTGACCAGTCAAGGCAACAGAAGCGCATCTTCAAGAGGCCAATGATTTTTCAATGCAGGTCTGTGTTAGGAGATGCCTCTGGTTGTAGCTCCTCTCACCATCTGTGTCTGGGTTTCAAGCAGACATCAGGAGCCACCTCCTTAAGGGATAACCCTTTTTCTCCAGCAGCCACCTACGGAGTCTGGATCAGGGCCTGAAGAGGTGCGGCACCTGGGACTCTCGCAAGATGAAGGAGTCATGACAGCTGCCCAAGAACTAGGCACAGACTTGCAAGGCCTGTGGTCATAGACCAGCTGGACATTCAATGAGTGGTCGTGTTCAGGAATCTGACTGGCTGGTCTGTTGGTGCCTCATAGCTACATGGGTGCAATCAATGGCCCCCTGGATCTGAGGGAATCCATCGATGGCAGGAAAGCCCAAAGCTCTCTGTGCCTGTACTGTCCCATCTGAGTCAAAGTGATTGTAGTCCTCCAACCTCCTCAATATGACATCCATCACCTGCCTGATGGCGTTATGAGCTGCCGATCACAAGATGCCATCTAGGTTTCCAACTGCTCCCTGGAACAAGCTGGTTGCATAGAAATTCAGGATGACGGTGATCATGACGGCTGCAGGTAAGGGACTGCCATGGGGGCTGCGAGGCCATTGTGGATCAGAGCACGCAGATCTGAGACTATCTACCTGGATAGGCGCAGGCTCCTATGGCACTGATGCTCTGACATTTGCAGGTAGCTGATTCTTGGGCGATAAACCCGATGTCTTGGGTAGTGTCCTCTTCCCCTTGCACCCCCCTGCTGTGTTCCTCTGGCCTCCTATTGTCCAAGAGGTTGCATCTGCTGCAGCTCTTCCTAGCTGCTATGTCCAATGTTAGAGTAGCCTGTTCCCATGTGAACTCTCTCAGCTGCACCTTGTGTATTCACCGGGCCTTCCCCTGCCAACCCTAGGTGCCCAAATGATGCCAGCAGTCTCACGTCCCTCACCAGATTCCTGTCATTCACCCTGAGAAAAGGAAGTCTTACAGCTCCAGCAGTGGTTACTCTGTGGCACTTTCGGAGTAGTTGAGCTTTATTTTGTGCCTTACAGACATGTTCAGTGAAATGAGTATGCTGATAAAACTACACAAAATGAAGTAGACTGCACACATTTTGCTATAAATTACAATTAGAGCTGTCGTTAACAGGCTGAAAAAATCAGCAGTCTCTGCAAGCGAACAGGGCTATAAACTAATAAGGGGCGGTGGGAGGATTCAGGAAAGGGTAAGTTCAAAAGCAGTAAGGGAAATGTCAAGGCTCTAGAGCAGAGCTGCGTTTTGGGTAAAAAATAAGCAGAGTGGATCAGGAAGGGACAATGAGGGTAACAAAGGTAATAGCACATTAGTGACTAAGATGCATCAGGGAAATTTAGAAAAAAAATCAAAGCTAAAGACACTATATATGAATGCATGAAGCATTCACAACTAATTAGATGAATTAATAGCACAGATAGATATTAGTCGGTTTGATCTAACAGCTATTATGGAAGCGTAGTTGCAAAGTGACCAATGTTTGGAACTGAATACACCTGGACTCTTAACTTTTAAGAGAGAGGCAAATGGAAAAGGAGAAGGAACAAAAGTAAACATGGGTCCCTTAGAGGCAGAGGCAGGTGAAATTATAATTGGGAATGAGGAAATGGCAAAGACATTAAACAAGTACTTTGTATCTGTCTTCACATTAGAAGATACAAAACCATTGCAGAAGTAATGGCGAACCAAGGGTCCAGTAAAAATGATGAACTTAAAGAAATCATTATAAGAAATGTACTGGAGAAATTAATGAGACTAAGTGACGACAAATTCCCTGGACCTGACAGCCTGCATCCTAGGGTTTTAAAAGAGGTAGGTGCAAAGATAGTGGATGCATTGGTTTTGATTTTCCAGAACTCCTTAGAATCTAGAACAGTTCCAAAGGAATGGAAAACATAAAACATAACCCTGTTAATTAAGGACGGAGGAAGAGAGAAATCGGGAAACGATACGCCAGTTAGCCTAACATCTGTAGTAGGCAAAATGTCAGAATCGATTATAAGGGATGTGGTATCAGGGCACTTAGAAAATCATAATATGATTAAGCAGAGTCAACATGGATTAATGAAACAGAAATCATGTTTGACAAATCTGTGAGAGTTTTTTGAGGATGTAACTAGTAGGATGGATAAGGGGGAACCAGTGGATGTAGTGTATCTGGATTTTCAAAAAGCATTTGATAAGGTGCCACACAAGGGGTTACTGCACAAAATTAGGACTCATGGAATATATTAGCACAAATTGAGGATTGGTTAATGGACAGAAAACAGAGAATAGGAATAAACAAGATATTTTTGGGTTGGCAGGATGTAACTTGCGGTGTACCACCAGGATCAATACTTGGGACTCAGCTATTTACAATCTATATTAATGACTTAGATGAGGAGACTGAGTGTAATGTATCCAGGTTTGCTGATGATACAAAGTTTGGTGGGAAGGTAAGCGGTGAGGAGGATGCAAAGAAACTGCAGAGGGATAGTGATAGGTTGGATAAATGGACAACAACATAGCAGATGGAATACAATGTAATGAATTGTGAAGTTATTCATTTTGGTAGGAAAAATGAAAAAAAGCAGTATATTTTTGAATGGTGAGAGACTGGTAAATATTTCCATTCAGAAGAACCTGAGCATCCTTGTACATGAGTCATAGAAAGTTAACATGCAGATAAAGAAAGCAATTAGGAATGCAATGGTATGTTAGCTTTTGTTACAAAGGGATGGGAGGATAAGAGTAATGAAGTCTTACTACAATTATATAGGGCACTGGTGATGCCATGACTGGAGTACTGTGTGCAGTTTTAGTCTCCTTACCTAGAGGGAGTGCAACAAAGAACAAAGAACAGTACAGCATAGGAACCGGCCATTCGGTCCTCCAAGCCTGCGCCGATCTTGATGCCTGTCTAAAGTAAAACCTTCTGCACTTCCGGGATCCGTATCCCTCTATTCCCACCCTATTCATGTATTTGTCAAGATGCCTCTTAAACGTCGCTATCGTACCTGCTTCCACCCCCTCCCCCGGCAGCAAGTTCCAGGCACTCACCACTCTGTGTAAAAGACTTGCCTCGCACATCCCCTCTAAACTTTGCCCCTCGCAGCTTAAACCTATGTCCCCGAGTAACTGACTCTTCCACCCTGGGAAAAAACTTCTGACTATCCACTCTGTCCATGCCACTCATAACTTTGTAAACCTCTATCATGTCGCCCCTCCACCTCCGTCGTTCCAGTGAAAACAATTCGAGTTTATCCAACCTCTCCTCATAGCTAATACTCTCCAGACCAGACAACATCCTGGTAAACCTCTCCTGTACCCTCTCCAAAGCCTCCACGTCCTTCTGGTAGTGTGGCGACCAGAATTGCACGCAATATTCCAAGTGTGGCCTAACTAAGGTTCTGTACAGCTGCAGTATGACTTGCCAATTTTTATACTCTATGCCCCGACCGATGAAGGCAAGCATGCCGTATGCCTTCTTGACTACCTTATCCACCTACGTTGCTACTTTCAGTGATCTGTGGACCTGTACGCCCAGATCTCTCTGCCTGTCAATACTCCCAAGGGATCTGCCATTTACTGTATACTTCCCACCTGTATTAGACCTTCCAAACTGCATTACCTCACATTTGTCCAGATTAAACTCCATCTGCCATTTCTCCACCCAAGTCTCCAACCGATCGATATCCTGCTGTATCCTCTGACAATCCTCATCACTATCCGCAACTCTACTAACCTTTGTGTCGTCCGCAAATTTACTAATCAGACCAGCTACATTTTCCTCCAAATCATTTATATATACTACAAACAGCAAAGGACCCAGCACTGATCCCTGCGGAACACCACTAGTCACATCCCTCCATTCAGAAAAGCACCCTTCCACTGCTACCCTCTGTCTTCCATGACCAAGCCAGTTCTGTATCCATCTTGCCAGCTCACCTCTGATCCCGTGTGACTTCACCTTTTGCACCTGTCTGCCATGAGGGACCTTGTCAAAGGCTTTACTGAAGTCCATGTAGACAACATCCACTGCCCTTCCTTCATTAATCATCTTCGTCACTTCTTCAGAAAACTCGATCAAGTTAGTGAGACACAACGTCCCCTTCAAAAAACCATGCTGTCTCTCGCTAATAAGTCCATTTGTTTCCAAATGGGAGTAAATTCTGTCCCAAAGAATCCTCTCCAATAATTTCCCTACCACTGACGTAAGGCTCATCGGCATGTAATTTCCTGGATTATCCTTGCTGTCCTTCTTAAACAAAGGAACAACATTGGCTATTCTCCAGTCTTCTGGGACCTCACCTGTAGCCAATGAGGATACAAAGATTTCTGTCAAGCCCCAGCAATTTCCTCCCTTGCCTCCCTCAGTATTCTGGGGTAGATCCCATCAGGCCTTGGGGACTTATCTACCTTAATGTTTTTCAAGACGCCCAACACCTCCTCCTTTTTGATATCAACATGACCCAGACTATCTACACTCCCTTCCCTAGACTCATCATCCACCAAGTCCTTCTCTTGGGTGAATACTGATGCAAAGTACTCATTCAGTACCTCGCCCATTTCCTCTGGCTCCACGCATAGATACCCTCCTCTGTCCTTGAGTGGGCCAACCCTTTCCCTGGTTACCCTCTTGCTCTTTATATACGTATAAAATCCTTGGGATTCTCCTTAATCCTGCTTGCCAATGACTTTTCATGACCCCTTTTAGCCCTCCTGACTCCTTGCTTAAGTTCCTTCCTACTTCCTTTATATTCCTCAAGGGCTTTGTCTGCTCCCAGCCTTCTAGCCCTTACGAATGCTTCCTTTTTCTTTTTCATTAGGCTCACAATATCCCTCGTTATCCAAGGTTCCCGAAACTTGCCAAACTTATCCATCCTCACAGGAACATGCTGGTCCTGGATTCTAATCAACTGACGTTTCAAAGACTCCCACATGTCAGATGTTGATTTACCCTCAAAGAGCCTTCCCCCCATCTAAATTCTTCAGTTCCTGCCTAATATTGTTATAATTAGCCTTCCACCAATTTAGCACCTTCACCCGAGGACTATTCTTATCCTTATCCACAAGTACCTTAAAGCTTACGGAATTATGGTCACAGTTCCCGAGATGCTCCCCTACTGAAACTTCGACCACCTGGCCGGGCTCATTCCTCAATACCCAGTCCAGTACAGCCCCTTCCCTAGTTGGACTATCTACATATTGTTTCAAGAAGCCCTCCTGGATGCTCCTTACAAATTCTGCCCCATCCAAGCCCCTAGCACTAAGTGAGTCCCAGTCAATATAGGGGAAGTTAAAATCACCCACCACAACAACCCTGTTGCTTTTACATCTTTCCAAAATCTGTCTACATATCTGCTCCTCTATCTCCCACTGGCTGTTGAGAGGCCTGTAGTAAACCCCCAACATTGTGACTGCACCCTTCCTATTCTTGAGCTCTACCCATATTGCCTCGCTGCATGAGCCCTCCGAGGTGTCCTCCCGCAGTACAGCTGTGATATTCTCCCTAACCAGTAATGCAACTCCCCCACCCCCTTTACATCCCCCTCTATCCCGCCTGAAGCATCTAAATCCCGGAACATTTAGCTGCCAATCCTGTCCTTCCCTCAACCAAATCTCTATAATAGCAACAACATCATAGTTCCAAGTACTAATCCAAGCTCTAAATTAATCTGCCTTACCTGTTATACTTCTCGCATTGAAACAAATGCACTTCAGACCACCAGTCCCACTGTGCTCAGCAACATCTCCCTGCCTGCTCTTCCTCTCAGTCTTACTGGCCTTATTCACTAGTTCCCCCTCAGTTATTTCACCTGCTGACCTACTGCTCTGGTTCCCACCCCCCTGCCACACTAGTTTAAACCTTCCCGAGTGACGGCAGCAAACCTCGCAGCCAGGATACTTGTGCCCCTCCAGTTTAGATGCAACCCGTCCTTCTTGTACAGGTCTCACCTGTCCTAGAAGAGATCCCAATGATCCAGATATCTGAAACCCTCCCTCCTACACCAGCTGTTTAGCCACTATCTTCCTATTTCTAGCCTCACTGGCACGTGGCACAGGGAGTAATCCCGAGATTACAACTCTAGAGGTCCTGTTTTTTAACTTACTACCTAACTCCCTGAATTCCCCCTGCAGGACCTCACCACTCTTCCTGTCTATGTCGTTAGTACCAATGTGTACCACAACCTCTGGCTGTTCACCCGCCCCCTTCAGAATGCCCCCTGCCCGTTCAGAGATATCCTTGACCCTGGCACCAGGGAGGCAACATACCATCCTGGAGTCTCTTTCACATCCACAGAAGCGCCTATCTGTGCCCCTGACTATAGAGTCCCCTATAACTATTGCTCTTCTGCGCTTTGTCCCTCCCTGCTGAACAACAGAGCCAGCCGTGCTGCCACTGCTCTGGCTGCTGCTGTTATTTTCCCCTGATAGGCCATCCCTCCCAACAGTATCCAAAACGGTATACTTGTTAGAAAGGGGGATAGCCACAGGGGATTCCTGCACTGACTGCCTGCCCCTTCTAGCGGTCACCCATCTATCTGCCTGCACCTCGGGTGTAACCACGTCTCTAAAACTCCTGTCTCTGATGCTTTCCGCCACCTGCATGCTCCTAAGTGCATCCAATTGCTGCTCCAACCGATCCAAGGGGTCTGTGAGCAGCTGCAATTGGGTACACTTCCTACAGATGTAATTGTCCGGAACGCTGGAAGCGTCACGGACCTCCCACATCTCACAGGTGAAGCACTTTACCCCTTTAACTGACATTTCTAGCACTAATTAATAAATTAATTTAAAAGAAATACTTATTAAATCCTTACTAAATTAAACTACAATTAACTATACGGTCTCTAGCGCTAGATTTCTGCTATAAATATTAAATGCTAAATACAGTAATCTCCTGCCTCCGGTTTAGTTACTCCTCTACTTATTAATTAGTTAGTTAATTAACAAAAGTTCAGTAGACTGGTTCCTGGAATGAGGAGATTGTCCTATGAGGAGAGATTGAGTACACTAGGTTTATACTCCCTGGAGTTAAGAAGAATGAGAGATGATGTAATTGAAAAGTACAAAATTGTTAAGGGGCTTGATAGGGTGGTTGGTGAGAAAGTGGTTTCCCTGTGTGGGGAATCTAGAACACGAAGTTACACGCTTAAATAGGGGGTCGGCCATTTAGGATGGAGATGAGGTGAAATTTCTTCACTCAAAGGGTTGTGAATCTTTGGAATTCTCTACCACAGAGAGCTGTGAATGCTCAATCATTTAGTATGTTCAAGACACATTGATAGATTTTTGGCTACTAAGGGAAATAAGGGATATGGGGATAGTGTGGAAAGGTGGAGTTGAGATAGAAGATCAGCCACAATATTGTTGAATAGCCCAGCACGCTCAAAGGATCAAACTGCCTACTTTTGCTCCTACTTCTTATGTTCTTATGCTCTTATAACAGCCATGTTATTGTTACAGTTTTGCAAGAGGTTAAGAAAAATCTTATTGGCATCCTCTTTGGTTAAGGAATTTCCCATGTCAAATTGAGAAGCATCATTGACTGAGTTAAATGATACCAGATTAAACGTGCTGATCAGGCCTGTCAACAATTTATACAGCATTCTTAACAATCTTAAGATTTACCAAAGTACTTTTGAAATGTAATTGCGATTGTAATGTAGGAATCACAGCAGCCAATTTACACACAGGCCTCCAAACAGTCAGGCAGTAGTAGAGGAGCAGATATGTAGGCAAATCTCAGAGAGGTGCAAAAATAATAGGGTAATAATAGTAGGGGATTTCAACTTCCCCTATATTAGAGGGGATAGTATTAGTGCAAAAACCTAAAGGGGGCGGAATACTTCAAGTGCATTCAGGAGAGTTTTCTGAGCCAGCACATAGAGTCCTACAAGAGGAGGGGCAGTACTGGACCTAATCATAGGGAATGAAGCCGGACAAGTGGGAGAAGTGGCAGTGGGGGAGCATTTCGGGGTTAGTGACCATAACTCTGTAAGATTTAAGGTTGTTATGGAAAAGGACATGGAGGGACCGGAAATAAGAGTACTGAATTGGGGGAAGGCAGATTTCAATATGATAAAACAGGATCTGACCAAAGTGAACTGGGAGCAGCTTCTTATTGAAAAGTCTACATCAGACCAGTGGGAGTCATTTAGAAGGGAAATTGTGAGGGTTCAGGTGCAGCATGTTCCTGTAAAGGTGAAGAATAGGACCAACAGGTCAAGGGAACCCTGGATGTCAAGGGATATAGAGGATTGCACAAGGAAAAAAAAGGAGGTGTATGGCAGATTCAGAGTGCTGAAAACAGTGGAGGCCCTAGAGGAGTATAGAAAGTGTAGGGGAGTACTTAAAAAAAAAAGTAATTAGGAGAGCGAAGAGGAGGCATGAAAAATCACTGGCAGACAAGATAAAGGAAAATCTCAAGGCGTTTTATAAGTATGTTAGGGGCAAGAGGATAACCAGGGAAAAAGTGGGGCCCATTGGGGATCACAGAGGCAATCTGTGTGGAGCCGGAGGACATAGGGGAGGTTTTGAACGATTACTTTTCATCTGTGTTCACAATGGAGAGGAACGATGTAGGTGTAGTGATCAGGGAGGGGGATTGTGATATACTTGATCAAATTAGCATTGTAAAGGAGGAAGTATTGGCTGTATAAGCGGGCTTAAAGGTGGATAAATCCCCAGGGCCAGATGAGATGTATCCCAGGCTGCTATGTGAGGCAAGGGAGGAGATAGCAGGGGCTCTGACACAAATTTTCAGATCCTCTCTGGCCACAGGAGAGGTACCAGAGGATTGGAGGACAGCGAATGTGGTGCCATTATTCAAGAAGGGTAGCAGAGAGAAACCAGGTAATTACAGGCCGGTGAGTCTAACATCAGTGATAGGGAAATTATTGGAAAAAATTCTGAGAGACAGGATTAATCTCCACTTGGTGAGGCAGGGATTAATCAGGGATAGTCAGCATGGGTTTGTCAGAGGGAGATCGTGTCTAACAAATTTGATTGAATTTTTCGAGGCGGTAACTAGATGTGTAGATGAAGGTAAAGCAGTTGATGTAGTCTACATGGACTTCAGTAAGGCTTTTGATAAGGTCCCGCATGGGAGATTGGTTAAGAAAGTAAAAGCCCATGGGATCCAGCGTAATTTGGCAAATTGTATTCAAAATTGGCTTAGGGGAAGGAGGCAGAGGGTGATGGTCGAGGGCTGTTTTTGTGAATGGAGGCTTGTGACCAGTGGGGTACCACAGGGATCGGTGCTGGAACCCTTACTGTTTGTCGTGCACATTAATGATTTAGACGTGAATTTAGGAGGTATGATCAGTAAGTTCGCAGACAACACGAAAATTGGAGGTGTCGCAAATAGTGAGGAGGAAAACCTTAGACTACAGGACGATATAGATGGGCTGGTAAGATGGGTGGAGCAGTGGCAAATGGAGTTTAATCCTGAGAAGTGTGAGGTGATGCACTTTGGGAGGTCGAACAAGGCAATGGAATATACAATGGATGGAAGGACCCTAGGGAGCACAGAGGGTCAGAGGGATCTTGGGGTGCTTGTCCATAGATCACTGAAGGCAGCAGCACAGGTAGATAAGGTGGTTAGGAAGCCATACGGGAAACTTGTCTTTATTAGCTGAGGCATAGAATATAAGAGCAGGGAGGTTATGATGGAGCTGTATAAAATGCTGGTTAGGCCACGGCTGGATTACTGTGTACAGTTCTGGTCACCACACGACAGGAAGGATGTGATTGCAATGGAGAGGGGTGCAGGATGTTGCTGGGCTGGAGCATTTCAGTTATGAAGACAGACTGGATAGGCTGGGGTTGTTTTCCTTGGAGTGGAGAAGGCTGAGGGGGGACGTGATTGAGGTATACAAAATTATGAGGGGCATTGATAGGATAGATAGGAAGAAACTTTTTCCCTTAGCGGACAGGTCAATAACTAGGGGGCATAGATTTAAGGTAAGGGGCAGAAGGTTTAGAGGGGAGTTGAGGAGAGATTTTTTCACCCAAAGGGTGGTTCGAATCTGGAACACATTGTCTGAAGAGGTGGTAGAGGCAGGAACACCCAGGACATTCAAGAAGTATTTAGATGAACATTTGAAACGCCATAACATACAAGGCTACGGGCCAGGTGCGGGGAAATGGGATTAGTTAGGATGGCTGCTCGATGGTCGGCGCAGGCGCCGAAGGGCCTGTTTCTGTGCTGTAAAAATCTATGACTCTATGACAGCAAGGTGGCACAAACAACAATGACATAATGACCAGGTTTTTTTTTAATGATATTGGTTGAGGAATAAATATTGGCCAGTCAACCAGGAGAACTCACTTGTACTTCTTTGAAATAATGCTGTGGCATCTTTTATGTCCACCGGAGAGGACAGACTGGGCCTTAGTTTAATGCTCATCTGAAAAACGACAGCTGCAACAGTGCAGCAGTCCCTCACTAATGCAATGAAATATCAGCCTGGATTATGTTCAAGAGTGGAACTTGAACCCATAATCTTCTGATTCAGAGTTGAGACTGCTACCAACTGAGCCATAGCTGACACTTTGTTAGATGCTTGATTTGTAGTTGCAAATCAGTCATACATTTTTTTTTAAATTTCCAAAATATACTTTATTCATAAAATTCTGTGAAAATTACATTGCCAAACAGTTTCAAACAGCACCAAAAAATACAAACATTGCAAGGGAGATCAGTTTCCTTCAATACTATCATGAGTTTCTTCACAACCCTTCCATTTCACAATTGTCATGCCAATTACAGTTTTACATTTACAGCAAATGAAAATATTAATGATACAGTTCGAGGGGTTTCCCATGGATCCAGCCCCTCAGTTCAGCTTGGTGGGGGGACCTTACACTGTGGTCTTTCCCCATTGAGCCTTTGCTGCGGCTGCTCCAAGCTTCAGTGCGTCCCTCAGCACGTAGTCCTGGACCTTGGAATGTGCCAGTCTACAACATTCGGTGATGGACAACTCTTTGCACTGGAAGACCAGCAAGTTTCGGGCAGACCAAAGGGCGTCTTTCACCGAATTGATAGTCCTCCAGCAGCAGTTGATGTTTGTCTCGGTGTGCGTCCCTGGGAACAGCCCGTAGAGCACAGACTCCTGTGTTACAGAGCTGCTTGGGATGAACCTCGACAAAAACCACTGCCTCTCTTTCCACACCTGCTTTGTGAAGACACATTCCAGGAGGAGGTGGGCGACCGTCTCTTCCCCACCACAGCCACCGCGGGGGCATTGTGCGGAGGGGGCGAGACTTCGGGTGTGCATGAAGGATCTGACGGGGAGGGCCCTTCTCACGACCAGCCAAGCTACGTCTTGGTGCTTGTTTGAAAGTTCTGGTGATGAGGCATTCCGCCAAATGACTTTGACGGTCTGCTCGGGGAACCATCCGACAGGATCCACCGTCTCCTTTTCCCGTAGGGCCTTGAGGACATTACGTGCAGACCACTGCCTGATGGACCGGTGGTCAAAGGTGTTTTCCCGCAGAAACTGCTCCACGAAGGATAGGTGGTACGGCGCGGCCCAACTGCATGGAGCGTTCCGCGGCAATGTGACCAGGCCCATCCTTCGCAACACCGGGGACAGATAGAACCTCAGCACGTAGTGACACTTGGTGTTTACGTACTGGAGGTCTACACACAGCTTGATGCAGCCGCACACGAAAGTGGTCATCAGGATGAGGGCCACGTTGGGTACATTTTTCCCGCCCTTGTCCAGAGATTTGAACATCGTGTCCCTCCGGACCCGGTCCATTTTAGATCCCCAGATGAAGCGGAAAATGGCTCGGGTGACCGCCACAGCACAGGAGTGGGGTATCGGCCAGACCTGCGCCACGTACAGCAATAACGTGAGCGCCTCGCATCTGATGACCAGGTTCTCACCCACAATGGAGAGAGATCGCTGCCCCCACATGCTCAACTTTTGTTGTACCTTGGCTACTTGCTCCTCCCAGGTTTT
The DNA here is from genome assembly GCF_036365525.1 of Heterodontus francisci. Lineage (NCBI taxonomy): Eukaryota > Metazoa > Chordata > Chondrichthyes > Heterodontiformes > Heterodontidae > Heterodontus > Heterodontus francisci. The sequence goes on along the minus strand of NC_090383.1, from coordinate 23,304,607 downwards.
GGTGCACGCCCCGGCCCTTCCGAACCGTATCCCCAGCACCTTCAGGTAATCTGACCTGACGGTGAAGGGACAAAGGATCGGTCAGCCCAGTTCCAAAATAACATGGCCTCGCTCTTGCCGTGGTTAACTTTGGCTCCCGAGGCCAGTTCGAACTGGTCGCAGATGCTCATCAGTCTGCGCACGGACAGCGGATCCGAGCAGAAGACGGCGACGTCATCCATGTACAGGGAGGTTTTAACCTGAGTGCTTCCGCTGCCTGGGATTGTCACCCCTCTTATGCTCGCATCCTTCCTAATAGACTCAGCAAAGGGTTCAATACAGCAAACAAACAAGACCGGGGGGAGATGACAGCCCTGTCTGACTCCAGATTTGATCGGGAAACATTCCGATTCCCACCCATTGATTGAGACTGCGCTACTGATGTTTGTGTAGAGCAGTTGGATCCAATTGCAGATTCCCTCCCCAAACCCCATTTTGGAAAGCACGTCCATCATGGAGGTGTGTGATATCCTGTCAAAAGCTTTCTCCTGGTCCAGGCTGATGAGGCAGGTGTCCACCCTCCTGTCCCGTACGTAGGCGATCGTATCCCTGAGTAGCGCGAGACTATCAGAGATCTTCCTGCCGGGTACAGTACAGGTCTGATCGGGGTGGATCACCAACTCCAGAGCAGACTTGACTCGACTGGCTATGACTTTGGACAGAATCTTGTAGTCAACATTAAGCAGTGAGATGGGCCGCCAATTTCTGATTTCTGCCCTCTCCCCCTTCCGCTTGTAAATGAGGGTGATGATGCCTTTCCTCATGGATTCTGCCATGCTGCCGGACAGGAGCATACTCTCGTGTACTTCCAGCAGGTCCGGGCCGACCCAGTCCTACAGGGCCGAGTACAACTCGACCGGTAAGCCGTCGCTTCCGGGAGTTTTACTCGTCTTGAAGGACTCGACGGCCTTTGTCAGCTCGTCCAGAGTTAGCGGCTTGTCCAGTCTCTCCCTCCTGCTGTCATCTAAGACCTCTGTGATAGATGACAGGAAGGACTGGGAGGCTCTGCTGTCTGTGGGCTTCACGTCATACAGCCCAGCATAAAAGGATTTGCCGATCCTTAGTATGTCGGACTGCGAAGACGTTACCGAGCCATCTTCTTCCTTCAGGCTGCTGATAACAGAGCTCTCTCTGTGTACCTTTTGGAAGAAGTAACGCGAGCACGTCTCATCCTGCTCGATGGAGCTGACTCTGGACCGGAAGATGATCTTGGAGGCCTCCTTGGCAAAGAGCGAGGCCTGCTGGCTCTTCACCTCTTGGCGATCCTCCTTGACCTCAACCCCAATTGACTGCAACCGGAGCAGATTTTGCATACTTTTCTGGAGTCGGGACATTTCCCTCTGTCTCTCTCTCGCCCTCTGAACACCTTTGTGGATGAAGAACCTCTTGATGTTCTCCTTAATCGCTTCCCACCAGTGAACTGGAGACTCAAAGAGGGGTTTCACGGTCCTCCAACCTTTGTAATCCCTTTTGAGTTCCTCAACGTTCTCTGGGGTCAGCAGTGTAGCATTGAGCTTCCATGTCCCTCTGCCAACCCACTAGTCGTCCTGTAAGTGACAATCGGCCAGTAAGAGGCAGTGGTCGGAGAAGAACACCGGCTTGACGTCGGTGGATCCGACATCACTGCTGGATCGTCCAGCCGCATCGATGATGCAGATGAAATCATCGCCTCGGATGACCGGCCGGGACGTCGCCAGCAGCAGTGGGAGCTGCTGGAAGACGGTCAGCCGCTCGCTGCATTGTACCGGAGCGTACACGTTGATCAACCGGAGTGGAGCGTTGTTGTACATCACGTCTGCTACGAGGAGGCGACCGCCCACCACCTCCTTAACTTCGGAGATGGTGAAGTTACCTCCCCGCAGCAGAATACCCAGGCCGGAGGAACGGCAATCATTACCCCCCGACCAGATCGATGGCCCGTGGGACCACCATCGCAACCACTGCCTGTAGGTGCTGAGGTGTGGTATTCCACACTCCTGCAGAAACAGTAGGTCAGCTTTGACCTTGTCAAGGTAATCCAATGTTGAAATACATCGCGTAGTAGATTTAATGCTACGCACATTAATGGAAGCAATTCTTACACCCATTTTTTAAAGTTAGTTGTTGCTTCCCATACCATTTGTCCTTGCTAGTCCCAGTCCTTCGGGATGTTCCTGCATACCCATCGTGTGCGCAAGCAGTTTCACGTTGGTTGGGCTCAGAAACCCCTCCTGGTTTTTCATGCAGTGTTTGTTCCGCTGGGGTGACATTGGGGGGGTCTTATAGGCAGAGAGGATTGGGTTGTCCTCAGCTGCTTCCATCTGTTCCTCCTCGAAAACATCACTGCTCCCGGCTTCCCGGAGCTGAGATGCGCCAGACGTGTCTTTGCTCCCGGTGTCCCGGAGCTGAGACGCGTTGGCCACGTCATTACGTGTGGCGCTTTGGGGTTGGGGCACGCCGGGCCCATCACAGCTTCCAGGGGGCTGGGATGCTTTATCTTCCATCTCCTTGGAGTTCTGCCACCTCTTTTGAAGGGGCTGTCGTTCCAGCATTCCCCCGTCCAGTGAAGAGGAGTTATTGCAGTCTGATTCAGAAGATAGCCTCCTCTTGCCACTGGTTTGGGTGGTGGCCTGTTCCGCTTTGGGATGTTTTTTCTTTGTGGTTTTCCTCTGGACCACTTGCCACTGACCTGTTTGTCCATCTGCTGCCTGCTCCTCCATTGATTCTGTCTGTGGAGGAGGGGTTTCCGAGCGCAGGGTAGGTGCTGGGTCGCTGGTTTCAGCTGTCTCCCCTTCCTTCTCCTTCTCAGGTTGGAGTTCCTCACTGCGGAGAAGGTTGCTGGTCTCCTTTCGAACACCGGACGCCTTCGTCGAACCTTTTCCCGGCCTTTCCTTGGACCGTGCCGCCTGAGCATAACTGAGGCAGCGTTTGGGGCAGGTTTTGTAGAGATGGCCTGCCGCACCGCACAAGTTGCAACACTTAGTCTGCTTACAGTCCTTGGTCTGATGGCCTTCCTTCTTGCAGTTCTTGCAAACAACCGTGCTGCAGTTGGCTGCCATGTGACCAGATTTGCCACAGGTGCGGCAAACTCTGGGCTGCCCAGCGTAGACCAAGAAGCCTCGACTTCCCCCGATTGTGAAGCTGGAGGGAGGGTGGATGATGGCTCCACTGGGATCGACCTTCAAGGTGACCTTGACCTGCCGCTTGCTGGTCCAAATCCCAAAGGGGTCCTTGACATCAGTGCTGCTGCTGGCCACCTCGACGTACCTGGTGAGAAAGGTGAGTACATCCACCACCGGAACATGGGAGTTGTAGAGGTGAATCGTCACCACCCGGTCCCGTTGTGACGGAAGCGTGAAGAGCGGCTCCGCTGTGAGGATCGACAGTGGCGCCCGGTCCCCTTTCTCCTTGAACGCCTTCAGGAACTTGATGCATCCCGCCACGTTCCGGAATGTCACGTCGAAGTATCCACTGCTGGGGAAATCCTGCAGGCAGAAGACGTCCGTCGCTTGAAATCCGCAGCATTCGAAGAGAATTTTCTTGATGAAGAAGGTGCGATCGACCGGTGCATCCCCTTCCTTGTCCTTCACGACCACCCGAACGGTGTTGCGCACTCCCTGGCCCGAAGCTCGAAGATTGGTTATAGCCAATTTACTCAAAGCTTCCCCAGGATCAAAAGGCAATGATCATGGTCTCTTCTCAACCAAGTAAGCACTGATAAGAACAGATACTACACTTGATCTTAGCCAAAAGGCCGAGAATCAGTCATACATGCACAGCATTACCTTGTATCAAAAGCCTGAAGAGTTTTTGAACTACCACGAAAAGGAGTGTCGATCTTGCTTTGCTTCCATCACCTTTATATCACTGCTTCACTCTTCAGCCAGACTGAGGTGAGTACTTCTGCTGTTCAACTGTCCTTCATTTCCCCCCTTTTAAAATAATAATCAGCACTGGTCTTTGTCATCTCTTTTTTCATCTCCCTGTTAATGCATAGAGAATCATAGAATGATCACACCACAGAAAGAGGCCATTCGGCCTGTCGTCTTTGTGTTGGCTCTCTGCCAAAACAACTCACCTAGTCCCACTCCCCTGCCTTTTCCCTATGACCGCAATTGTTGACAACGCGATCGGTAGGTGGCGCTGTTTTGGCACATGCGCAGATACAGCATGTGCCTCGAAAACGTCACAGCCTGCGACTTTAGCAGCTGCCAGGACTAAAGATGGCGCTGCTCAAAAAATCACAGAGATGAAACCTAACAAACACGTGGCAGAATACAACGGCCGGAGTGAGAGAGTGGAGCGGGCCAGGGAGAGCAGCGCGGGGAGACCAGCGGTAGCGGTGCCGGGGGGTGGGGGGGGGGGGAGAAAGAGGGAGAGGGGTGGGGGGGGGGGAGAAAGTGGGAGGGGGGTGAGAAAGAGGGAGAGGGAGGGGGGGAGAAAGAGGGAGGGGGGGGAGAAAGAGGGAGGGGGAGAAAGAGGGAGGGGGGAGAAAGAGGGAGGGGGGAGAAAGAGGGAGAGGGGGGGAGAAAGAGGGAGGGGGGGAGAAAGAGGGAGAGGGATGGGGGGAGAAAGAGGGAGAGGAGGGGGGGGAGAAGGGAGAGAGTGGGGGGGGGGAGAAGGGGAGAGAGTTGGGGGGGGGGGAGCAGCGGAACGGAAGAGGAGTGCCTTTTTCTGTGCATGCGCCACAAACACAACCAGCAAAAGACTTACTGGCCAGTCCCTGGACCCGGTGACACCAAAGGTCTTCGCACGTTCGCTCCCCGCGGCTCTCTACGGCCTCTCGCTTCCGGCCCTCTCCATTCAGCCGTTCCCTCCAGCTGCGGATGCCCCAATCCAGTTGCTTTCTCCCCTACCCAGTTGCTTTCTCTACTTCTCCACAGTACTTCAGGCATTGCAACTGTTTGGGTCCCTGCATTTTGCATGCTCCCTCTCCCCACCCCTCCCCCTCTTCACCCACCCCTCCCCCTCTTCACCCACCCCCCTTTACCCCCCTACCTCCACCCCTCCTTTACCCCCCTACCTCCACCTCTCCTTTACCCCCCTACCTCCACCCCTCCTTTACCCCCCTACCTCCACCAAAGTTGAATATCTGAAGTGCAGTTGCAAAGTCGGGGAAATAGCATGCAAAACAAAACCTCAACAATTCTGGGTTTAATTATTGAAAAGTTTTATTAAGTTCATTAAGTATCCGAGGAACTGCTGTGCATGGATACATGAGTGTTGTGTCCAGCATTCCGTTAGACAGACAGGCCGAGTCTCTGCTATGCACAGCTAAAGAGATTGTTCCTGGAGAGCCTTGTGGTGAATGAACGCTTGGCTCTCTATTCCACTACTGTATTGTCCATGTGAAGAAGGCAAAGTCTCAAGAGGTCTGAGCTCAGTCTATTCTTGGTGAATGTTCCCCAAGCGCATCCCAATGTGCATTCCCAATTCATCTATAAATGCAATGGTCCTTTCCACATCGTGATGAGCTCCGCAGCATGATCCAGTTGCCTTCGTTGCTTGAATGCTGACCGGAAGTCTCGAGGATTGTTTTCTGGACGGCATGTTTTACATGAAAAGAAGAAAAGCAAATCAGAGTCAGAGCTTGCCTCCCTACATCCACTGAAATTACTGTTGCGCACACTTTTTTAAGTTCTGCAGTGAAGGCACCATTGATAACGTCGCCAATGAAGCACTTATTACCCACCTCAGATGCAGGAATCATCACGTCCTTGCGTCATCTCCTGTACTGCCTCCTTTGCTGGAATGCCGTCCTTAAGTGTCAAGGGTTGTTTTCTCAAGGGCACATTTTACACGAAAGGAAATAATGAAAGAACATCAGTGTCAGAGCTTCCCTCCCTCAAATGAAATTACTGTTGCGCATGCTTTATGCTCTGCAGTATAGGCCAATGAATCACTTAGTACCCACCTCAGCTGTAGGAGTCAGGATGATGTAACTGCCCCTATCTCATGATGGTTCAATGCTGCTCTCAGGGAAAACATGAATGATGTGAGGGTGCTGGAAAAAGAAGCACATTTCTTTTGGACTATGAACATAAAGCAGGCCATTTAGCCCAGCTGTTCCCTGCTCGTGGTTATGCTACTCGTGTGTCTTCCTATCCATTCCCATTTAATCCTGCCTACTACTATCAGCATCATCTTCCATTTCTTTCACTCTTATCTACCTTTGCCTTAAAGCAACACTGAGGATGGAGAATGGTGTGGCTGCACTCCCACCTCACCAGTTGTGTGGAGCAAGAGCATTCACATTTGTGCTACCACTGGACACGGCATGCTTGTTTCTTTTAGTGCTCAGTCTCTTCTTGCTGAATGTTCCCCAAGTGCTTGACCCCTTTGGACGCCTTCTCTGCTTGACAGGCAGCAGCTGGCAATTGCGGAGTCTCACAAGGCTCTGCAGGGTTGTTTCAAGGGCGGATGGGGAAACATGTGGCTGTGTGTCCACGTGCACTGCTTGGATGGGTGCAGGAACAGGTGACTGTGTAACTGAACAGCAAGGAGAGGGTACCGCAGGTGGGGGAAGTGGAGCTTTGAACAGGCAGGCGTATGTATGGTCCATCAGATCATTAGGCCAGGGGGTGAACCGCTCAGGATCCATGGATTGTGGCACGCAACTGATGTCCAGCGCGTGGCCACCTCCATCCGAAGGTGCTTCCGGGCAATTGTTGGGCAAATTAATTGGCTCCATCTCATCAGCCAGTCCTTGTGTTCATGGCGCATGCACAGAAAAAGGCACTCCCCTTCCGCTCCGCTGCTCCCCCCCCGACCTCCCTTCCTTCCCTCCCTCCCCTCCTTTCCCCCCTCCCCCCGACCTCCCTCCCGACCTCCCTTCCCCCCCCACCGTTCCTCCCTCCCTCCCTTCCTTCCCCCCCGTCCCTCCCTTCACCCCCAAGTCCCTCCCTCCCCCCCACCTTCCTTCCTTCTTCCCCCCCTTCCCTCCTCCCTTCCTCCCCCCTTCCCCCCCTTCTCTCCTCCCTTCCCCCCCTCCCACCTCCCTTCCCCTCCCTCCTCCCTTCCCCCCTCCCTTCCCCCTTCCCTTCTCCCTTCCCCCCCTCCCTTCCCTTCCCCCTTCCCTCCTCCCTTCCCCCCCCTCCCTTCCCTCCTCCCTTCCCCCCTCCCTTCCCTCCTCCCTTCCCTCCTCCCTTCCCCCCTCCCTTCCCCCCCCTCCCCTTCCCTCCTCCCTTCCCCCCTACCTTCCCTCCTCCCTTCCCCCCTCCCCCTTCCTTCCCCCCCCTTCCCTCTCCCCTTCCCCTCCCTTCCCTCCCTCCCCCCCCCCACCCCTCCCCTCCCTTGAAATGTATTTTCAGAGCAACTTACCTTGGAACAATCTCCTCTGTCTAATAAAAATGAAGCAAATGTCCAAAATGACTAAATAATTGAGATAAAATGTCCGACGAAACCTCTCCTCCTTCCATTTTCAAAAACTCGCGCCGAAGCTTTCGGAAGATTGACGCACATGCGCACACGGTCTCGGGCCATCTGCGCATGCACTGCGGTCCGGATTGCCAGGACCAGTCTGCGCATGCGCAAAGGCCAACCTGGCGTGTTCCCCGAGGAAGGTGACGTTACGCGATGACGTCGTCTGCGCATGCGCAAACTGGTCCTGGCAATCCGGACCGCAGCGCATGCGCAGATGGCCCGAGACCATGTGCCCATGTGCGCACCGCGGCGCATTCTGATGACGTAGCGTTGTCATCAATCACTTTGTTTCCCCATAGCCCTGCAAATTTTTTCTCCAAATAATTATCCAGTTCTCTTTTGAAAGCCTCAATTGAATCTGCCTCCATCACACTCTCAGGCAGTCCATTCCAGATCCTAACCACTCGCTGCATAAAAAAGTTTTTTTCTCATGTTTAATTTACTACTGTCCCGATCCCATGACTACTGCTGCCACTCTGAGGCTACACCTGCCAACACCTCAGATCCAGTACTGTCTTGTGACCAAGCATCCTCCTGGCAAAAAACAGACATATGGACAAATCAAATTCAGTCCACAATCAAGGAGAACACTGCTTGTGAAGGCATGTTAATGGAGTTAAGATACAGATCACAGAATCACAGAATAATACAGTGCAGAAGAGGCCCTTCGGCCCATCGAATCTGCACCGATACATTAAAACACCTGACCTGTCTACCTATTCCCATTTGCCAGCACTTGGCCCATAGCCTTGAATGTTATGACGTGCCAAGTGCTCATCCAGGTACTTTTTAAAGGATGTGAGGCTACCTGCCTCTACCACCCTCTCAGGCAGGGCATTCCAGACCATCACCAACTGCTGGGTAAAAAAGTTCTTCCTCAAATCCCCCTTAAACCTCCCGCCCCTCACCTTAAAGTTGTGACCACTCGTAACTGACCCTTCAACTAAGGGGAACAGCTGCTCCCTATCCATCCTGTCCATGCCCCTCATAATCTTGCACACCTCGATCAGGTCACCCCTCAGTCTTCTCTGCTCCAGTGAAAACAACCCAAGCCTAACCAACCTCTCTTCATAGCTTAAATGTTCCATCCCAGGCAACATCCTGGTGAATTGCCTCTGCACCCCCTCCAGTGCAATCACATCCTTCCTATAATGTGGCGACCAGAATTGCACACAGTACTCCAGCTGTGGCCTTACCAAAGTTCTGTACAACTCCAACATGACCTCCCTGCTTTTGTAATCTATGCCTCGATTGATAAAGGCAAGTGTCCCATATGCCTTTTTCACCACCCTATTAACCTGCCCTTCTGCCTTCAGAAATCTATGGACAAACATGCCTAGGTCACTTTGTTCCTCAGAACTTCCCAGTGTCAGGCCCTTCATTGAATACTTCCGTGTCACATTACTCCTTCCAAAGTGTATCACCTCACACTTTTCAGCATTAAATTCCATCTGCCACTTTTCTGCCCATTGGACCATCCCGTCTATATCTTCCTGTAACCTAAGGCACTCCACCTCACTGTTAACCACTCGGCCTATCTTTGTGTCATCCGCGAACTTACTGATCCTACCCCCCACATATATAAATGACAAACAATAGGGGACCCAGCACAGATCCCTGTGGTACGCCACTGGACACTGGCTTCCAGTCACTAAAACAGCCGTCTGACATCACTTTCTGTCTCCTACAGCTAAGCCAATTTTGAATCCACCTTATCAAGTTACCTTGTATCCCATGTGCATTTGCTTTCTTGATATGTCTCCCATGTGGGACCTTGTCAAAGGCTTTGCTGAAATCCATGTAAACTACATCAACTGCACTACCCTCATCTACACACCTGGTCACATGCTCAAAAAAAATTCAATCACATTTGTTAGGCATAACCTCCCTCTGACAAAGCCATGAGCCACTATTCCTAATCAAATTTTGCCTCTCCAAGTGGTGACAGATTCTCTCCTTCAGAATTTTCTCCAATAGTTTCCCTACCACTGACGTGAGACTCACTGATCTGTAGTCCCCAGACTTATCTCTACAACCTTTCTTAAATAGTGGGACCACATTAGCTGTTCTCCACTCCTCTGGCACCTCCCCCGTGGCCAGAGAGGAATTAAAAATTAGGGTCAGAGCCCCTGCAATCTCCACCCTCGCCTCCCACAGCATCCTGGGACACAAATCGTCCAGACCTGGAGATTTGTCCACTTTTAAGCCTTCCAAAACCTCCAATACCTTGTCATTCCCTATGACAATTTGCTCAAGAACCTCACAGTCTCTCTGAATTCCATATATACATCCTCATTCTCTTGGGTGAAGACAGTTGTGAAGTATTCATTCAACACCCTACCAATGTCCTCTGTCTCCACCCACAAATTTCCCCCTTGGTCCCTAATCCTACTCTTTCCCTGGTTATCCTCTTCCCATTGATATACTTACAGAATATCTTGGGATTTTCCCTACTTTTACCAGCCAGAGCTTTCTTATATCCCCTGTTTGCTCTCCTAATTGCTTTCTTAAGCTCCATCCTACACTTTCTGTACTCCACTAATGCTTCCATTGATTTGCTCTCCTTGTATTTGCTAAAAGCCTCTCTTTTCCTTCTCATCATACCCTGAATGTTTCTGGTCATCCATGGTTCTCTGGGCTTGTTGCTCCTACCTATCATGATATAACTGAATAGCAGAACAGGCCTGTGGTGCTGAATGGTCTTCTCCTGTTGCTATGTCCCTCTGAGATTGCAATCTACAGGCCAGTGGTTGCAGTTTCAGACAAGACTTTTGTAAATTGTTTAACACCAGCATATTTTACAAAAGAATCATACAGCACAGGAGGTCATTCAGCCCATCAAGCACATTGCCACTCTTTGAAAGAGCTCTTCAATTAGTCCCACTCCCCTGCCCTTAGCCCCATGTCCTGTGACATTTTTCTTTTTAAGTATATATCCATTTCCCTTTTGAAAGTTAGCACTGAATCTGATTTGACCAGCTTCTCATTAATCATTCTTCATTAGTTCTGACATGACTACTTCAAGGCAATTAGTTTTCACAAGCAACAATACTAGGTACATTATATATACAACCTATCAAAATATATTTGTCAAAGGTGTATTGCAATCACATTGAAACATGTCATTGCATTAGTTGCATATTTTATCATTATGATCATTACCCAAAGGGTTTCAAAACATATTTTTCATTGGTATAAGAAGAGTGAATCTTGCTCCAAGTGAATGAAACATTACCAATCAGGTATTAAACATTTTAAGAACAAAACAAACAATTTTCATTTATGTAGTGCTGTTAACACAGGAAAACTATAAAAATTATAGAAAAAAAATTGACATCCAACCAATGAAAGAAACATTAGGCCACGTGTCCAAAAGCGTGATCAAAACAACAGGCTCGACGGAGTGCACTGAAAGAGGAGAGAGATCGATACAGAGAGGTTTGAAGAGTGAATTCCACTGCTCAGGGCTGTGGCAGCTTTATGTACAGCCGCCAGTGGTGGGACGAAGGGAGTGGGAGATAGACAAAAGGTTAGAATTGGAGGAGGGCGAAGGAGGGTTGTAGGGCTGGAAAGGGTTACAGAGATTTCGGATATATAGAACTTTCTTAACAATTGCTGTGATATTTGTTAAAGTGACACGTTAAACACCCAATTTCTTCCCAATCCCATTCCTCTCACCAAGCTCCAGCACGTGGGCATACGACGCGCGACGTCTGAAAAGGCGGTAGTTGACGGCGCGGAGCATGTGCCGGCCGTTGGCCGGTCACGTGGCCTCACGAGGTGGCGGAGACGGCTGCGATTGTTGGGCCGCGTCCGTTAGGCGGGAAGTACGAGCCAGGCGCGAGCGGGGAGAACAAGCAGCACCGTTACCCGGCCAGGACCTCTGGTCACGTGGTGAGTCCTACCGCCCTTGGCCTGACCGGTACCCTCCCTCCCCTCCGCCTAAACCCCAACGGGAGACCGGCAATCGCGACGACGGAGGGCCCGAGCCATCCGGGTACCCAAGATCCCTGAGGGTGTCACAAGGCGAGGGGGATGAAGGGTTAGTAACGGGATATGAGAAGAAAGGGGAGGCGATAAAAAAGGATGGGAAAGGGGGAGAACAAGGGGATGGGGTGAGGAAAGTGGAGGGGAAGCAGATGAGGGAGAAGGTTGAAGGCGAGGAGGAGTGGGGCAGTGGGAAAGGGAAAAGGGATGGGTGGGCATTGAGGGAGAGTATGTGGGGGTAATGTGAAATAGAGGATCAAAAGGTAGGGAAGGGGATGAGAGGAAGGTTGAGGAAGGAGGTGAAGAGGGAGGGAGGCAAGGAACAGCCATGGGTGGTAAATTTTGATAGATTTGTTGTTCCTTGTTTAGAAACCCATTCCCACAGAAAGTGATAACTTATTCATAAATTCTGATAAATCAAATTGGTAAAGGGAGCTCAGGTGATGGATTCATTTAGTGTTTTCGGTACAGTTTCTTGGAGCAGCATCTTCTAGAGCCAACTAGAGAGCAAGCTATACTAAATCTGGTACTGTGCAAGCAGACAGGATTAATTAATGACCTCACAGTGAAGGCGCCCCTAGGTAGCAGTGATCATAATATGATCGAATTTCACATTTGGTTTGCGGGAGAGAAGAGTGAATCTAAGACCACTGTTTTAAACTTAAATAAGGGCGAGTATGTGGGCATGAAGGCAGAGCTGGCTAAAGTAAACTAGCAGATTAGGTTAAGGGATAGGTCAGTAGAGATGCAGTGGCAGACATTTAAGGAGATATTTCAGAATACTCAGAAAAGATACATTCCAGTGAGAAAGAAAGACTCTTAGGGAAGGACACTGCATATGTGGCTAACTAAGGAAGTTGAAGAGGGTATCACATTGAAAGAAAAGGCATATAATTCTGCAAAGATGAGTGGCAGGGCAGAAGATTGGGCAGAGTATAAAGAAAACCAGGAATGACTGAACGGTTAATAAGGAGGGAGAAATTAGAGAGAGAGAGAGCTAGCTAGAAATAGAAAAAGAGATAGCAAGATTTCTACAGTTATGTAAAAAGGAAAAGAGAAGTAAAATGAACGTTGATCCTCCAGAGAGTGAGTCTGGGGAATTAATAACAGACAATAAGGAGATAGCGGATGAATTGAACAGATATTTTGCATCTTTCTTCACTATAGAGGATACAAATAACATCCCAGAAATAATTGGACTCATATTTGTTAAAGTTCAGGAGGTGAAAAGGAGGGAGGAACTTAAAACGATTACAATCACCATGGGAAGGGTACTGAAAAAATTATTGGAACTAAAAGCTGACTAGTCCCCAGCTCCTGGTGGACTTCATTCTGGGGTCTTAAAAGAAGTGGCTGCTAAGCTAATAGATGCATTGATTTAATTTTCCAAAAATCCCTAGATTCTGGAAAGGTCCCATCAGACTGGAAAACAGCAAATGTGACTTCTCTATTCAAGAAAGGAGGAGACAGAAAGCAGGAAACTACAGGCCAGCTAGCTTAACATCTATCATAGGGAAAATGCTTGAATCTATTATTAAGGAGATAATAGCAGGGCACTTGGAAAATCTCAATGTAATCAGGCAGAGTCAACATGGTTTTATGAAAGAGAAATCATGTTTGACCAATTTGTTGGAGTTCTTTGAGGAAGTAACAAACAACGTGGATAAAGGGGAACCTGTGAATGTGTTATACTTAGATTTCCTGAAGGCATTTGACAAGGTACCACAACAAAGGTTACTAAGCAATATAAGAGCTCATGGCGTTGGTAACATATTAGCATGGATAGGATTGGTTAGCTCATAGGAAAGAGAGAGTTGGCATAAATGGGTACTTTTCGGGTTGGCAGTATGTGACGAGTGGACTGCCACAGGGATCAGTGCTGGGATCTCAATTATTTACAATTTATATCAATGACTTGGATGAAGGGATTGAATGTATGGTTGCTAAATTTGCTGATGACACAAAGATAGGTAGAAAAATAAGTTGTGAAGAGGACATAAGAGGCTAGATTTTACCAGCACCGCCCCCCACCCTCCCTGCCTCCCTTGATGTCAGGGGTTGTGGCGTGGGGGCCCAGAAAATATTTCTGGAAGAGGCCCGCCACAGAAGGCTTTTCCCCATTTTACTGGCAGTGGCAAGGCCTCGGGGCAACCCTCCCACCCCCCCCACGACCACACAGCGATGGAGCCTTAATTTAAATACTGAAATAAATGTTAATGCATGCATAAACACTTACCTTGTCCCAATGGCCATCCCACGCCAACATTCTGGGTGGTGGCCGGAACACTCACGCCTTTGGATCTCCATTCAGAGTGGGGAGGAGTGCATTTTTCAGGCGGGGGAGTGGAGTGGGGAAAGCTCTTCCGATTGTTGGGGGTGATGGTGGGAAGGAGTTGAGGGTTAAAGTTAATAAAAGCAAAAAACTGCAGATGCTGGAAATATGAAATAAAAACAAAAAATTCTGAAAATACTCAGCAGGTCTGGCAGCATCTGTGGAGAGAGAAACAGAGTTAACGTTTCAGGTCAGTGACCTTTCATCTGAAAGGTTAACTCTGCTTCTCTCTCCCCAGATGCTGCCAGACTTGCTGAGTATTTCCAGCATATTTTGTTTTTATTAAAGTAATAAAGTTCAGAGGGGAAAGATCGGGATCGGAATAAAAGTTTTTTTGGGGGGAAGGGCAATTAATGAATTAATTAGTCATTGGGGGTGTGGGAGAGGGGATTGAAAATGTTAATAAATGTATAACTTTATTTTTGAACATTCTGTGATTTAAAAAATTTAAATGTAACTGAAGGGCTTGACGCTCTTTAAAAATGGCGTCGGCACCTGCGCAGTGCCACCAGATGCTGTTGCTAGGGACGGAGCGCCCGCCCCCGATGACAGAGGGGGCGGGCGCTCCACCCCTCCATGCTAATGAACCGCCATGCAGAATATCGTGGCACATGTCTCACGCGTGTGTCCTGCGTTTTTGAAGCTCGCCGCCGACCACGACAGCGAGCTATTAAAATTCAGCCCAAGGAGTCTGCAAAGGGATAGGTTAAGTGAGTGGGCAAAAACTTAGAAAATGGAGTGTAATGTGGGAAAATGTGAACTTATCCAATCTGGCAGGAAGAATAGTAAAGCAGCATATTATTTCAATGGAAAGAGATTGCAGAATTCTGAGATACAGAGGGATCTGGGTGTCCTGGTACATGAATCACAAAAGGTTGGTATTCAGATACAGCAAGTGATTAGGAAGGCAATGTTGTCGTTTATTGCAAGGGAGATGTTTTGCTACAGTTGTATAGGGTATTGGTGAGACCACATCTGGAGTATTGTGTACAGTTTTGGTCTCCTTAGCTTTGGAGGAGCCTCAGCCAGTGCCCTTATCCAATAGGTACGAGGTTCTTGCTCCCGATGTGGACGAAGGCACAGGCTGCAGGGAGGTGACCACAGCACTATGGTTCAGAGTGCCATTCAACCGGGGCCGGGGGTGGCGGGGGAATAGCACAGTTAGGGAAATAGATACTGTTCTCTGCTGCAAAGACAGGGAGTCCTGAAGGCTGTGTTACCTATCTGGTGCCAAGGTTAAGGACATCTCTTCTGGGCTGGAGAGAAACTTGGACTGGGAGGGGAAGGATTCTGTTGTCGTGGTCCACGTAGGTACCAAGGACATAGGTAGGACGAGGAAAGAGGTTCTGCTGAGGCACTATGAGCAGCTCGGGGATAAATTAAAAAGCAGAACCACAAAGGTAATAATCTCCGGATTACTACCTGAGCCACGTGAAAATTGGCATAGGGTAAATAAGATTGGAGAGGTAAACGTGTCGCTCAAAGATTGGCGTGGGAGAAAAGGGTTCTGATTCATGGGACACTGGCACCAGTACTGGGGAAGGAGAGAGCTGTTCCGTTGGGACGGACTTCATTTGAACCATGCTGGGACCAGTGTCCTGGCAAATCGTATAACTAGGGTTGTAGATAGAACTTTAAACTAATTAGTGGGGGGGGGGGGGGGGCGAGGGTTCAATTGAAGGGAAGTTTTAAAAAATCAAAAAGAAATGAGAGAGCAGAGGTGCAGGGTAGTGAAGAGGCGAACGGTAATCAAAGTGTGACAGGAAGGTGCAGAAAATATAAGCAGAAGAGTGCAGCAGAAATTGCGGCACAGTGGCGCAGTGGTTAGCACCGCAGGCTCACAGCTCCAGTGACCCGGGTTCAGTTCTGGGTACTGCCTATGCGGAGTTTGCAAGTTCTCCCTGTGACCGCGTGGGTTTCCGCCGGGTGCTCCGGTTTCCTCCCACAGCCAAAGAGTTGCAGGTTGATAGGTAAATTGGCCATTGTAAATTGCCCCTAGTGTAGGTAGGTGGTAGGAGAATGGTGGGGATGTGGTAGGGAATATGGGATTAATGTAGGATTAGTATAAATGGGTGGTTGTTGGTCGGCACAGACTCGGTGGGCCGAAGGGCCTGTTTCAGTGCTGTATCTCTAAATAAATAAATGAGTAATAATGGCAAAAAGTCAAAGCTTAAGGCTCTTTATCTGAATGCACGCAGCATTTGCAACAAGATAGATGAGTTGATGGCACAAATAGAAATTAATGAGTATGACTTGATAGCTATTACAAAGACGTGGTTGCAGGATGACCAAGACTGGGAACTCAATATTCAAGGGTATTCAATGTTCTGGAAAAAAAGGAAAAGGAGGTGGGGTAGCTTTGTTAATAAAGGAAAGTATCAGTGCGGTGGTGAATAGTGATGTCGGTGCAATAGATTGTGATGTGGAATCAGTTTAGGTGGAAATAATGAATAGCAAGGGGAAGAGGTCACGGGTGAGAGTCGTCTATAGGCCCCCGAAGACTTGCCTCATTGTAGGACAAAGTATAAATCGGGAAATAACGGAGGTGTGTAAAAAGGGCGCTATAATGGGTGATTTTAATCTACATATTGACTAGACAAATCAGGTTGGCAGAGGTAACATGGAAGGCGAATTTGTAGAGTGCATCAGGGATTGTTATTTCGAGCAATACGTTGCAGAACCTACCCGGGAACAGGCTATTTTAGATCTAGTAATGTGTAATGAGGTAGGATTAATAAGAGATATCGTAGTTAAGGATCCTCGAGGGGTAGCGATCGCAACATGGTAGAATTTCAAATTCAGTTTGAGGGCGAGCAACGCGGGTCTCAAACCTGTGTCCTCAACTTAAGCAAAGACAATTACAGAGGTATGAAGAATGAGTTGTCTAAAGCAGGCTGGGAAAATAGACTAAGGGGAAGGTCAGTGGATGAGCAGTGGCAGACATTTACGCAGATATTTAAAAACGCTCAGCAAACATTTATCTCGGTCAAAAAGAAGGACTCGATGAGAAGAATGAGCCACCCGAGGTTAACAAAGGCAGTCAAGGAGAGTATCCAATCAAAAACTAAAGTATACAAAGTGGCAAAAACTAGTGGTAGGCCAAAGGATTGGGAATTTTTTTAGGAACCAGCAACGGATGACTAAAAGCTAATAAAGAGGGAGAAAATTGATTATGAAAGTGGATTGGCAAGAAATATAAAAACAAACAGCAAGAGCTTCTACGGTATATAAAAAGAAAGAGAGTAGCTAAAGTGAGCGTGGGACCCTTGGGGGATGCGACTGGAGAATTGATAACACAGGGAAATGGCAGATAATTTAAATCAATATTTTGCATTGGTCTTCACGGTGGAGGACACTATAAACATCCCATAGATATCAGATAAGCAAGGAGCTACTGGGAGGAAAGATCTTGTAACAGTCTCTATCATGAGGGACAAAGTATTTGACAAACTAATGGGACTAAAGGCAGACAAGTCGCCAGGACCTGATGGCCCACATCACAGGGTTTTAAAGGAAGTGGCTGCAGAGATAGTGGAGGCATTGGTTGAAATATTCCAGAACTAACTGGATTCCGGGAGGGTCCCAGTGGACTGGAAAACCGCTGATGTGATGCCCCTGTTCAACAAGGGAGGGAGACAAAAAGCAGGAAACTATAGGCCAGTCAGCCTAACGTCGGTCGTTGGGAAAATGCTAGAGTCCATTATTAAGGAAGAAACAGCAGGACATTTAGAAAAGCTTAAAGCAATCAAACAGAGTCAACATGGTTTTGTGAAAGGGAAATCATGTTTGACAAATTTGCTGGAGTTCTTTGAGGATATAACAAGCAGAGTTGATAAAGGGGAACCAGTAGATGTAGTATATTTGGATTTCCAGAAGGCATTTGATAAGGTGCCACATAAAAGATTATTGCACAAGATAGGAGCTTGCAGTATTAGGGGTAATGTATTAGCATGGATTGAGGATTGGTTAACTCACAGAAGACAGAGAGTCGGGATTAATGGATCTTTTTCAGATTGGAAAGACGTAACTAGTGGAGTGCCACAAGGATCAGTCTTAGGGCCTCTATTTACTATCTATATGAATGACTTGGAGGAGGGGGCAGTGTGTAATATATCCAAATTTGCTGACTATACAAAAATAGGTGGGAGGGCATGTTGTGATGAAGACATAAGAATCTGCAAGAGGATACAGATAGATTAAGTGGGCAAAAACTTGGCAGACGGAGTTTAATGTAGGAAAGTGTGAAGTCATGCACTTTGGTAGGAAGAATCAAAAGGCAGTCTATTATTTAAATGGAGAGAGACTCCAAAAAAGTGTAGCACAGAGAGATCTGGGTGTTCTGATGCATGAAACACAAAAAGTTAGCATGCAGGTGCAGCAAGTAATTAAGAAGGCAAATGAAATGTTGGCATTTATTGCTAGGGGGTTGGAGTTTAAAAATAGGGACGTCTTGTTACAACTGTACAGGGTGTTGGTGAGGCCGCACCTGGAATACTGTGTACAGTTTTAGTCCCCAGTATTTAAGAAAGGATATCCTGGCATTGGAGGCAGTTCAAAAGAGATTCACTAGGCTGATTCTGGGATGAAGGGGTTGACTTATCAAGAACGGCTAAACAGGTAGGCCTTTATTCATTAGAGTTTTGAAGAATGAGGGGTGATCTTATTGAAACGTACAAGATTCTGAGGGGGCTTGACAGGGTGGATGTTGAGAAGATGTTTCCACAAGTGGGGGAATCTCGAACTAGGGGACATAGTTACAGAATAAGGGGACACTCATTTAAAACTGAGATGCGAAGGAATTTCTTGTCTCAGAGGGTAGTGAACGTCTGGAATTCTCTACCCCAGAGAGTTGTGTCGGCTAGATAACTGAAATATTTAAAGAGGAGGTAGATAGATATTTGAAATATCAGGGTTTGAAGGCTATGAAGAGCTGGCATGAAAGAGGAGTTGAAGTCTGGGGCAGATCAACCATAATCTGACTGTATGGCGGGGCAGGTTGAGGGGCTGAATGGCCTACTCCTGCTCCTATTTCTTATGTTCTTAGGTTATTTAAGAAAGGATATTAATGCATTAGAGGCAGTTCAGAGAAGGTTCACTCGACTGATACTTGGGTTGTGGGGGGTGGGGTTTTTCCTTATAAAGAAAGGTTGGACAGTTGGGTCTGTATCCATTGGAGTTTAGAAGAATGGGAGGTGATCTTATTTAAGCATATTAGATACTGCGGGGGCTTAACAGATTGGATGCTGAAAGGATGTTTCCCCTTGTGAGAGAGAGTAGAAATTTAAACTAGTTTAAAAATAAGACGGTGATGAGGCGAAATTTTTCTGAGTTTGTGAGTCTTTGGAACTCTCTTCCCCAGAGAGCGGTGGAGGCAGGATCATTGAATATTTTTAAGGCAGAGGTAGATAAATTCTTGACTAACAAGGGAGTCAAAGGGTATCGGGGGTAGGAGGCAAAGTGAGTTGAGGCCACAATCAGATCAGCAATGATCGTATTAAATGGCGGAGCAGGCTCGAAGAGGCTGAATGGCCTGCTCCTACTCCTAATTCATATGTCGTAGAACCAAGCTTAACCCGGCTAGGCTCTGTTTAACCTATCATCCGGTGCAGTTAGGTAATTGGGCAAACCATGTTAATTAATCTATTGAACACAAGGGCTGTGAATCAAAGGCTTGCTGAAACTAGGCAGTGGGAAGTGAATGCTGGCACAGTGGAAATCTTAGATGACCCATCTGTTCTAATTGTTATTGTCACTATCAACGGTAGTTGTTCTTGGGCTTATTATTACTGACTGTTCCAAATTTGGGTCTGCTGTTGGCATCTTCTTTGGCTCCATGGTGTCAGTCACTGCCATAGCAGTCTGAGCCTCTGTTATGGGAGTTGACTCATACTGTCTATATTCAGTTGTACAATGGAATAATCCTGTGGTGTAACTCTTGCGATCCAAAACTACATAAGAATTATTTAGATGAGCACTTGAAACACCAGAGCATACAAGGCTACGGGCCAAATGCTGGAAAATGGGATTAGAATAGTTTGGTGCTCTGATGGCTCTATGACATTCAAGTCATTCTTCAATCACTTTGAAAGCAGAATGAGTAAACAATTGGTGAGGTAAGGGCAGCTGAATTTCATAATGCTGCTTTGTTTCACTGCAAATGAACATACACAGTAATAGTTAAGATCAGATTTTACAATTCATCCTACATAATGACGGCCCCAAATCCAGTGGCCCTCTCAGCTTGACTTTCTGTATCAGTATGAAAGTGAATTTATTGACTGGCCCTCTTTGAGATGGCATTGGTGACCATCTTGATGCAGCAAAGAGCTGCAGACTGGGAGATCATACACACATCTCCAGTGGATCCCTGGAATGATCTTGAGGCATAGAAATTCAACACCATGGTGACCTTCAGCACCAATAGCATTGGGTTCCCATGGGGCTCGGCTCGGCCTCTATCAGGGCACACAGCTCTGACTGGCCCTGTGGAGAGGTGGAGTCTTCAGCGACATTGCTGCTCTGATGTTTGAAGCTGGCTGAGCCTTGGACGGTAGACCCTCATTGGTGGGTATCCTCTTCTGTGTACATGAGGCTAGTTTCATGCCTTTCTGCACCCTCCTCCTGCATGTGTTCCTCCCCCCAGCTCCAAGGCTCAATCTTCTGGTGACCCTCAGGTTGTTGTTGTGCCACTCCTTGTGGCCACTGCTCTCTGCCTCTCTGATGCTCCTCCTCACTGGAGATCCTGAAGTCTGAGTTAATGAGGCCCATGGCAGGTAGCTGCACTCAGGTCTCAGGGCCTCTCACCATTTCCTCCTGCTTTATTCACACAAGTGCCACTTCAGAGATGACAATGTAGCACTATGGCCCCAATGTTCTGGCAAGTTTGTCCCTGCTCCCGACTGCCAGTGTCCACACTGTTCCATCCTCCTTACCAAGCCAGGCTA
Organism: Heterodontus francisci; assembly: GCF_036365525.1. Classification (NCBI taxonomy): domain Eukaryota; kingdom Metazoa; phylum Chordata; class Chondrichthyes; order Heterodontiformes; family Heterodontidae; genus Heterodontus; species Heterodontus francisci. The sequence continues at coordinate 23,283,904 of NC_090383.1, read as the reverse complement.
GCGTTCACAATGGCTGTACCTGGAGGCAGCACTGACTTCCCACTAACTCACTGCCTCTTTATACCTGGTGAGGCTCTGAAGCCCTGTAGTTCCTGTGCACTCTTTCGAAAATTTGAAAACCCTGGTAAAATTGCAGTTAATTGCCTGTTTCACCGGCTTAATTACCTTCCTGTCACGTTTGAACGCGAGGTCCTCCCATTATGCTGGCCACTCTTCAGAATATCCAGTTGTGACGTAAAGACGTTGGGCTTCTGTGTTGACACTTTTTGTTTGGCACGACATTCTGACTCCTCCCGTCTCCCAGCCCGTCACTATAAGGCTGGGAAAATTCAGCCCAACATTTCAGAGCAATACATTGGGGCAACCTTTCATCCAAACTGGAAAAAGTTAGTGTTTGAACAGGTTTTAAGCAAGCACAGAGGCAGGGAAAGTGGGGAGGAAAGGAAAGAGCAAAAGGGATGGCTTATGATAGGGTTGAAGGCAGGAGAGCATAAATTACAAATGGGGTGATGTTATAAGGCAAAAAGGGGGTGATAATGGGACAACTAAAGAAACCCTCGACTTCTCTGTCTCCATTTCTGGGGATAGGCTATCGACCAATATCCACTATAAGGCCACCGATTCCCACAGTTACCTCGACTACACTTCCTGATACTTTGCTTCCTGTAAGGACTCTAATCCATTCTCACTTTCTTCATCTCCATCGCATCTGTTCTGCTGATGCAGCATTCTATACTTCCGATATGTCTTCCTTTTTCCTCAGTTGAGGATTCTACCCCACAACATGGTTGACAGAGGCCTTGACCATTTACATTCCATTTCCAACATTGCCCTCGTCCCTTCTCCCCCCTCCAAGAACCACAATAGGTTTCCCCTTGTCCTCACCTTCCACTCCACCAGACTCCACATTCAATGTATCATCTTCCACCACCTCCAGCATGATGCCACCACTAAAGGCATCTTTTCCTCCCTTCCCTTTCAGTTGGAAGCAGGGACATACTTGCCAGCATTTTGAAGGGATCAATCCCTCTGTGACATCCTGGTCCACCCCCCCCCCCCCCCCCCCCCACCAAAATCACCTCCAACAGCCCTTCCCCCCGGCACATTCCCATGTAAATGCTTGAGATGCAACACCTTCCTTTTATCTCCTTCCTTCTCTGTCCAAAGCCCCAAACACTCCTTCCAGGTGAAACAGCAATTTACTTGTACTTCTTTCAATTTAGTATGCTGTAATTGCCGCTCACAATATGATCTCTGAGACTTTGGGGGGACCAATAAGAGATAGGATGACCACTTTATGAAACACCTCCATTCAGTCCACAAGGGTGATCCTGAGTTTTCATTTTAATTGTCTGCTCCGCTCCCACTCTAACAACCCGCCCCTCCCCCCACTCCGCCCCGCACCCCATCCTTGTCCTCCTACACTGTTCCAATGAAGCTCAACATAAACTTGAAGAACAGCATTTCATCTTTCGATTCGGCACTTTACAACCTTCCGGACTCAACATTGAGTTCAACAATTTCAGATCATAACCTCTGGCCACTTTTCTTTTTGGACAGCAACTATTAGTGATGATTTTACTATTATTTACATCTCCTCTAGACATATATTTTGTTTCTTTACTTGTCTGATTACCATCCCCTTATGCCTTGCACCATCATTCCTTTTTTCATTTAATCTCTACTGCTTTTGACTCTACCGTGTACCTTCCCTTTTGTTTTTTTTCCCTGCCGTCCTCCCTTTCCCTGCTTCTGCATTTGCTTAAAACCTGTTACATGGCTATCTTTTTCCAGTTCTCATGAAACGTCATTGATCTTGAAACAATAACTCTGTTTTTCTCTCTCCACAAATGCTGCCAGACCTGCTGATATTTCCAAGATTTCCTATTTTTATTTCTGATTTCCAGCATCAGCAGTATTTTGCTTTTTTTTAACCATGATGGTTCTAAGGCTGAGGGATCACAATTACTTGGATAGACTGGAGAAGCTGGATGTTCTTCTTAGAGCAGAGAAGGCTGAGGAGATTTTATAGAGCTGTCTCAAATCATGAAGGGTTTTGATAGAGTAAATTAAGAGAAACTGTTTTGCATGGCTGAAAGGTCACTAACCAGAGGATTTAAGGTGATTGGCAAAAGAACCAAAGGCGACACAAAAACTTTTTTTATGCAATGGGTGGTTAGCCTTGATTTGGTGCTTAATTCCTGGAGTGGGACTTAAACCCATAACCTTCTAACTCAGAGACAAGAGTGCTACCAACTGAACCATAGGAGAATCTAGTAAATTTCCTTGCCAACTTTAATAAACAAGTAGGAGACAATTATTTCCTGTAATGCAATAGAATTTAACTAATGCACACATCCCTGATGAACCTCAATGGTATCCTCCTTTAGGAAATTTCCAAGATACTGAAAAGACTGTAGCTTACCCAAATTTACCAGCTCCATCAGAATCTGTTCCAAAGGGTCAGCAACCTTCTGGGAAAATTAAATATTACATGTCATCTTACCTGACTATCTGCCTATATATTTTATAGACATGCCCACGAGTCCAACTATGTCAGTCTCCATTTCAAACATGTTACCAAATCTACTCCATCCAATCCTTACATAATTTTACAAACTTTATCATATCCCACGAGCCTACATTTGTCTAATGCAAATAACCCTAACCCTCTAAATGTATCCTTGTAACTGAGAGACACGAGCTGCTCCTCTGCACTCATGGTAAAGCCTCAATATTCATCACCAGAGGTGAGGAATAGAACTGGGTAAAATACATCAAGTGATGACAAGCTAAAGTTTTACGTAACCCAAGTGTAGTGATAATTTTGTTTTCCTATGGTCATCTCCCATGGTTGTGAACCTTTGGTAAATAGTTAGTGACTAAATTGTTTCCCCGTGACATTACTTATAATGGGCATCCATTAATGAAATAAATATACCTTGAGTTTCTTGACTCTATGTGCACAAGACATTAAATTACATTTGCCATTTACAAGCCCATTTACAACTTATCTAAATCAGTAATACAAAAGCAAAGTACTGCAGATGCTAGAAATCTGAAATAAAAACATTAAAAAGCTGGAAATACTCAGCAGGTCAGGCAGCACCTGTAGAGAGAGAAAAACAGAGTTATGTTTCAGGTTGATAACCTTTCATCAGAAAAGTTAGAAATGTAATAGATTTCAAGTGAGTGACGGGGAAAGGTTGGAAAAAGAATAAGGTCTATGATAGGGTGGAAGACAGGAGAAATTAAATCACAAAAGGATTGGTGGTGCAAGGCCAAAGGGAATGGTAATGGGACAAGTAAAGAAACAAAAAATGTGTCTAGAGGAGGTGTGAATGGTAGAATGATGAACAACTACCGCGTAAAAGCGAAAAAAAAAGAAAAATAAGATGAAAACCAAATTCTGGAAAGAAAACGGAAACAAAATGAGGGCAGAGGCTACGGTCTGAAATTGTTGAACTCAGTGTTGCGTACAGAAGGCTGTAAAGTGCCTAATCAAAAGATGAGATGCTGTTCCATGAGCTTGCCATGAGCTTTATTGGAACACTGCAGGAGGCTGAGGACAGAGAAGTCTGCTTGACAGCAAGGTGGAGAATTAAAAAGGCAGGCGAACGGAAGTTTGGAGTCATGCTTGCAGATTGAACGGAGTTGTTCTCAAAGCGATCACCCAATCCACATTTGGTCTCCCCACTGTAGAGGAGACTGCATTGTGAGCAGCGAATACAGTATACTAAATTGAAAAAAGTACATATAAATTGCTGTTTCACCTGGAAGGAGTATTTGGGCCCTTGGACAGTGAGGAGGGAAGAGGTAAAAGGGTCGGTGTTGCATCTCCTGTGCTTACATGGAAAGGGGAGTAGGTGTTGGGGTTGATTGAAGAGTAGACCAGTATCGTGGAGGGAATGGTCCTTTCGGAATGCTGAAAGGGGAGGGGAAGATGTGTTCGGTGCTGGTGTCATGCTGGAAGTGGCGGAAATGACAGAAGATGATCCGTTGAGTACGGAGGCTGGTGAGTGGATGAAAGGGTAAAAGCAAAAGTGCGGGAAATGCAACAGACACGGTCAAGGCCCTGTCAATCACGGTGAGGGGAAATTCTTGGTTGAGGATAAAGGAAGACATGTCCGAAGCGCTGGTATGCAAGGTTGCATCATCAGAACAGATACGATAGAGGCAGAGATAGTGGTTAAATGGAATGGAGTCCTTCCAGGAAGCAGGCTGTGGTGAAGTGTAGTTGAGGTAGCTGTGGGAGTCAGTGGACTTATAGTGAATGTTGGTTGATAGCCTGTCTGCAGAAATGGACACAGAGAAGTTGAGGAAGGGAAGAGTCGGAAATGGACAATGTGAAGGTGAGAGAAGGGTGGAAATTGGAAGCAAAATTGATGGCATTTTCCAGTTCGGGTGAGAGCAGGAAATGGCACCAATACAGTCATCAATGCATTGGAAGAAGAGGTGAGGGAAGGGGCCTGAGTAGACCAGGAACAAGGAATGTTCTACATATCCAACACAAAGGCAAGCATTTCTAGGATTCATGTGGGTACCCATATCAACTCCGCAGTACTTTGCTTTTGAGTCAGAGGGTTGTAGTTTTAAATTTAAGAATCATATTTGCTAGGACTAAGCAGTATATAATGGAGTTTTATTTGACTGAATGCAACTATGAAATATTGCGGATGCTTGAAATCAAAAATAAAAACAGAAAATGCTAGAAATACTCAGCCGATAAGGCAGCGTCTGTGGAGAGAGAAACATTTAATGTTTCAGGTTAATAACCTTTCGTCATAACTGGAAAAAATCAGAGATGTAACAAGTTTTATGCAAGTAGAGGTAGGAGAAGGGGGGAAGAAAAGAAAGGATGACCTGTGATAATGTGGAAGGCAAGAAAGATTAAATGACAAAAGGAATGATGGGGCAAGGCAAATAGATAGTAATGGGACAACTAAAGAAACAAAATATGGGTCTAGAGGAGGTGTAAATGGGAATAGCAGAATCATCACCAACAGCTCCCGTCCAAATTAAACGGGGCAGAGTTTATGATTTAAAATTGGTGAACGCAATGTTGAGTTTGGAAGGCTGTAAAGTGCCTAATCAAAAGATGAGTTGCTGTTCCCCGCGCTTATGTTGAGCTCCATTGGAATTGTGTAGAAGGCCAAGGACATGCTAACTCAGTTTCTGTCTCCATAGATGCTGCCTGACATGCTATTTCCCCCATTATCTGTATTTATTTGCCTATGCCTTGCTAATAATGTACAGGCAAGGAAGAAATATTTTTTTTTAAATTGCTTAATGGGGAGGCCTAAATTGGGGTAGGGAAGGAATACTTTTTATTTAAAGTAATTCCCCAATTTGTAGAAAAAATACATACCCTTAAATCCGATTTGGTGTTTTTGCAAAATATCAGTTTTCTGCATGAAGCTCCTCGAGTTGGATCTCTCTACCTGTTAGGCCACTTCAGTGCATCTTCCTAGAAAACGACAGGAGCAATAATTTTGTAATTGCCCAAATGATTCTTTGGTGCTGTGGAACCCTAGAGAACCACACTAGAGGCTTGGGATACAGAATTCCTAATCTGCAACATTTCCTGGATCCTGTTGCCTTAAGCCAGTTAATGTCATTTGTATGGAGCTGTTTTTGAATGCACAGGGAGAATTGATCCTGCCTATAATCAGGAGATTGTGGAGGCCTATGCATTGAGTAGCTGCTTGGGCAAGATCTTAGATGGTACTTGGGGACGTAAATAGACTCCTAGCACAGAAAGAGGCCATTTGACCCAACAGGCCTATTATGGTGTTTATACTTCACACTAGCCTCCTCCCACCCTACTTCATATCATCCTGTCGACATGACCTATTCCTGCTCCCCTCATGTACCTATCTTGCTTTCCTTTAAATGCATTCATGTTATTCAACTCAAGCAAGCCTTGTGGTCGCAAATTCCACATTCTCATCACTCTGACTAAAGAGGTATTTATCATGAATATTGAATTTATTAGTGACTATCTTATATTTATGGCTCCTTGTTTTGGACTCCTCCACAAGTGGCAACATCGCTTCTACATCTACTCTATTGAACCCTATCATAATTTTGATGACCTCTTTCAAAAAACGAGCCTCAGCCTTTTTAATCTTTCATGATTAGCATGACCTCTCAGTTATGGTATTATCCTTGTAATTTTTTTGCACCTTCTCCAGTGCCTATATAACCTTTTTTATAATATGGAAACCAAAACTGTGCACAGTACTCCCAAGTGTGATACCACCACAAAATGTACAGCGAATGAATCAGCATCTGAACAAGTAACATTTGATGATCAACTTTTTATGAGAACTGGTACAGTCTGGCTGAAGAAGCCTGTTACCTGAAATCCTTTAAACTTTCAATGGACTATCATACCCATTAGCAGCCTCTGAACACTGGTTTTAACTCCATGTGGAGCATAGGCCAGATGGGCTGAATAACTTGTTTCTGTGCTGTACATTCATTGTATGAAGAATGGGTTTTCAATCTTTAAAAGTGAAGGGTTATAATGAAATCCGTTTTATTTGGGATGAATTAGTATAAATGGGTGGTTGTTGGTCGGCACAGACTCGGTGGGCCGAAGGGCCTGTTTCAGTGCTGTATCTCTGTATCACAGTGGCGCAGGGGTTAGCACCGCAGCCTCACAGCTCCAGTGACCCGGGTTCAATTCTGGGTACTGCCTGTGTGGAGTTTGCAAGTTCTCCCTGTGTCTGCGTGGGTTTCCTCCGGGTGCTCCGGTTTCTTCCCACAGCCAAAAGACTTGCAGGTTGATAGGTAAATTGGCCATTATAAATTGCCCCTAGTATAGGTAGGTGGTAGGGAAATATATAGGGACAGGTGAGGATGTGGTAGGAATATGGGATTAGTGTAGGATTAGTATAAATGGGTGGTTAATGGTCGGCACAGACTCGGTGGGCCGAAGAGCCTGTTTCAGTGCTGTATCTCTAAATCTAAAAATAAAATCTAAAAATACATAGCTTGTTTCTACATAATCCATCTATAATTTTCCAGTTTATAGAATGATCTGAACAGTGAAGATGCAGAAACTCATTTTGCAGTTCAAAACTTCTACATCGCCCACATAATCAAGTACTATTGCTTACTGTTATCAACAGATTTAACAGCTCTGTACAATGATTTCGACGTCACACAAGCACAGGAATTTTGTTTCCGAACCAATGGGGAACAAGTCAGTTTCTGCCCTGGCTGGTATTGGAACAACACTTGGTAAGAAACTGGAAGAGCAAGGCTTTGATAAGGTAACACATTTTGATGGAAGGAGGCCAAATACTCCTTGGAATAAATTACTAAATTGGGTGGAGGAATAGAGTCTCTCTTGCTTAAAACCTGTTGCATCTCACTTTTTTCCAGTTCTGAGGAAAGGTCACTGACCTGAAATGTTAACTGTTTCTCTCTCCACAGATGCAGGCTGGTCTGTTGAGTATTTCCAATGTTTATATTTCAAATTTATGGCAACTGCAGAATTATTCTTTTGTACTAGTATTTAATTCATTGCCACTTCTTTTCCAAGAATGCCCACCTTCAAGAGGTTTGATCTTCTGTCTGACATGATTTGCATTTGTCTCTTTTACCCCGCTCGCCGCCTTTGCTTTCTGTTTCTCTTCTCATGTTTAATCAGGTATCTACTAAAACTCAATTTCACACTCACATCTCCTTCTTCACCAACTGTCTTTGGCTCCAGCATATTCTACGTAGATTCCAACTGAAATTTCACCCTTCGTGTTTCAGGTTCACCCATGATTACAGTTATCTGCATGATGTTCAGCATTCCTCAAACCACTGTTCTTGCCACCTCCTGAGATCTACGCTCAAAGCTATTGCTGCCAATCTTGGTCTCTCGCTTTAGCAGCAACTGACTTGCACTCTTTGAGTTGCATTGATCTGCAGTTCCATTTCATCCTTCACCTCATCCACTTTTTTAACTAAAAGCTTTTTCTTTCTTTCAGGTATCAAGGATTGCAAGCTTCAACAACTCTAGGACACAATGCACCTTCAGATCCTTCTTTCACTTTCCTCTGATTCCACCCCTCCTAATTTAATTCCTTGTCCTGTTATCACTATCTGCCTTGAATGATCAGACTTCAGCAAAAGCCTCAACTTCATCCCCTTACGCTCCCACCTCAATGAATTCCAAGCTCAGCATGATGCTGAACTCTTCTTCCTTCACCTCCATGCCCACTTCTTTGGCCAAGTGTCTTACCCCTGCCCCGCACCCCCGACACAGTGGACTGTTTTTCCTGTCATCGAAATTCTCCTTCCACCTGGAACCCTCCCACTGGCCTCTTACTCTCCCTAGATCTTTTCCTTGAGAACTGTCGGTATGATATGGCCATCTCAATTCGTTAAATCTGCTGACAAGGTCAGGGGTGTTGTTTGGCAAATAGACCTCTATCTTGCAGAGGCTGACCATCATCTCCAACCTCCTTCAGAGGAATACCTCACCACCAAATATTAAGCCATAATTTCTCATACCATCACTGACCTTATCCCATCTAGAGATGATCCCCGCCCGAACAGCCTCCAATGTAATAGTTCCCCAACCCTGCAAAGCCTGTTTTTATTTTCTTCACAAGATCCACAAATAAGACAGACCTGGTACCCCCATCATTTCAGCCTGCTCTTTTCCCACAGAACCTATTTCTTCCTATCTTAACCTTATTTTGCTCTCTTTGTCCAGTCTCTTCCAACCTACATCTGTGACTCTTACGCCATCATCCACACTTCAAAGGTTTCCAGGTTTCTGGGCTATAACCATCTCCACTTCACTATAGACATCTAGTCCCTTTAAATCCCATCCCAAACCAGGACAACCTGCGGGCCCTCCACTTTTTTCTTAACAGAGGACCACCCAATCCTCATCTGTCACCACCTTCCTCCATGCGGCTACAACTTGCTCTTAATTTCTCCTTTGAATCCTCTCACTTACTCCAAATAAAAGGTGTTGTTATAGGAATCCGTATTGGCTCTGACTATGCTGCCATTTTTTAGATACATGAAACATTCCTTGTTCTAATCCTACTCAGGGCCCCTCCCTCACCTCTTTTTCTGGTATATTGATGACTGTATCTGTACAGCTTCCTGGTCTCAACCCGAACTGGAAATTTCAAATTTCCACCCCTCTCTCCCTGGTCCATCTCTGACTCTTCATTTTTTCAACCTCTCTATAATTTCTTTGGATAGGCTGTCAACCAATGTCTACTATACTAAAAGCTCACTGATTTCCATAGCTCCCTGTGAGGATTCTATTCCGTGCTCCCAGTTTCTTTGTCTCCATCGCATCTGTTCTGAAAATTCCACCTTCCACACCTTCAGATATGCCTTCCTTTTTCCTTAACCGAGAATTCCCCTCCATCATGGTTGGCAGGACCCTCAACCATGTCTGTCCCATTTCCCGCACTTATGCCCTCACACCTTCCCCATCCAGCCAGGACCGCAATATGGTTCCCCTTGTTCTCACCTTCCAACCTACATTCAACAGATCATTCACCACCATTTCCGCCACCATCAGTGATACCACCAACATCTTCCATATCATCCCCTCTCCTCCTCTTTCAGCATTTGGAAGAGACGGTTCCCTCCACTTGACCCACTCTTCAATCATCCTCAGCACCTGCACCCTTTCCCATGCAAGCACGGGAGATAGAACACCTTCCCTTTCACCTCCTCCTTTCCCACTGTCCAGAGCCCCGAACACTACTTCTAGGTGAAACAGCAATTTACTTGTACTTCTTTCAGTTTAGTATACTGTATTCACTGGTCATGTTGTAGTCTCCTCTGCACTGGATAGAGCAAACACAGATTGGGTGATCATTTTGTTCAAGACATCCATAAAGTCTGCTAGCATGTCCCTCAGCTTGCACTTTAATTCTCCATCCCACTCTGACCTCTCCTTGGCTTCCTGAAGTGTTCCAATAACAAAAACAGCGTATTTATATGACATTGTTAATGTAGTAAACCTTTCGAGGCACTTCGCTGGAGCATTATCAAACAATATTTGACACCAAGCTATATAAGCAATATTAGGACAGATGATCAAAAACTTGGTCAAAAAGGTATGTTGTAAGGAGCATCTTAAAGGAAGGGAGAGAAGCGGAGAGGTTTAGGGAGGAAATTAGGTGAATGCACAGCTGCCAATAGTAGAGCGATTTAAAATGGGGGATGCGCAAGAGGCTAGCATTGGAGGTGCACACAAATTTCGGAGGGTTGTAGGCTGGAGGAGGTTACAGAGATGAGGGGGGGTGGGGGGGGAAGCGAGGTCATGGTGGGATTTGAAAGCAAGGATAAGAATTTTAAATTTGAGGCCTTGTCGGACCTGGAGTCAATGTAGCTTAGGTAGCACAGGAGTAATGAGTGAATGGGATTTGGTGCAAGTTAGAAAGCAGGCAGCAGAGATGAGCTGACATTCATGGAGGGTGGAAGATAGGAGGCTGCCAGGACAGTGTTGCAACAGTAACAGGTAGAAGTAAACAAAGGCATGGATGAGGGTTTCAGTAGTAGGTGAGCTGAGGCAGGGGCAGAGTCAGGTAATGTTAAGTAGATGGAAGTTGGCGATAGTGTGAATATGTGATCAGAAGTTCATCTCAATATTAAATATGACATCATAGTTATGAATGGTCCAGTTCAGCCTCAAAGAGTTGTCAGGGAGAGGGATGAAGCCAGTGGCCAGGGAACGGTGTTTGTGGTAGGGACCAAAGACAGTGGCTTCTGTCTTCCCAATTTTTATTTGGAGGAAATGTCTGCTCATCCGTAATGGATAGCAGACAAGCAGTCTGACAGGTTAGAGGCAATGGAGGGATTGAGAGATATGGTGATGAGTTGGGATTAGGTGTCATCAACATACATGTGGAACTGGACATATTTTCGGATGACGTTGCCAAGGGGCACAATGTTGATGAGAAATAGGAGGAAGGTATCATCATTCCTCAGCCATGTTTCTGTTAAAGCCATGATGTCAATTTAATTACACAATAAGCTCAGAGATGGTAAGGGCCTTCTTCACAAGTGAAAGGACATTCTGTAGGGAGATGTAGAGACGGGCAGTAATTAAAACAGGAAGTGTTGGAAATACAGCAGATCTGGCAGCATCTGTGGAGAAACAGAATTAACATTTCACGTCAATGACCTTCCATCCGGGGTTCTGATGAAAGGTCACAGACCTGAAACATTAATTCTGTTTCTCTCTCCACAGATGCTGCCAGACCTACTGAGAATTTCCAGCATTTTCTGTTTTTATTTCAGATTTCCAGCATCTGCAGTATTTTGATTTTATTGGAGAAAGGCAGTGATGGTTGCAGAGTCCACAGGATCAGCACTCAGAGGTGAGCAAGATGAGAAGGAGGTGAGAAAGATTAGCTACTAGCAGGCATACAGGGCAGGAAGGTCAGCGAAAGAGTGGGATGGGGAAGTTGAGGTTGCTGCTCATAAGGGGGTAGCAATGTATGCCTTGATGGGCCATTCAGAGGATGCCAAGAGTGGCACAGAGGGAAGCTATATAGGCTTATCTAAGATGGAGTCAAGTCTGGGATGGCAACAGGAGAGTAAGGAGATTGAGGAGTGCTGAAGGGTTGGGGTAGGGATTTGGAATGGCAGAGTACCCGAAAGGGGATTAATGAAAGGAAGCATGACGACAGGAAAGATGGGCCTAGGAGGGGGTAAAGATAGAATTGAAAAGTAGGGAGTTTATGCTAACTCCATATCGCACCTTGGTTAGACCGCATTTAGAGTACCGCGTTCAGCTCTGGTCACCATATTATAGAAAGGATATAGAGGCACTGGAAAGGGTGCAGAGAAGATTTACAAAGATGATGCCAGAAATGTGAGGGTATACATATCAGGAAAGGATTGACAGGCTGGGTCTCCTTTCTCTTAATGAAAAAAGGCTGAGGGGTGACCCAATAGAGGTCTTTTAAAATTGTGAATGGTTTGGATAGAGTGGATACAGAGGTACAGATTTTGGGCGGCACAGTGGTTAGCATCGCAGCCTCACAGCTACAGCGACCCAGGTTCAGTTCTGGGTACTGTCTGTGCGGAGTTTGCAAGTTCTCCATGATCGCGTGGGTTTCCGCCAGGTGCTCCGGTTTCCTCCCACAGCCAAAGATTTGCAGGTTGATAGGTAAATTGGCCATTGTAATTTGCCCCTAGTGTAGGTAGGTGGTAGGAGAATTGAGGGAAGGTTGGGATGTGGTAGGGAATATGGGATTAATGTAGGATTAGTATAAATGGGTGGTTGTTGGGTCGGCACAGACTCGGTGGGCCAATGGGCCTGTTTCAGTGCTGTATCTCTAAATAAAAAAATATATAAATAGAGAGAAGGTTTCCACTTGTGGGGAAGAGCATAACTCGAGTCCATCAATATAAAATAGTACCAAGAAATCCAATAGGAAATTCAGAAGAAACTTCTTTACCCAAAGGGTTGTGAGAATGTGGAACTTGCAACCACAGGTAGTGGTTGAAACAGTACAGAAGCATTTAAGGGGAAGCTAGACAAGCATATGAGGGAGAAGGGAGTAGAGGATTATGCTGATAAATTTAAATGAGGAAAGATGAGTGGAGTATAAACACTGGCATGAACTGGTTGGGCTGAATGGCCTGTTTCTGTGCCAGATATGCGATGTAATCCTATATAAAAGAAAAAAGCAGCTATAAAAGTGATGTGTTTGTATCCGCTGAAGCTCAAGGAGCAACATCTGATTTATTGATTAGGCACTTCACAATTTTCCAGGCTCAACATTGAGGTCATCATTTCAGATCATAACCATTGCTGCCATTTGTTTGGACAGCAGGAACTGATAATGATTCTGCTGTTCATTTAATCACTCCTGCCTTCCAATCTGTCACATCTTTTAATCTTTGCTCCTTCCTGCCCTGCCCCCCCACTCCCGCCATTTCCTTCTTTCCTTGTTTAAAACATTTCCCTGTTCTAATGAAATGCCACTGGCCTGAAATGTTGTGGAGAATTTTAACCTACAAAAATGGGCTTGAGTCAGTTAGGATGAAAAAATATTAAAAGATTTGAAACCAAATCCCAACTTGCCTTGAACCCACCCACTTAGGGTTTAACAGAGGTGGGATGAGGGGCAGGCAACTGACCCACTCCCAGGAGGCAGGTTAGTAATTTAAATATTATGTTGAGGATGTGTGCCTCAGATTTAATCTTCATTTCCTGGCAACTAAAGGGAGACGAGAACTGCTGGATCCAGCAGATAAGTAATACCTTTCCACTTTTTGGCTAGATCCAGTTTACCAGTGTTTGCCCTTCCTGCTGCAATCAGACACCCTGAGCCACATGGTCCCCTAAAGCCATGATCTCCACCTCCACCCCCCACCCCCCAACGACATTTTACAAAACTTCCTTCCCTCCTCTATGCTCCCTGTTTGTATCCTCCGATCTCCAATCTCTTTTGACCTCCAGCCACCACCCCCCCGTCGCTGCCAGTCTCTCCACCACAGCTTTTCCAATCCCACTTCTCTGTTCTAATTCCTAGCTGTGGCCTGTTGCCAAAAACTTATCTCCTTCCTGACTTCCAAACCCAGCCCAACAGTCAGCCTACTGCTCAATCTGCTGCAGCTGGGAAACTAAAGTAAAATTGTTAATCAGGCCCTGATACTAAATTCGGCAGGGCCTATAGGGAACTCATTCTTCTGGGTTTGATGATCAGTGCCCCACTCCCTGCCCTGCGTCCCAGCTAATATCGGGGCCATTCATTGTTTCTTTCTCCATTGATGTTGTCTGGCATGCTGCGTTTTTCCAGTATTTTCTGTTAATATTTGATTTCCAGCGTCCATGATATTTTGCCTTTTATAGAGGAGCAGAGGGATCTGGGGATACAGCTATATAAGCAGGGATGCATATAAGAGCATAAAGGGGCTCATTTTAGAAGGATAGAATTGAAAAGCAGTGAAGTTATGTTAAACTTGTCTAAAACATTGGTTAGATCACATTTGGAGTACTGTGAATTGTTCTGGTCTTCATACTATAAGAAGGATATAGAGACACTGGTGAAGATACAAAAATTATTTACTAGAATGATACCAAAACAAAGAAGTTACACCTATTAGGAAAGATTGAACAGGCCGGGGCTCTTTTCTCTAGAAAAAAGAAGACGAATGGGTTATCTGTAGAGATCTTTAAGATTATAAAAGGGTTTGATAGAGCAGACATGAAGAAAATGTTTTCATTTGTGGGCAAGAGCAGAACTGAGGGCCATAAATATTAGATTTTTAAAAATTTGTTTGTGGGATATGGACACCGCTGGCTAGGCCAGCATTTATTGCCCATCCATAATTGCCTTTGAGAAGGTGGTGGTGAGCTGCCTTCTTGAACTACTGCAGTCTATGTGAGTTAGGTATACCTACAGTGCTGTTAGGAAGGGACGATTTTGACCCAACGACAGTGAAGGAATGGCAGTATAGTTCCAAGTCAGGATGGTGTGTGACTTGGAGGGGAACTTGCAGGTGGTGGTGTTCCCATGCATCTGCTGCCTTTGTCCTTCTAGGTGGTAGAGCTCGTGGGTTGGAAGGTGCTGTTTGGTGCATTGCTGCAGTGCATCTTGTGGATGGTACACAGTGCTGCCACTGGGCGTCAGTGGTGGAGGGAATGAATGTTGTTGATGTGGTGTCAATCAAGTGGGCTGCTTTGTCCTGGATGGTGTCAAACTTATTGAGTGTTGTTGGAGCTGCACCCATCCAGGCAAGTGGAGAGTATTCCATCACACTCCTGACTTGTGCCTTGTAGATGGTGGACAGGCTTTGGGGAGTCAGGAGGTGAGTTTCTCGCCGCAGGATTCCTAGCCTCTGACCTGCTCTTGTAGCCATGGTATTCATATAAACATAGAAAATAGGAGCAGGAGTAGGCCATTTGGCCCTTTGGGCCTACTCCACCATTCAAAAAAGATCATTGCTGATTGTTTAATTCAGTAGCCTGTTCCTGCTTTCTCCCTATATCTCTTGATCCCGTTGGCATTAAGAAATATATCTATCTCCTCCTCCAATATATTTAATGACTTGGCCTCCACTGCCTTCTGCGGTAGAAAATTCCACAGGTTCACCACCCTCTGAGTGAAGAAATTTCTCCTCATCTCGGTTCTAAATGGCATACCCCGTATCCTGAGACTATGCACCCTGGTTCTGGACTCCCCAGCCATTGGGAACATCTAGCCTGTCTAGTCCTGTTAGAATTTTATAGGTTTCTATGAGATCCCCTCTCATTCTTTGAAACTCTAGTGAATATAGGCCTAGTCGATCTAATCTCTCCTCATATGTCGATCCTGCCAGCCCAGGAATCAGCCTAGTAAATCTCCTTTGCACTTCCTCCATGGCAAGAACATTCTTCCTCAGATAAGGAGACCAAAACTGCACACAATATTCCAGATGTGGTCTCACTAAGGCCCTGTATAACTGCAGTAAGACATCCTTGCTCCTGTACTCAAATCCTCTTGCAATGAAGGCCAACATACCATTCGCCTTCCTATCTGCTTGCTGCACCTGAATCCTTGCTTTCAGTGACTGGTGTACAAGGACACCCAGGTCTCGTTACACCTCCCCCTTTCTCAATCTATCACCATTCAGATTATAATCTGCCTTTCTGTTTTTACAACCAAAGTGGATAACCTCACATTTATCCACGTTATACTGCATCTGCCATGCATTTGCCCACTCACCCAACTCATCCAAATCACATTGGAGCCTCTTTGCATCCTCCTCACAGCTCACATTCCCCCCCAGCATTGTCTCATCTGCAAACTTGGAAATTTAGTTCCCTCACCCAAGTCATTAATATATATTGTGAATAGCTGGGGCCCAAGCACTGATCCCTGCGGTACCCCACTAGTCACTGCCTGCCACCCAGAAAAAGACCTGTTTATTCCTACTCTCTGTTTCCTGTCTGTCAACCAATTCTCAATCCATGCTAGTATATTACCCCCAATCCCATGTGCTTTATTTTTGCACACTAACCTTTTATGTGGGACCCTATCAAAAGCCTTCTGAAAATCCAAATACACCACATCCGCTGGTTCTCCCTTATCTATTCTACTAGTTACATCCTCAAAAAACTTCAGTAGATTTGTTAAGCATGATTTCCCTTTCGTAAACCCATGCTTACTTTGTTCAATCCCGTTTATGCTTTCCAGGTGTTCTGCTATCACATCCTTTTATAATACTCTAGCATTTTCCCCACTACTGATGTAAGGCTAACTGGTCTGTAATTGCCTGTGTTTTCTCTCCTTTTTTTTTTAAATAGTGGGGTTACATTTGCCATCCTCCAATCTGTAGGAACTGCTCCAGAGTCTATAGAATTTTGGATGATGACCACCAATGCATCCACTATTTCCAGGGCCACTTCCTTTAGTACTCTGGGATGTAGATTATCAGGCCCTGGAGATATGTCAGCCTTTAACCCCATTAATTTCCCTAGCACTATATTTTTACTAATACTGATTTCCTTCAGTTCCTCCCTCTCATTAGACCCTTGGTTCCCTAACGTTTCTGGCAGGTTATTTGTGTCCTCCTTTGTGAAGACAGAACCAAAGTATGTGTTTAATTGTTCTGCCATTTTTTTGTTACCCATTATAATTTTCCCCGTTTCCGACTGTAAGGGACCTACATTTGTCTTCACTAATCTTTTTCTCTTCGCATATTTATAGCTTTTCCAGTCAATATTAATGTTTCTCGCAAGTTTACTCTCATACTCTATTTTCCCCTGCTTAATCAACCTCTTTGTCCTCCTGTGCTGAATTCTAAACTGCTCCCAATCCTCAGACTTGCTGCTTTTTCTGGCAATTTTATATGTCTCCTCTTTGCATCTAATACTATCCCTAATTTCTTTTGTGAGCCACGGTTGAGCCACCTTTCCGGTTTTATTGCGCCAGACAGGAATGAATATTTGTTGTAATTCATGCACACGTTCTTTAAATATTATCCATTACCTATCCACCGTCAACCCTTTTAGTAAAGTTCCCCAGTCTACCATCGCCAACTCGCGCCTCATACCTTCGTAGTTTCCTTTATTTAGATTCAGGATCCTAGTTTCGGATTCAACTACTTCACTCTCTATCTTATTGAAGAATTCTATCATGTTATGGTCGCTCCTCCCCAAGGAACCCCGCACAACAAGATTGTTAATTAATCCTTTCTCATTGCACAATGCCCAGTCTAGGATAGCCTGTTCTCTAGTTGGTTCCTCAACGTATTGGTCTAAAAACCCGCCACGTACACACTCCAGGAACAACTCCTCCACAGTATTATTGCTAATTTGGTTTGACCAATCTATATGTAGATTAAAGTCACCCATGATTACAGTTGTACCCTTCTTGCATGCGCCTCTAATTTCTTGTTTAATGCCATCCCTTACATTTCTACTACTGTTTGGGGGTCTATAGACAACCCGCACCAACGTTTTCTGCCTCTTGGTGTTTCTTAGCTCCACCCAATTTTCCGAGCCAATATCCTTCCTCACTATTGCATTGATTTCCTCCTTTACTAACAACGCTACCCCACCTCCTTTTCCTTTTTGCCTGTCCTTCCTAAATATTGGATACCCCTGGATGTTCAGTTCCCATCCTTGGTCACCCTGTAGCCATGTCTCCATAATGGCAACTATATCATAACCGTTTCTTTCTATTTGCGCTGTTAATTCATCTACCTTATTGTGAATGCTCCGCGCATTAAGACACAATGCCTTTAGACTTGTATTTTTAACATTGTCAGTCATCTTAGCTTTATTTTGCACTATGGCCTCATTTGTTTCTCGCCCTTGTTTTCTCTGCCTTTCACTTTTGCTTCTTACCTTTCTGTCTTTCATTTCTATTCTTGTTTCCCCCTCCTCTGTCTCCCTGCTCAGATTCCCATCCCCCTGCCATTCTGGTTTAAACCCTCCCCGACAGTACTAGCAAACAACCCCCCACCCTGCCCCCCCCTGAGGAAATTAGTCCCGGTCCTGCTCAGATGTAACCTGTCCAGCTTGTACTGGTCCCACCTTCCCCAGAACCAGTCCCAATGTCCCAGGAATCTGAATCCCTTCTCCCTACACCATTTCTCCAGCCACGTATTCATCTGATATATCCTGCTATTGCTGTTCTCACTAGCACTGGCACTGGTAGTAATCCTGTGATTACTACCTTTTGAGGTCCTACTTTTTAATTTACATCCTAACTCCCTATATTCAGCTTGTAAGACCTCATCCTTTTTTTTACTTATATCGTTGGTACCCATATGTACCACGACAACTGGCTGCTCGCCCTCCCCCCTCAGAATGCCCTGCAGCCGCTCGGAGACATCCTTGACTCTAGCAGCAGGGAGGTAACATACCATCCTGGAGTCTCTTTTGCGGTTCCAGAAACGCCTGTCTGTTCCCCTTACGATTGAATCCCCTATCACTGCAGCCCTGCCCTCTTCTTCCTCTCCCTCGTGTGCAGCAGAGCCACCCATAGTGCATTGAACTTGGCTCTTGCTGCTTTCCCCTGAGCCATCTCCTGGGGACTCCTGCACTACCTGCCTTCCTGGACTCTGCCTGGTGGTCACCCATTCACTCTCTGCCTTTGCAGCATTTGCCTGCGGTGTGACCACCTTGCTAAACGTGCTATCCACGATGATCTCAGCATCGCGGATGCTCCACAGTGAATCCACCCGCAGCTCTAGCTCCTTAATGCAGGTAGCCAGTAGCTGCAGATGGGTACACTTCCTGCACACATGGTCGTCTGGGACACTGGAAGCATCCCTGATTTCCCACATAGCACAGGAGGAGTATATCACGGGTGCGAGATCTCCTGCCATGACTTACCTTTAGGTTACTCAGTTGCATCCTTTAATTAAAAATCACTAATTACGCTAGGGGCCTTGTTCTACTCCAAACACTACCCATTACAATCTAAAGTCCTTACTTTTGAAGCTAATGGACTGCAGTAGTATAAATAGTAGAAAAACTCACCTGAACCTACTTACCAATCAGCTGCTTTCCTCTGCCCGCGTCACTTTTTGAATCCTGACGTCACTTGGAATTCCACCGCCTGAAGGTCCCGAAGGTATGACTCTCCTCAGCTCCTCTCGGGTCTCGGCCTCTCAGTCTCTGTTCACGCCCTTTATCTCTCTCTCACTCTGCTCCGCCTCTCCTCAACTCCTCTCGGGTCTCGACCTCTCTGGCTCTGTTCACGCCCTTTATCTCTCTCTCTCTCGATCTCTCTCTCTCCTCTCGGGTCTTGGCCTCTGTTCACGTCCTTTATCTCTCTCTCTCTCTCTCGCTGCGCCTCTCCTCAGCTCCTCTCAGGTCTCCAGTTCAGTTTCTGTTAAATCGTAATCCCCAGGACGTTGAAAGTGGGGGAATTAAGCAATCGTAATGCCATTGAATGTCAAGCGGAGATGGTTAGATTCTCTCTTGTCGGAGATGGTCATTGTCTGGCACTTGTGTGGCGCGAATGTTACTTGCCACTTTTTAGCCCAAGCCCGGATATGGTCCAGGTCTTGCTGCATTTCTACACGGACTGCTTCAATATCTTAGAAGTAGCGAATGGCGCTGAACATTGTGCAATCATCAGCGAACATCCCCACTTCTGACCTTATGATTGAAGGAAGGTCATTGATGAAGCAGCTGAAGATGGTTAGGCCAAGGACACTATCCTGAGGAACTCCTGCAGTGATGTCCTGGAGCTCAGATGATTGACCTCCAACAATCACAACCATCTTCCTTTGTGCGAGGTTCGATTCTAACCAGCGGAGGGTTTTCCCCGTGATTCCCATTCACTCCAGTTTTGCTAGGGCTCCTTGATGCCATACTCGGTCAAATGCTGCCTTGATGTCGAGGACAGTCACTTTTACCTCACCTCTTGAGTTCAGCTCTTTTGTCCATGTTTGAACCAAGGCTGTAATGAGGTCAGGAGCTGAGTGGCCCTGGTGGAACCCAAACTGAGCGTCATTGAGCAGGTTATTGCTAAGCAAGTGCCGCTTGATAGCACTGTTGACAACAGCTTCCATCACTTTATTGATGATTGAGAGTAGACTGATGGGACGGTAATTGGCTGTGTTGGACTTGTCCTGCTTTTTGTGTACAGGACATACCTGGGCAATATTCCACATTGCCGGGAAGATGCCAGTGTTGTAGCTGTACTGGAACAGCTTGGCTAGCGGCGCGGCAAGTTCTGGAGCACAGGTCTTCAGTATTATTGCCAGAATGTTGTCAGGGCCGATATCCTTTGCCGTATCCAATGCCTTCAGTCGTTTCTTGATATCATGCGGAGTGAATCAAATTGGCTGATGTCTGGCATCTGTGATGCTGGGGACTTCAGCAGGAGGCTGAGATGGGTGATCAATTTGTCACTTCTGGCTGAAGATTGTTGCAAATGCTTCAGCCTTATCTTTTGCGCTGATATGCTGGGCTCCCCCGTCATTGAGGATGGGGATATTTGTGGAGCCACCTCCTCCAGTTGTTTACTTGTCCACCACCATTCACGACTGGATGTGGCAGGACTGCAGAGCTTAGATCTGATCCGTTGGTTATGGGATCGCTTAGCTCTGTCTATCGCATGCTGCTTAAGCTGTTTGGCATGCCAGTAGTCCTGTGTTGTAGCTTCACCAGGTTGATACCTCATATTGAGGTGTGCCTGATGCTGCTCCTGGCATGCCCTCCTGCACTCTTCATTGAACCAGGGTTGGTCCCCCGGCTTGATGGTAATGATAGAGTGAGGGATATGCCAGGCCATGAGGTTACAGATTGTGGTTGAGTACAATTCTGCCCACAACGTCTCCTGGACCCCAGTTTTGCATTGCTGGATCTGTTCAAAATCTATCCCATTTAGCACAGTGGTAGTGCCACACAACACGATGGACAGTATCCTCAAGGTGAAGACGGGACGTCGCCTCCACAAGGACTGTGTGGTGGTCACTGTTACCAATGCTGTCATGGACAGATGCATCTGCGGCAGGCAGGTTGGTGAAGACGAGGTCAAGTTGTTGGTTCCCTCACCTCCTGCCGCAGACCTAGTCCAACAGATATATCCTTAAGGACTCGGCCAGTTCGGTCGGTAGTGGTGCTACCGAGCCGCTCTTGGTGATGGACATTCACCCAAGTGCTGTTCAACGTAGAGGAGTACTAACTTAGCAGTTTGGGGGTGGGGTTTGGAGGGGGGTGGGGGTGCACGGTAGGTCGTAATCAGGTTTCCTTGCCCATGTTTGACCTGATGTCATGTGACTTCATGGAGTCTGGAGTCAATGTTGAGGACTCCCAGGGCAACTCCCTCCCAACTGTATACCACTGTGCAGCCGGGTCTGTCCTGCCGGTGGGACAGGACATACCTGGGGATGGTGATGGCGATGTCTGGGATATTGTAAGGTATGATTCAATGAGTATGACTATGTCAGGCTGTTGCTTGACTAGTCTGTGGGACAGTTCTCGCAACTTTGGCAGAAGGCCCCAGATGTTAGTAAGGAGGACTCTGCAGGGTCAACAGGGCTGGGTTTGCCGTTGTCGTTTCCGGTGCCTAGGTCGATGCCGGGTGGTCCGTCTGGTTTCATTCCTTATTTACTTTGTAGCAGTTAGATACAACTGAGTGGCATGATAGGTCATTTCAGAGGGCACTTAAGAGTCAACCACATTGCTGTGGGTCTGGAGTCACATGTAGGCCAGACCAGGTAAGGACAGCAGATTTCCTTTCCTAAAGGACATTAGTGAACCAGCTGGGTTTTTACAAAAATCGATAATTGTTTCATGGCTCTCATTAGACTAGCTTTTAATTCCAGATTTTTATTAATTGAATTTAAATTCCAGCTTCTGCTGTGGTGGGATTCAAACCCATGTCCCCAAAACAATAAGAAATGCTGAAACCACTCAGCAGGTCTAGCAGCATCTGTGGAAAGAGAAGCAGAGTTAACGTTTTGGGCCTTCTTCGGAAGGGTCACTGACTCGAAACGTTAACTCTGCTTCTCTTCCACAGATGCTGCTAGACCTGCTGAGTGGTTCCAGCATTTCTTGTTTTTATTTCAGATTTCCAGCATCCGTAGTATTTTGCTTTTATCCCCAAAGCAATACTCTGGGTGTCTAGGTTACTGGTGCAGCGAGAATACCACTACGCCACCAATAGTGAATTCAGGGGAAGCTGCTTTACTCTAGTGTGACTGGAATGGAACTTGCTACCTCAAGCAGTAGTTGAGGCAACTAGCATAGGCACATAAGGGAGAAAGGAATAGGATATGTTGATCGTGTTAGATGAAGAAGGGTGGGAGGAAGCTTGCGGAAATACCTGTTCGGCCAAATGGCCTGTTTCTGTGCTGTCCATACATAAAATATTTTCTGTACAGAGCTCTTCATGGTGACAGTGAGTGATAAGCATAGGTATTTGTCTGTACCTTTCATATACAAACTGAGCCCTTTATAAATCAAAACTAATGTGCTTACTAAAAGGAATTCATAATTTTTTTTCTCTCTTTCAGGCATATGTATTGTTAGGCCAGTTCCTTGTTCTGAGAAAGGATGATGAATTGTTTAGAGATTGGTTGAAAGACATCTGTGGGGCCAACAGCAAACAAGCTGGACAGTGTGCCACTTGTTTAGAAGAATGGTGCAATGCCTTCCTGTAGTCAATATTCTTATCTAAAGCATGTATGGTCTAGTTTAAATAAATGTTTTGCAGACTAACACCAATTTTCCCATGTCTCAAGTATGTTCAAAGCTGATCTTAAACATGTATGAAGTTCACTACTTCCAATCCAGTTTAAATAATTGTTTTGTAGACATCAATCCTTTCTGCAAAGAGATGAGCATCACATTTAAATACATTGCTGTTTTCTGATGCAGGCTACAATAAATGGTTATGGTCAAATGTGTATGTGTGTGCCTATGCTCTTATAAACAAAAGGATGAAAAAAACCCAGGACTAAAGTAGCAGTAAAACTAGTAATCTAAAAAATGAAAAACACGATATAGTAAATAAAAATCTTTTGTTTTCCAATGGGAAGTATTGACATTTGACCATCATTGGTGTATTTTAAGTGTTTATTTATAAAAGACAGACTCCTTAAAGAAAGTCAATATACAAGGGGTTTAAAATGTTTAGAATTTCACTCTAGCTTTACATCTTGCATAAAAGTAAAATACTGCAGATGCTGGAAATCTGAAACAAAAAGTGTTGGAAATACTCAGCAGGTCTGGCAGCATCTGTGGAGAGAGAAGCAAAATTAACGTTTCAGGTCTGTGACCTTTCATCTGATGGCAGGGGGAAGGGTCCGAGATTTGAGTTTGTTTGAAGTTGTGTATCGTACTTAAGAATTCAATGCTCTTTGCTCTTGTTGACATAGTACATTACCATCTGTTCATGTTTACTGATTGAAAAGACATTTTCTGCAATAATTGTCTTGTCTTTCTCAAATTAGGACATTGAATCTCTAGGAGTGTCAGTATTTATGGAGGGGCTCCCCACACAAAGCCTTTAGATAGGGCACTTGGGAGGACTTTCAGTACAGAATATTTTATAAGTGTACACATACTTATTTGTGCTGCAGCCTGCTCAAAGGGTGTTAGTTCAACAGGTGCCGATTGCCAAATACTCAATGTGCATTCAGTGGCAGCAGGGAAAATATTCCATCCCTCAGCACTGATTATACTTTGGCTGCTTAATATATAATTTTTTTTTTACAGTTAATCTTTTTAAATGTGCCATTTTGCTTCACAGACATGTGGTTCAATGCAGTACTTATTTATGAAAGGAGCACATATTCCAAAGTGGTGGCAAATTCCAATCCTGAGGAAAGGCAGTGAACTCTGCACAGTAGAGTGTGTTATGGAAATAATCCCTTCTCAGGAGATTGCAGTGTTTCTATACAACAGTGGTAAATATTCATAACGAAGCTGTTCATGCCCAGCCAAGAAATTTCAGTACTAACCTCGCTGCCTAATGTTTCATTCTTAAAGGAATTTTCATGTATTATGCACAGGATGATCATTTTAAAAGGTAAAGTTATTCCAAGTCTGTGCTGGAACGTATTTAGTTTCATTAAAATGTTATAGATGTAACTGTGAAAACATTTGTGATTTACTTCTAGAAAACACATTGGCCAGGAAATTGGTCTTGTGGCAGAAACCAGTGTAAAGTGGTTGGTGAGCCTGCAATGAGAAGGGCGTGGGAAGGGAAAAGAGGATATGGCCAGCATGGTCACTGTTGGCTTCATATTAAGTGAAGATTTTTTTTTCAGTTTGGCAGTCTCCAACAGCCCTTCAAGGACCATCTATTGGGCCACTGGAACTGGAAAAACTGCAATGTATAAGGTTTGCCACATTTGGCATCAGGGTCATAAAACAGGTATTGGGCCTCTAAATAACATTTTCAAGGGTCCCAACAATTTTTAGGTAGATGCCCCATGCACTTGGAAGTAGCTAGCTACCAATTCTTTGGGTTGGTTGGGGCAGGGGGTGGTGGCGGCAGACTGGGAGGAACTCGGGCACAAAAATTGATCCCCTGCTTCATCTTTCCATTATGATCAGATGCGATGAGAGCTGATTTTCCTCCCATTACGACTGCACTGTGCAAAGCTATGTAAGCCAGATCCTATATTATACTGCAGCTAATATTGAGGGAATTATTTAAAAACACACATTCTGCATTGGAAATATGTACAGCACAGACAATGGAAATGGCTTAAAAAAATTCTCCAGCAGTTAATTTTCTTAAATGCACCATTTTGCTTCACAGACATATGGTTCAGTGCAGTACTCGCTTATGAAAGCTCGTATTCCAAAGTGGTGGAAAATATCCAGTAGCTTTAATAATTCCAAAAAAATCATCTCTTCTCAGCATGCAACATTCACACTTGGTTTTGAGAACTTGTAATGAAGTGTAACTTAGAACCAACATTAAAACAGATTTTGCTGGGATGAGCAACTCGTGGAGTGCCCCATTAGACGACTTTTCTCACCCTACAGCTCAGTTTTTTTCTCCATAATTTAAAAACATAGGTTGTTCAGCTCATTGTGTCTGTGTCAGTTGCTGGAAATTCAAATTGATAATGGCAACGAGGCATCTAGGACCTTGGTGAATGGCAGGACCAATACATGAACTAATAAGAATTAAGGATCGAGAAAGAGACCGGAATGACAAATAAGGAAATAGGATGAATTATAGTCAGAAAGACAAAGAGAAAAAAAACACAGAAGTGAAATGTGTAAACACTTAAAATTTTGAAAACCTCCAAGAACAATTTATGACCTGCAGGAATAAGATTCCACAATTTCCATTGTTCCCTCTCTGGGCTGGAGAGATTGAGTGGCATTGATATCTTGTCATTAATATGGTCTTTGCGCTGTAAACCTGCCAGCCCTGTCTCTCTGCGGTGATTTAAATTCCAATTTAAAGTGTAAATGCACCAGTCTCTTAAAGCTCACAGGGAGGTTGAAGGCGAGCTTCTGTTCTCGCGAGGTTAATAGAAGAGTGCCACAAATTATCCAGCAATTAGTGGTACTTCACAACTCATGGGGGCATCTCTTCCTTGCCACAAATTGCTGGGTTATTTACACACCAACTGCAGGTGCCATTAAACCTGCCAGTATTTTCCAGCAAATTCTGGGCCCATATTCTGCAAATTTAGTTTCTGCAAAAAATGACTTTATGATCTATGGTATTTTCCTTAAAACTGTTTAAAATTTGAAAGAAATCACTTCTTTTGGAATGTCTAAAGTTTAAAAAATCCAAAACATTTAATCAGTGGTTTATAACTAGGATGAAGACCTGCCAGTAAAATCAATATAAACAAAAATGCTGTAATGACAAAAAAAAAACTCAGGTTGACTTTCCAAATTATTAACTGCACATGCTCTCTTCGTTTTCTCCTTCCCTCCTCACAGACAGGGATCAAAAGGGTTTTCCAACACAATGCATGTAAGGCAGCTTCTCAAACCTTTCTTCTTCTTTGGCCTCCTTGTCTCGAGAGACAATGGGTAAGCGCCTAGAGGTGGTCAGTGGTGTCAGTCGCTGTGAGGCAACTATGGAGTGACCTCTCCATGGCGCATGCCTGGGCGAATGTATGGAGGTTGAGAGTTGCCCAAGCGTCAAAACCCCCCTCTCGGCCTTTCTGGTGGGGTCCAAAGGAGTGCAGAGCACGACGTTTGGCACCGGTATGGCTGCAGGAACTGCCGGAAACATGCCAAAGGTGACACATGACCGCCTACGGGGTTCCACTCCGGATTTTCTGTTAGGGTTTACTCCCTTAGCCGTGGTCTCTCCCGAGACGCCCACAAGGCAGCTGTTCATTTGACAAATAAAACAAGTTAGGGTTATACCCTCATAACCAAAAAATACTTGCTGCAGTCAGGTGGGAGTTGAACAGTGCAAACCACCCTCACCAGGTGGCCGTAACCAATTGGGGGCTTGTCTGGGATCTGAACTGCCAGACAAACGGGAAATTTGGAAAACGGGAGGGAAAATTGACCTCTAAATTGTGGAAGGGTAAACAAACAGGTTTTCTTGTACTCTTCTGTTTTCCTCTACAGTGCTAGGAACAAAAGAAATGGCCACATTTAATGCTAAGGAGTTTGTGCAGCAGGGAGAGATATCCCATGATACAAACATACGAACACGAATTATGAGAAGTAGGCCATTCGACCCCTCTAGCCTGCTCCGCCTTTCAAGAAGATCATGGCTGATGTGTGTGTGTCTGGAATTCCACACTCCCATCTACCCACGATAACCTTTGATTCCCTTGCCTAACAAGAATCTATCTACCCCCACCTTAAAATTATTCAATGACCCTGCCTCCACCACCTTCTGAGGTAGAGTGCTCCAAAGTCGCACAACCCTCAGAGAAAAAATTTCTCCTCATCTCTGTCTTAAAAGGGCAATCCAAATTTTAAAATGGTGCCCCCTCGTTATGGACTCACCCACAAGAGGAAACATCCTTTCCACATCCACCTTGTCAAGACCATTCTTGATCTTATGTACTTCAATCAAGTCTCCACTCACTCTTCTAAACTCCAGTGAAAACAAGCCCAGTCTGTCCAACTTTTACTCAAAAGACAACCCGCTCATTCCAGGTATCAATCTAGTAAACCTCCTCTGAACCACCTCCAACGCATTCATATCCTTCCTTAAATAAGGTGACCAAAACTGCAGCAATGAATAAAGAAGGCTAATGGAATGCTATCCTTTATGATGAGAAGAATTGAAAATAAAAGTAAGGATGTTATGCTTCAGTTATACAGGGCATTGGTGAACAACAGGTATACCGTTTTGGATACTGTTGGGGGAGACGACTTACCAGGGGTAGGCAATGGGATACAGGTCTCTGGCGCAGAGTCTGTCCCTGTTGCTCAGAAGGGAAGGGGTAAGAGGAGCAGAGCATTATGTACCCTCTCCAAAGCCTCCACCGTCCTTCTGGTAGTGTAGTGACCAGAATTGCATGCAATATTCCAAGTGTGGCCTAACTAAGGTCCTGTACAGCTGCAGCATGACTTGCCAATTTTAAGACTCTGTGCCCCGACCGATGAAGGCAAGCATGCTGTATGCCGCCTTGACTACCTTATCCACCTGCGTTGCCACTTTCAGTGACCTGTGGACCTGTACGCCCAGATCTCTCTGCCTGTCAATACTCCGAAGGGTTCTGCCATTTACTGTATACTTCCCACCTGCATTCTTTCTTTCTTTGGCCTCCTTGTCTCGAGAGACAATGGGTAAGCGCCTAGAGGTGGTCACACCTGCATTAGACCTTCCAAAATGCATTACCTCACATTTGTCCGGATTAAACTCCATCTGTCATTTCTCCGCCCAAGTCTCCAACTGCTCTATATCCTGCTGTATCCTCTGACAATCCTCATCACTATCCGCAACTCCACCAACCTTTGTGTCATCCGCAAACTTACTAATCAGACCAGCTACATTTTCCTCCAAATCATTTATATATACTACAAAGCGCAAAGGTCCCAGCACTGATCCCTGAGGAACACCACTAGTCACATCCCTCCATTCAGAAAAGCACCCTTCCATTGCTACTCTGTGTTCTCTGACCGAGCCAGTTCTGTATCCATCTTGCCAGCTCATCTCTGAACCCATGTGACTTCACCTTTTGTACCAGTCTACCATGAGGGACCTTGTCAAAGGCTTTACTAAAGTCCATGTAGACAACATCCACTGCCCTTCCTTCATCAATCAACTTCGTCACTTCCTCAAAACACTAGATCAAGTTAGTGAGACACGACCTCCCCTTCGCAAAACCATGCTGCCTCTAGCTAATAAGTCCATTTGTTTCCAAATGGGAGTAAATCCTGTCCCGAAGAATCCTCTCTAATAATTTCCCTACCTCTGACTTAAGGCTCACCGGCCTATAATTTCCTGGATTATCCTTGCTACCCTTCTTAAACAAAGGAACAACATTGGCTATTCTCCAGTCCTCTGGGACCTCACCTGTAGCCAATGAGGATGCAAAGATTTCTGTCAAGGCCCCAGCAATTTCCTCCCTTGCCTCCCTCAGTATTCTGGGGTAGATCCCAGACTCATCATCCACCAAGTCCTCCTCTTTGGTGATGCAAAGTACTCATTTAGTACCTCGCCCATTTCCTCTGGCTCCACACATAGATTCCCTCCTCTGACCTTGAGTGGGCCAACCCTTTCCCTGGCTACCCTCTTGCTCTTTATATACATATAAAAAGCCTTGGGATTCTCCTTAATCCTGTTTGCCAATGACTTTTCATGACCCCTTTTAGCCCTCCTGACTCTTTGCTTAAGTTCCTTCCTACTTTCTTTATATTCCTCAAGGGCTTTGTCCGCAGCTTATTCCTTTAAAAAGACTGCGAAGGCTTTGGAGATGGTATAGAAAAGACTAGAATGATTCCAGAGACGAGGGATTATAGTTACAGGGATAGATTGGACAAGCTAGGGTTGTTCTTAAAGCAGGGAAGGCTAAGAGGAGATTTGATAAAGGTACTTCAAATTATAAAGGGTTTAGATACAGTTAAGAAAGAGAAAATATTTTCAATGGCTGTAGGGTTGAAAATCAGAGGGCACAGATTTGAGCTGATTGGCAAAAGAAGCAGACCCAACATGAGGAAAAGAAGTTTTACACAACCAGTGGTTAGGATTTAGAACCATAGAAAAAGTACAGCACAGGAGGCCATTCAGCCCATCGTGTCCGCACTGGCCTAATAAACTAGCCGCCCAAACTAATCCCACATCTGGTCCATAGCCCTGCAGGTTACAGCACTTCAGGTACATGTCCAGGTGACTTTTAAAAGAATTGAGGGTCTCTGTCTGCACCACCATTCCTGGCAGCGAATTCCAGACACCCACCACCCTCTGGATGAAAAAGTTTCCCCTCATGTCCCCTCTAATCCTTCTACCAATCACCTTAAATCTGTGTCACCTGGTAACTGACCTCTCCGCCAGGGGAAACAGGTCCTTTCTGTCCACTCTGTCTAGGCCCTCAATCTTGTTCACCTCTCAGGCTCCTCAGGTAAACAACCCTATCCTATCCAATCTTTCTTCATAGCTGCAACCTTCAAGCCCTGGCAACATTCTTCTAAATCTTCTCTGTACTCTCTCCAGAGCAATTATGTCCTTTCTGTAATGTGGTGACCAGAACTGCACGCAATACTCCAGCGTTTTATAAAGTTCCAGTATCACATCCCTGCTTTTGTACTCTATACCTCGGATAATAAAGGAAAGCAATCCATCTGCCTTCTTCACCACTCTATCCACCTGTCTTGCCACCTTCAGGGACCTACATTCCAAGGAACCCACTTCTTCTACCCCTCTCATTATCCTCCCGTTTATTGTGTATTCCCTCGCTCTATTTGCCCTCCCCAAATGCAGTACCTCACACTTCTCTGGATTGAATTCCATTTGCCACTTTTACGTCCACTCAACCAAACCATTGATATCATTCTAGAGTCCATGGCTTTCCTCTTCACTATTAGCTACATGGCTAATTTTTGTGTTATCAGCAAATTTCCCAATCATACCTCCCACATTTAAGTCCAAATCATTAAATTAATATATATCACAAACAACAAGGGACCCAACACTGAGCCCTGTGGAACGCCACTGGAAACATCTTTCCATTCGCAAAAACATCTGTTGACTACTACCTTTTGTTTCCTGTTCCTGAGCCAATTCTGGATTTGTATCCCATGGGCTTTCATTTTACTGACCAGTCTGCCATGTGGGGCTTGCCAAATGCCTTACTAAAACCATGTAAACTACATCCACTGCACTACCCTCACCTTGTTACTTCCTCAAAAAACTCATGACCTTCACCTAACAGATCCATGCTGACTATCCTTGATTAATCCCTGCCTAAGTTTATCCTATCTCACAGAATAGATTCTAACAATTTACCCACCACCAAGGTCAGACTGACTGGCCTATAATTATTTGGCTTATCCCTCGCACCTTTTAAACAATGGTACAACATTCGCAGACCTCCAATCATTTGGTACCTTGCCTGTATCTAGTGAGGATTTGAAGATAATCCTCAGTGCATCTGCCATTTCCTCCCTGGCTTCCTTTAACAACCTGGGATGCAATCCATCCGGTCCTGGTGATTTATCCACTTTCAGGGATCTCAGACCCAATTTGGAATGTGCTACCTGACAGGGTGGCGGAAACAGATTCAAGAGTAACTTTCAAAATTGGAATTGGATAAAGACTTGAAGTAGCAAAAATTGCAGGGAAATGGGGTAAGAGCTGGTGAATTGGGACCAACTGGATTGTTCTTCATGGACTTGATGGGCCAAATTTTATTCTATGATTATACCATCAATGTTGCAAAAAAATGTGAATTATCCAAGAAAACCTGATCCACACAGGTTCTTCATGAGAAGCCCAATAAGTGCCCTTTTGCTCAAAAGGGTATCACAGCAACAAGCCTGTGTGGAGTTTGCAAGTTCTCCCTGTGTCTGCGTGGGTTTTCTCCAGGTGCTCCGGTTTCCTCCCACAAGACAAAAGACTTGCAGGTTGGTAGGTAAATTGGCCATTATAAATTGCCCCGAGTATAGGTAGGTGGTAGGGAAATATAGGGGCAGGTGAGGATGTGGTAGGAATATGGGATTAGTGTAGGATTAGTATATATGGATGGTTGATGGTCGGCACAGACTCGGTGGGCCGAAGGGCCTGTTTCAGTGCTGTATCTCTAAACTAAACTAAGCGTTATTAATCAACTAGTGTGCTTAAAAAAATGGCTGTTTGCTGATGACAACCACCAGGTGGCGCAGTACTGGTACATGCGCAAATGCAGCCTCATTGACAAACATCATCGTCTACGACGTCTCAGGCTGCTACCAGTAATAATGATGTAACAATAAAAAGTAATAAAGATGGCAATGCTGAATTTAACACAAGAAAAGAATTTAACCCAAACCCCTTAATGGCAACGATCGCCGCCTCAACTGACAGTTTTCTCCTCCCTCCCGCCATTTCACACGGCTTGCCGCTCCATCCCGCTGTTCTCTCCCGTGTCCGACTGGTCACCCTTCCCTCCTGCCACTCGCACCTTGCTACCTGGAGAAGCTGCATGTTGCGGGGGAGGGGGAGTGAGCGGGGATGCTGTCAGCGAAGCGGGAAGTGTGGCAACCAGTCGAAAGCGGCGAAATGGGGTAGGGAGCAGGTGGGTGCGGGACAGAACAAGGACTAGAGAAGAGATACGGCGATTGAGGCACCGATTGTGGGAGGGAGCAGGGAAGAGAAGTGGTATTTGAGGCCGATTTCCGAAACTCGCGCTGGAGGTCAGTCACTTTGCGTGATGACGTATACGGCGCATTAATACTGGCAAGCCGCAAAAGTTTGGGTGCATTTTGCGCGTGCGCAAAGATGAATAATGCGTTCTGCGCACTGATGACGTCGGCGCCTGGCTGCATTGTTAGGAGATATTCTAAATAAAAACTAAAAGCTGTAAGTTGTACAGCAAAAATTAAATTTATTTACATCATTTTTGGGAGGCAAGGTGAATTTCCAACTGCAGATTCTATTTTCAATTTAACTGAAGTTTGAACATCTTTGATAAGTTACATAACTACATTTAAAAAAAATAGTACAAACTAGTAATCCATTTGTAATTGGGGGTGAAGAAAGAATGGCTGTTTAGATCTCATATTGGATTACCAGACTGAATGAATCAATATCACAAACACATCTATAGACCACAGAAATTCTTGGTCAGGTCCTGTGGGGAGAAATCTGGGGAACGGCAGAATTACCATCCCTTGTATGGATGTGCCCCGAACATAAATCCCAGGGGCATTAGCTTATCTTCAGTGGGTACCCATGTCATTTTCACTGCTACGAAAGCAAAATACTGCAGATGCTGGAAGTCTGAAATAAAAACTAAACACTGAAAATACTCAGCGGCTCCATTCTCTCAGTTTTTCCTTCACATCTGTTAGGACAATATCTCCTTCCTTACTAATATAAAATAAAAACAAGAAATGCTGGAACCACTCAGCAGGTCTGGCAGTATCTGTGGAAAGAGAAGCAGAGTTAACGTTTCGGGTCAGTGACCCTTCTTCGGAACTAGCAAATATTAGAAATGTCAAAGGTTATAAGCAAGTGAGCTGGGGGTGGGGCAAGAGATAACAAAGGAGAAGGTGTAGATTGGATAAAGCCACATAGCTGACCAAGAGGTCATGGAGCAAAGGCAAACAATATGTTAATGGTGTGTTGAAAGACAAAGCATTAGTACAGATAGGGTGTTAACGAACTGAAGATTGAACAGCAGCAAGTACAAACATGAAAAAAAACAGTGGGTAAGCAAACTGAACAAAGTACAATGAAATGAAATAAACAAAAGAAAAAACATTGTAAAAAATGTAAAAAAGAAAAATTAACTAAAAATAAAAGTAAAATGGGGGGCCCCCGTCATGCTCTGAAATTATTGAACTCAATGTTCAGTCCGGCAGGCTGTAGTGTGCCTAATTGGAAAATGAGATGTTGTTCCTCGAGCTTGCGTTGATGTTCAGTGGAACACTGCAGCAAGCCCAGGATAGAGATGTGAGCATGAGAGCAGGGGGGAGTGTTGAAATGGCAAGCAACCTGAAGCTCAGGGTCCTGCTTGCGGACTGAGCGGAGGTGTTCCGCAAAGCAATCACCCAGTCTGCATTTGGACTCCCCAATGTAGAGGAGACCACATCGTGAGCAGCGAATACAGTATACTACATTGAAAGAAGTCCTTCCCTACTAGTGCTTTCAAACAGGTCTTCCTTTTTCCTCAACTGTGAACGCCCCTCCCCCCACCATGGTTGACAGGGACCTTGACTGTGTCTGTTCCATTCCCCACACTTCTGCTTTCACCCCCTTCCTCTCCCTCCCACCACCATAGTGTTCCCTTTGACTTCACCTGACCAGCCTTCACATTTAACAGATCGTCCTCACCCACGACAGCATGATACCAAACAAATCTTCCCCTCTCGATCCCTTTCAGCATTCCGAAGGGACTGTTACCTCCGCACTGGTCTACCACTCTATCACCCCCTTCCCTTTCCTCCCCTCCCATGAAAGAGCAAGAGATGCAATAAATGCTTTTTTATCTCCTTCCTTCCCACCATCCAAGGCCCCAAAGACTCCAGCCCAGTGAAACAGTGATTTACTTATACTTCTTTCAACTTAACATACTGTATTCACTGCTCACTATGTGGTCTCTTTTACACTGGGAAGACTAAATGCAGATTGGGTGACCACTTTGGGAAACACCTTTGTTCAGTTCACAAAGCATGACACTGGGCTTCTGGTCACCTGTCATCTCCGCCCCACTACCTCTCTGATCTCTCAGTACTTGGCCTCCTACACTGTTCTGATGAAGTTCAACGTAAGCAAGGAACACCACCTCATCTTTCGATTAGGAATTTCACATACTCCTGGACTCAACATTGAGTGTCAGATCATAGCCTCATTTTTGGATGGCAGCTATTGATACAGATATTCTCATTTACATGTCCTCTAGACTCATTTTTTGCTTCTTTACTTGTCCCACTATCATCTCCTTTTGCCTTACACTATGCCTTTTGTCATTTAATCTCTACCATCCATCTTTTCA
The DNA here is from genome assembly GCF_036365525.1 of Heterodontus francisci. Lineage (NCBI taxonomy): Eukaryota > Metazoa > Chordata > Chondrichthyes > Heterodontiformes > Heterodontidae > Heterodontus > Heterodontus francisci. The sequence continues at coordinate 23,249,875 of NC_090383.1, read as the reverse complement.
AATCTAACCTTTTGTGTTCTCTCCCCACTCCCCTGCATCTGTACTTGCTTAAAACCTGTTACACCTTTAACTTTTTCAGTTCTGACAAAAAAAATAATTGACCTAAAACATTAACTCTGTTCCTATCTCCACAGGTGCTGCCTGACTTGTGGAGTCCATCCAGTATTTTCTGCTTCTAATTTAATTTTCTGTGCTACCGGCGCAGCCAGCTCACACATCATCTAGGGGTATGTCACTGCATCATCCTGCCACAGCATGTGGGTTGACTGACAAGTGAAGATATGGGGAAAACAAATTACAAAACTCTTTCATTTCAATTTGGTACTTTCCCCAAATAACATCCATCAATGCAACTGGGAAAATGATTAAGTTCTGCAATTGATGGTAGTCATCCTTTGAAAGGAAACCAGGCCACCTTTGTGTTAAAATTAGGTCATTATGCAGGCAGACAATGTTGGGGGCAGGGGCAACAGGTTCAAGAAGCATCCTTTCCCACTTCTGGCAGAGCTTTGTAGAACCCAATAAAAATGCAAAAAGGGTAACTAGGACTCTCCTCAAATTCTTCCCCCAGATCAGATATTGGTAACCTTTGACCACCCCCCCAAGGCCAACTGATCTTTGGGCTCACAGTTTTCCAGCAATGCTGAAGTTTGAATTCTAAAGCTCATCCATTCAAAAGTTATCTACAGGCAATTGGATAATAGGATTTTCATATTTTACCAGATACAAATAGTCCAAAATTGTCAACTGGAGAAATTTAATCAGGACACTGTCCTATTAAAACATTTCCTACAACTGCCATGTTCCTGAATGAAAGGCCTCTCCCCCCAATATTAAAAGTCCTTGGTCAAGTCAGCTAAGATTGACAAATTAATTTAGATATCAAAGCACTCTATTTTCCCTCCCACCAAATAAAGACAGCTATTTCAATCATGATTAAGACAGGGGTTGCCAGATTATGGTAGGTCAGCAGAATGCAGCTCTTATCTCAGATGTCTTTCTGCCTGAGCCGAGCACATTGTATGTTAAGATGGATGATTCAACCAAAACTTTGACCTTAAGATTAGACCTTGGCTTCAATGTAAATTGATGCATTTAAGAGACAGTCAGCATCTTTGTACCATCTGCTTTAATCCCCAAAAGCCCACTTGATTAGAGTCTAATTTCAAAATGGAAAACAGCAAGAAATAATCTGGCAGACACTGTTAGGTACAAACAGGGTTGTCTATAGAAATTTGTCTCAATAGTACCTGAGAAATGCAATGGCCAGCTAGTATATGTCCCATGAACCCTAAACTGGGGAAAGACCCAATATTAATTTAACACTCATTGTCCTCTAAACTGACTTTTGGGTTTCTATCTCAAACACTGAATGGGCTAGGATAATTGTTCCCAGCCCCTCTCACTAAAGACAAATTCAGAACACTTCCTGTAGCAGGCTTTAGACAAAGCATGGGAAGTCATTCTTAAAATGCCCTTGTTCCTTGTAGAAACAGAATATAAACATTTAAATCTGTAGCATAGAAAGATATACTGTCAAGGTACACTTCCAAATGAGAATGGAGAATGACTCAATGTCAGTCACAATGACCAGCAAGACACATAAATACAGACTTCAGCACAGACTGTTATGACTCTTTCAGGTACTGCAAAAGGATAACACAAGGAATATTACCTAGTTGCCCAGTGCTAAATGCTATTTCTCGGTCAGCGACCCTGGAATATTCCTTTAACCCAGAATCTAAAAACAAAAGAAACCTTCACACTTTTGTGCCTCAGCTACTGTAGGGCTGAATGCTGAATCAAAATTGATAGTTATATCTAACAGCCAGCCAGATTCTGTCTACATACTATGCAGTACATATAATTGACAATGCATTTTCTACAGAAACAAGAGTTTTACCTTCATGGCTTGCAATGGGGGCTCATGAAAAGAAGTTAACGAAAATTTTGGTCTGTGGAAATTAGACTTTGGGCATGGGATAGCTTGCAGCCTAGGTCCTCTAATGTACAAATGGTGGGAACACTCAATCAAAATAATCCCATCCATAGACTCTTACAATTCAATTATTAATACTGTTGCCTCCTACAAACATTTTGTAAATTAAAATCAGTTATTACAAATGGAAAAACAATTCTCTCCACCCGTTTTGTTTGGTAAATTTGTGTGAAATAACTGCCAGTGTTGGAGAATTGCAATCAATAATCTTATGATTCATTCGATTAAAACACCAAATGTAACACTGCGGTATAGACATTAACAGTATTACAATCCACAAAGCCCAGACCTACATTTGGAGATCTCCCAACTCCCCAAGGAGGGAAAACAACATTTTGTAGAAGGCAATGAGTTCAATCCTGACTAAGTTGTTCTGTAACATAAACATTAATTAATTTTTCACATTAGTTTCTGTGAAGGGAGTCAATATAGTGGAACGTAGCTCCCAGCGCCCAACTGCTTTCGACATCATTGATCTTCCTGGCAAGCTGTAATGAGAATCACGTATCATTTCAGAAAAGACAGCATCTATGAATTACACCAGGAACACTAAACAAAAGATGCCAATTTTATTAATACATCCAAAATTACCTTGAAAACTGCATCTTTCTGGAAACCAAGTTCTTGTAGCAGTACAGTTATATATACAAGATCCATGCAAAGAAACGGTTTATCTGTTGATTCAGATTCCATACTTTGACACACTAAATCAAAATAAAAACTGATTTTTATTTCTTGTAGAACTATCTGAAAAAGGACTTAAAACTTGTTGAATTATATACTTGGCAATTTTCTTGAATGTTACATAGTCAAAGTGCATCAGCAGCCAAACAAGCATAAAAGTTGCACTAGTTAACAGTATTAATTTCAATGACAGTAGAAAGATACTGAAAGAAAATACTCAAAACACCCTCTCGTAATAGTTGAAATGGATCCATGTTATAGGAGTATCATAAGAACAAGATTAAGCTGGTGTTTAGAGATGGGAAAGGTTAGATATAGCTGTGCGCAATTAAAACAGAAAAATGAACTGTGTATATGCTGAGTAATTCGTCAAGAAAGAAAATTCTTTGCTTTTGCTATTTACAGATTAAAAGGTGCAGGTGAAATTTCCAATGCTCCTTCATTTCTAGTCATTCTAACATTCATTATCGCTAACAGACGTCCACACTGTGTACTTCCTGCCCGGACAGCAGGAGTGGGCCTAGAAAGTTTTCCCCTCCTTATCCTACGGGGTACCAAGGCCAATTCAAGAATCCTGGCTGAGGTCAGCTAGCTCGACTGAGACTTGGGATCGAAAACAGGACCTTCTTAATCTGTATGGGTCAGTCATTCACTGGATAAGATCAATGAACAATTGAGGCAATCATTACGGCACAGATCAAATAATGCTATATTATGGACCATATTAAAGGCAGATACAAAAAATGTTTATAACAATAACTGAGGAAGTACAATAACAGAATAAATACTTTTATGAATCACCTATTATAGTCTCCTCTCTCTCTTCCCTCCTTCCCCTCAAATTTAAGTTAATCCAGAACTACAAAATGACAATCAAAGCAGATGCACACAATCTAGCTCAAGCACAGACATGATTTTCACTGCGTGGCAAATCCAAGAAAATACAGGGAATGACATCAACCGCTGTACATGGTCTTTTGTGATCTCACAAAAGCCTTTGACTCTGTCAACCGTGGACGTTTATGGAGCATCTTGCTCACATTTGGCTGCTCTCAGAAGTTTGTCACCATCCTCCATCTACCCCATGATGACATGCATGCTGCGATCCTCACCAACAGAACCACCACAGACCCTATCTCAGTCAAGACCGGGGTCAAGCAAGACTGTGTCATCACTTCAACACGCCTCTCCATTTTCCTCGCTGCAACACTATACTTCACTTCCAGCAAACTATCCGCAGGTGTGGAGATAATCTACAGAACAGACAGAAAACCATTCAACCTATGCCGCCTTCAATCCAAAACCAAAATCACTCCAACCTCAGTTGTCAAGCTTCAGTATGCAGATGGCACTTGCGTGTGCGCTCAGAGTTCCAGATTACTGTCGACTCCTTCTCTGAAGCAGATGAGAAAATGGGCCTTTCACTAAAAATTCTGAAAAAGGTCCTCTTCCAAGCAGCTCCCACAGCACACCTCTCATCAATCAAAATCCACGGTGAGATCCTGGAAAAGGTGGACCATTTTTCATATGTTGGGAGCCTCCTATTGGTGAAGGCAGACATGGACAACAAGGTTCATCATCGCCTCCAATGTGCCAACTCAGCCTTTGGCCGACTGAGGAAGAAAGCTTGAGAATCAGAATCTCAAATCTGACACTAAGATCATGGCTTACAAGGCAGCAGTGATCCCTGCGCTGCTATATGCTTCACAGACTTGGACAACCTACAGCATGAACCTCAAAGCTCTGGAGAAGTACCACCAGAGGTGCCTCCACAAAATATGCCAAATCCAGTGGCAAGAAAGGCGTTCCAACAGCAGCGTCCTCTCCCAAGCCAACCTGCCCAGCATCGGTGCGCTAATCACCCAAAACCAGCTCCACTGGGTGGGATGTGTCATTTGCATGCCTAACACCAGACTCCCAAAGCATCTGTTCTACTCAGAACTTGGTTGCAGCAGGAGACTCCCAGGAGGACAGCAGAAACGTTTTTGAGATGTCCTCAAAGCATCCCTGAAGAGATCAAACATCCCCATTGGCTCGGGGGAGTCCCTGGCTTGTGACCATCCTAGATAGAGAAAGTTCATTCGGGAAGGCATTGTGCACCTCGAGGGACTTCGTCAGGAACATGCAGGGGCAAAGTTGAGGTGTCAGAGGAAGTGCACAAACCTCCAAACTACTCATGCACCTGCCCCTCATGTGCAAAGTCTTCAGATCGTGCATTGGGCTTATCAGCCGTCGCAGAACCCATCAAGCCGCAGTGCAAGCAAGTCATCCTTGATCCCGAGGGACTGCCCGAGAAGAAAAAGGGGTTTCGTTCCTAGATAAAAACCTGCCCTTTTAGATGATAAATTACTGAGCCAGAACAATGCCTATTTTGTAATACCATAATGCGCAACTTTAATTTTCTTATTGTGATAGGGACAATTTAGACTCAGTAATTCAATAAATTCTAATGTACATGAACCAATGGAAGACTATGCACTATACATATAGCTCTGTGCTTTCATCCCTTGAACATGTGAATAATTACTTTCTTTCCTTCTTTAGAAAAAAACACCACATCCTTGATGAAGGGAGAGTTAAGCGGCCAAAGTCTCAGGTTAGCTGGCCAACTGCTCTTCAGTTTGAGAAGGGATGGGGAAGAACTATATTTTTTTTAAATTACCAAGCCTCTGCAGATCACCACCTCAAAAAGTCAAAAATGGAAACTAGCCATGAGGAAACTGCAGGTTTAAAACCATTCTCTCGTGTTCCACTTGGCACAGGATGGGGAAGACCTACATATTGAGGCAGCATTTACACACTACATTTCTAAATACAAGGAAGAAATTTTAACAACAGCAATAGTTAGCACGTTTATGCCAATAATGCATATGAGTGGACATGTGTGTGAATGGAGTAAAGTGAACAAAAATTCACCTTTACTGAATGAGCGAGTACAATTTTTTGTTGCATCTAGAATTTGTATTTTAACAGCACAGAGGAGATTCTGGAATGTAAATGTCCTTAGAAAAGTAGCTTACTGATGTCCAGCTGGATATATATTAAAACACTAAGTTCAAAGGATACACATGATTTAGGTCTTAATAACATTAACAGAAAATCTCATGCTGCTAGCTACTCCTGTACAGTTCTTACCGCGTTTGGCTGCTTTTCCATAATCCTCAACTTTCAAAGTGCCTCCTTTCTCTTCATCTGAAATGAAAGAGGATTTTAGTAAATCAGCAAGTCTATATGGAGAGAGATTGGGATTTAAAATATATTTAATTATATTTAGAACTCACATTCCTGCCCCTCCCTTCGCCACAAACGCCACATTTCTTCTTCTTCTACACAAAAAGCAGGACAAGTCCAACCCGGCCAATTACCGCCCCATCAGCCTACTCTCAATCATCAGTAAAGTGATGGAAGGTGTCATCAACAGTGCCATCAAGCGGCACTCGCTTAGCAATAACCTGCTCAGTGACGCTCAGTTTGGGTTCCGCCAGGGCCACTCAGCTCCTGACCTCATTACAGCCTTGGTTCAAACATGGACAAAAGAGCTGAACTGAAGAGGTGAGGTGAGAGTGACTGCCCTTGACATCAAGGCAGCATTTGACCGAGTATGGCATCAAGCAGCCCTAGCAAAACTGAGGTCAATGGGAATCACGGGGAAAACCCTCTGCTGGCTGGAGTCATACCTCGCACAAAGGAAGATGGTCGTGGTTGTTGGAGTTCAATCATCTGAGCTCCAGGACATCACTGCAGGAGTTCCTCAGGATAGTGTCCTAGGCCCAACCATCTTCAGCTGCTTCATCAACGACCTTCCTTCAATCATAAGGTCAGAAGTGGGGATGTTCGCTGATGATTGCACAATGTTCAGCACCATTCGTGACTCCTCAGATACTGAAGCAGTCCATGTAGAAATGCAGCAAGACCTGGACAATATCCAGGCCTGGGCTGATAAGTGGCAAGTAACATTCGCGCCACACAAGTTCCAGGCAATGACCATCTCCAACAAGAGAGAATCTAACCATCTTCCCTTGACATTCAATGGCATTACCATCGCTGAATCCCCCACTATCAACATCCTAGGGGCCACCATTGACCAAAAACTGAACTGGAATAGCCATATAAATACCGTGGCTGCAAGAACAGGTCAGAGGCTGGGAATCCTGAGGCGAATAACTCACCTCCTGACTCCCCAAAGCCTGTCCACCATCTACAAGGCACAAGTCAGGAGTGTGATGGAATTCTCTCCACTTGTCTGGATGGGTGCAGCTCCAACAACACTCAAGAAGCTCGACACCATCCAGGACAAAGCAGCCCGCTTGATTGGCACGCCATCTACAAACATTCACTCCCTCCACCACCGATGCACAGTGGCAGCAGTGTGTACCATCTACAAGATGCACTGCAGCAATGCACCAAGGCTCCTTAGACAGCACCATTCAAACCCACGACCTCTACCACCTCGAAGGACAAGGGCAGCAAATGCATGGGAACAGCACCACCTGCAAGCTCCCCTCCAAGTCACACACCATCCTGACTTGGAACTATATCGCCGTCCCTTCACTGTCACTGGGTCTAAATCCTGGAACTCCCTTCCCAACAGCACTGTGGGCGTACCTACCCCAAATAGACTGCAGCGCTTCAAGAAGGCAGCTCACCACCACCTTCTCAACAGCAATTAGGGATGGGCAATAAATGCTGGCCTGGCCAGCGATGCCCTCATCCCTGAATGAATAAAAAAAAAGTCAAAGAAATGGGCAGTGTGGTGTCGCAGACTGCTCCAGACTATCATTTCTACACCTCAATGAACCCAAGGAAGCTATATTTCTCTGGACTGGACAGGAACAGCTATTTAAGCCCATACAAAGTTTTTATTTGCATGGGATTGGTAGTAGTGTATTACAATGGATAGAAAATTGGTTGGCAGACAGGAAACAAACAGTAGGTATAAATCGGTCTTTTTCCGAATGGCAGGCAGTGACTAGTGGGGTACCGCAGGGATCGGTGCTAGGACCCCAGCTATTCACAATATATATTAATGATATAGACGAGGGAACTAAATGTAATATCTCACAATTTGCAGATGACACAAAACTGGGTGGGAGGATGAGTTGTGAGGAGGATGCAGAGAGGCTTCAGGGTGATTTGGACAAGTTGAGTGAGTGAGCTAATGCATGGCAGATGCTGTATAATGTGGATAAATGTGAGGTCATCCACTTTGGTAGCAAAAACAGGAAGGCAGATTATCTGAATGGCTATAAACTGAGAGAGGGGAATATGCAGCGAGATCTGGGTGTTCTCGTACACCATTCGCTGAAGGTAAGCATGCAAGTGCAACAGGCGATAAAAAAGGCAAATGATATGTTGGCCTTCATAGCGAGAGGATTTGAGTACAGGAGCAGCGATGTCTTGCTGCAATTATACAGGGCCTTGGTGAGGCCACACCTGGAATATTGTGTGCAGTTTTGGTCTCCTTATCTGAGGAAGGATGTCCTTGCTATCGAGGGAGTGCAGCGAAGGTTTACCAGACTGATTCCTGGGATGGCGGGACTGACGTATGAGGAGAGATCGAGTCGGTTAGGATTATATTCGCTGGAGTTCAAAAGAGCGAGGGGGGATCTTACAGAAACATATAAAATTCTAACAGGACTTGACAGGGTAAATGCAGGAAGGATGTTCCCAATGGTGGGGGAGTCCAGAACCAGGGGTCATAGTCCAAGGATACGGGTTAAACCTTTCAGGACTGAGATGAGGAGAAATTTCTGCACTCAGAGTGGTCAGCCTGTGGAATTCGCTACCACAGAAAGCAGTTGAGGCCATAACATTGTATGTTTTCAAGAAGGAGTTAGATATAGCTCCTGGGTCTAAAGAGATGGGGCCGAAAGCAAGAACAGGTTACTGAGTTGGATGATCAACCATGATCATAATGAATGGTGGAGCAGGCTCGAAGGGCCGAATGGCCTACTCCTTCTCCTACTTTCTATGTTTCTACCTTTATGGCATTCACAGTTTATGGCATTCACAGATCTAAGGCAGGTGAGTTCCCACCTCCAAGACTGTACAGGCCTTCAGGAAGAGAGAAATGCGACTTAATCTCTCCACCCCTTGAAGTCATCAACTCTTGATGGGGGTGGGATGGAGTGGATAACAGTCCACACACAGTGACACTTTGGTGGCCTCAGTCTTGATGAGAGTGCTGGTAGACGACTGAAACACGGACAAACCCACTCTCATCCAATGCCCGCATATCCTCATTTTTCAGCTGATGTCTGGATAGCCATCAGGAGCACAGTCCTTCACTAATTTCTCTCCTTCTCAGCTTAGGGGCACTAAGACCAACGCACTGATATTTATGGGGAACGGGTGGGTGAAGCACAGTAGCCAGGTGTGGGGGGCCTGGAAATTGAATTTAAGTGGGAAGAGACTTTTTTCCCTATTTCCTAGCCATCAGCTGGCAGACTGACAGGCTGTTAAGCTGCTGGGCAGGAAAGCCAGTGGCAGATTGCCACTGGTGATGGTCCCCTGCAATAGGGAAAGATCGCAGTGAGGGGGAAAAAAAAAAAAATCAGACTGGCAATCGAGGGAAGGAAAGATTGCAGGTTGAAGTGGGGGTCAGCAGATCGCAGGGCAGGAGGCTGGGGATTGAGAGTCAGCAGATCACAAGGAGAGACCATATTCAGCAGAGGTTTGCTTGAGGGGGCAGGGGTGGGGGAAGGCAGGGGGAGCACTCCTGCTCCTGCTAGCCCAAAGGGGTGCTACAAAAACTAATTATTTTCTGAAGCCAGCTGCTCCAGTCTCCACTTTGCTGCTGGGTTTCCCAAGCCTTTGGGAAACACAGCTGCTAGCTCTTAAATTTATATCAGGCTCACAACTGCACTGTGGGAGTTTGATTTAAATGTTAGAATGAAGTGTCCACCTCTACATGACAGGATATAGGCAGCCCATGCTCAAAGCTGACAAAGAAAATAGCAGGCGTGTACATGCAGTTTGGGATTTGCATTTTGGAGTTGGTGGGACACGTTCTGTACAAAGACAAATAAGATGTCAACGAAAATATTTATACAACTAAAGGTATTAATACTCAACTAAGTACAAGAAAAAGCTAAAGAAAAAAAAGTTGCTATTAGATCAGCTAACAGTATTCACCAAAGAGAAGGACTTGGTGGACGATGAGCCTAGGGAAGGGAGTGCAGATAGTCTCAGTCATCTCATTATCAAAAAGGAGGTGGTGTTGGGTGTCTTGCAAAGCATTAAGGTAGATAAGTCCCCAGGGCCTGATGGGATCTACCCCAGAATACTGAGGGAGGCAAGGGAAGAAATTGCTGGGGCCTTGACAGAAATCTTTGCATCCTCATTGGCTACAGGTGAGGTCCCAGAGAACTGGAGAATAGCCAATGTTGTTCCTTTGTTTAAGAAGGGTGGCAAGGATAATCCAGGAAATTACAGGCCGGTGAGCCTTACGTCAGTGGTAGGGAAACTATTCGAGAGGATTATTCGGGACAGGATTTACTCCCATTTGGAAACAAACGCACTTATTAGCGAGAGACAGCATGGTTTTGTGAAGGGGAGGTCGTGTCTTACTAATTTGATTGAGTTTTTTGAGGAAGTGACGAAAATGATTGATGAAGGAAGGGCAGTGGATGTTATCTATATGGACTTTAATAAAGCCTTTGACAAGGTCCCGCATGGCAGACTGGTACAAAAGGTGAAGTCACACGGGATCAGAGGTGAGCTGGCAAGATGGATACAGAACTGGCTCGGTCATAGAAGACAGAGGGTAGCAGTGGATGGGTGTTTTTCTGAACGGAGGAATGTGACTAGTGGTGTTCCGCAGGGATCAGTGCTGGGACCTTTGCTGTTTGTAGTATATATAAATGATTTGGAGGAAAATGTAGCTGGTCTGATTAGTAAGTTTGCGGATGACACAAATGTTGGTGGAGTTGCGGATAATGATGATGATTGTCAGAGGATACAGCAGGATATAGATCGGTTGGAGACTTGGGCGGAGAAATGGCAGATAGAGTTTAATCCGGACAAATGTGAGGTAATGCATTTTGGAAGGTCTAATGCAGGTGGGAGGTACACAGTAAATGGCAGAACCCTTGGGAGTATTGACAGGCAGAGAGATCTGGGCGTACAGGTCCACAGGTCACTGAAAGTGGCAACGCAGGTGGATAAGGTAGTCAAGAAGGAATACGGCATGCTTGCCTTCATCGGTCGGGGCATGGAGTATAAAAATTGGCAAGTCATGTTGCAGCTGTACAGAACCTTAGAATATTGCGTGCAATTCTGGTCGCCACACTACCAGAAGGACGTGGAGGCTTTGGAGAGGGTACAGAGGAGGTTTACCAGGATGTTGCCTGGTCTGGAGGGCATTAGCTATGCGGAGAAGTTGGAAAAACTCGGATTGTTTTCACTGGAACGACGGAGGTGGAGGGGCGACATGATAGAGGTTTACAAAGTTATGAGCGGCATGGACAGAGTGGATAGTCAGAAGCTTTTTCCCCAGGGTGGAAGAGTCAGTTACTAGGGGACATAGGTTTAAGGTGAGAGGGGCAAAGTTTAGAGGGGATGTGCGAGGCAAGTTTTTTTACACAGTGGGTGGTGAGTGCCTGGAACTTGCTGCCAGGGGAGGTGGTGGAAGCAGATACGATAGCAACGTTTAAGAGACATCTTGACAAATACATGAATAGGAAGGGAATAGAGGGATATGGGCCCCGGAAGTGCAGAAGGTGTTAGTTTCGGCAGGCATCAAGATCAGCGCAGGCTTGGAGGGCCGAATGGCCTGTTCCTGTGCTGTTCTTTGTTCTTTGATAATGGAATAGAGGATCGTAGATTATTGTAGAAGTAATGGAAAAGGCTTTTTAAGATTGTATTGGACAACTGAAGGATGCTCAAGAACAGGTTACAGAGGACTCACTGTGTATGGCAGAGAAATTAAGTGAGTACTTTGTATTAGTTTTCACTCAAAGACTTTTCTCGACTGTTAGAAATTAATTCACCGAAGAAGGGTCACTGACCCGAAACGTTAACTCTGCTTCTCTTTTCACAGATGCTGCCAGACCTGCTGAGTGGTTCCAGCATTTCTTGTTTTTATTATGTTAGAAATTAATGTTGATGTTAATAATGAAACAGTAATATTAACAGATGATAGTATTGAGGGGAATTTTAACCCCAGAAGTATGGATGGGTTGAGGGCAGGTGGAAAGGTAAAAAAAAATGTTGAATCGAACCCGACCCCAACCCACCTATTTCCTGTTTTAATGAAGGACAACTGACCAATCCGCTCTCAGGAGGCGGGTTGCTCACTGAAATCTTTTAAGGAGGCTGTGGGCCTCCGTTTTAACTGGATTTTTATTTTGCATCACATATCCTAGCTGGTAAAATGAGGCAAGAAAGGCTGGATCCATGAGTTAAGTGCATTTATTGCAATGCTTGTGGACCAGGAGGAGAAGGAATGTTTCTTTCAGGTCCAACAAGCTTACCTCCACACAATTGGCCAACCTCACGCCCCAGGATGTCTGACCTGCATCACTCTGCGACGCCTCCCCTATCCTCACGACGCCCTACCACATGACGACCCCCCCTCCCACTCCCCATCCAGCAATGTCAGACATACCTGGCATCTGCTGCTTTCCCACCCACCTATCAATCTGGCTGGCTGTCAGGTGGGAAATCCTTTGAAAAAATATAAAAGATGTTCTGCAATGTATTCCTGCAGGACTTCTGCAAAACCCATACTTCTGGATTCCCAGACCAGAAATACTCCCTCTTGCTCGCCTACTGGCCCCAAGTAAATATCCGGTCCGTTGTTTTAAAAACCTAAAAATAGATAAGAGCAGCCCAGGCAGATGATAGTCACCAGAGGGTCGTCACGGAGATGGAACACGTGTTGGTCGAGTCTCTTGCCCATAATTTTAATAGTTCAATTCACTCTGGAACAGTTCCCATAGACTGCAAGGAGTCTAATGTAGTTCCCTCCATCTTCAAAAACGGTGACAAGATGAACCCGAGTAATTATAGGCCCATTAGTTTGACATCAGTAACAGGAAAGATGCTTGAGGAAATCATTAGCGATGTAACATATGATTGCGTGCATAGGAGGGACATATTAGGGGCAACCAATATGGCTTCAAAAAAAAGGTCTAGTCTTTCAAATTTGATTGTATTTTTTGAAGTCTTGAAGTGGATGAGGGAAACACAGTAGGCATTGTCTACTGAGAATTCCAAAAAGCTTTGGACAAGGTACCCCACAGATGCTTCTCTAGAAGACTGAAGCCTCTGCTATTGGTGGCACTATTTTGAGCTGGACGGAGAACTGACTGGGAGGACGAAAAAAGGAAGTAGTTATGGATGGATTTGGATCTGTCAGCAGTGGCGTCCCGTTGGGATCAGTGTTGGGATCATTGCTCCATTTTTATTAGTGATCTCAATGTAGGTGCTGGGGGCATGATTTATAAATCTGCAGATGATACTAAGATCTGTGCACTGTTAGGACTGTAGACTATGCTCGACTGCTTCAGGGGATTTTGATGTGTTGGAGTTTTGGCTTGTGACTGGCAAATCATTGAATCATAGAAACTTGCAGCACAGGAGACCATTCAGCCTGTTGTCCCTGTGCTGGCTCTCTGAAACAGCAGTCAAGCTTAGTCTGCTTTTTGTCCATAGCCCTTTATGTTCCTCATCCTCAAGTACCTGACCAACTTCCTTTTAAAATTATTTGTGGAATCAGCTTCTACCACCTTTTCAGGAAGAGCATTCCAAATCCCAACAACTCAGTGAAAATATTTCTCATCTCCCCTCTAGATCTTTTGCCAATGATTTTGAATCTATGACCTTTAGTTATTGACCCACTCAGCAGAGGGAATAATTTTTCTCTATCGAAACCTTTCACCTTGAAAACCCCATTAGGTCACCCTTTAACCTTCTTTGTTCCAAGGAGAACAGTCCTAACCTTTTCAACCTCTCCTCATAACTGAAGTCCCTCATCCCTGGTAACATCCTAGTAAATCTCCTCTGTACCCTTGCTGAGGCCTTTACATCTTTTCTGAAGTGTGGTGCTCAGAGTTGTCCACAATACTCCAGCAGAGGCCTAACCAATAATTTATAAAGTTCGAGCATGATCTCTTTGCTTTTAGATTTTATTCCATTGTTTATAAACCCAAGCAATCCATATGCTTTTTTTAACCACCTTATCAACTTGCCCTGCCCCCTTTTAAGGATTTGTGTATATGGACAACAAGGTCTCTCTTCTCACCCACACTTTTCAAAATCGTGCCATTTATAGAACACTATCTTTCCACACACATCCTCTGAAAGTGCATCACTTCACACTTCTCTGCACTGAACTCTATCTGCAACGCTTTTGTCCATTTCACCATCCAGTCTATGTCATCCTGAAGCCTATACCTATCCACATCACTATTACTTTGTCAAGTTTTGTATCATCTGTAAACTTTATAATGTTGCTCCCTACTCAAGAGTCTAGGTTGTTTCTAAAAATTGAAAAAAGAGTAATGGACCCAAAACTGACCCGCGAGGAACACCACTGCAAACCACCTCCCAGTCTGAAAAACATCCACCCACCACAATAACCCTGTGCTTCTTGTCACTAAGACAAATGGCGCTTAATTTGGAAAAATACAATGTTATGCAAGTGGGAGGGGCAAATACTCAACATGCATTCATCCTTCAGGGAAAAAAAGATTTAAAAAAGGACGCAGAAAGGAAGAGATCTGGGTGTTCTAGTGCATTGTTCTCCAAAGGCTCGTGAGCAATGCCATGAAGCAATAACTAAAGCAAATAGGGTGTTGGGGTGCATTCAAAGGACACCAATATAGGAAAAAGTACACTATTTTATCCTTGTACAAGATCTTGGTAAAGCCAGAGTTGGAACACTGTGTCCAGTTTTGGTCTTCTCACAATGTGTGAGATATTGAGGCTTTGGAAAGGGTGTAGAGAAGGGCAACTAGACAGTTTAAAGCATCTTAGTTAGCAAAATAGGCTAAAAATGCTGGCACTCTACACTTTAGAGAAGTATAGGCTTAGAGGTGATCTTATCCAGGTTAAAAGATGAAGGGAATAGATTGCATTTGAGTTGACAGTTGGTTCCAATTAAATAGGTTAGCGGGGACCAGGGGTCACAATTTTAAGTTTTTGTTTTATTTTTAATTTTATTTAGAGATACAGCACGGAAACAGGCCCTTCGGCCCACCGAGTCTGTGCCAACCATAAAACACCCATTTATACTAATCCTACATTAATCCCATTACCCTCTCACATCCCCACCTTCCCTCAATTCCCCTACCACCTACCTATATTAGGGGCAATTTATAATGGCCAATTTACCTATCAACCTGCAAATTTTTGACTGTGGGAGGAAACTGGAGCACCCGGCGAAAACCCACGCGGTCACAGGGAGAACTTGCAAACTCCGCACAGGCAGTACCCAGAATCAAACCCAGGTCGCTGGAGCTGTGAGGCTGCGGGGCTTGATCCAGATTAGATGTCAGAATGTGGTTCTTTTCCCCCCAGAGAACAGTAGACTTCGAACAGACTGCCAGCTTCTGCGGTAAGCACTGATTCACTGAATTCCTTCAAGGGAAAGCTGGATCTGTTTCTGACTGGGTTGGTACTGCAAGGAATTCAGGACCAGAGTGATCTCCAGGACTAGTGCTGATTTCACCCCCACCACAGCAGAGAGGAATTTCCAGATCTTGTCCCCCAAGCCAGCTTGTTTTTTTTCACCTCTCCCAGGAGATTACATGGTTTTGGGTCAGATAGAGAGTGTATATATTGTGATACAATATCACAATTGTGTGGGTCAGGCTGGATGGACCACAGCCATCATTTCCTGCTCATCATTGCTCATATTTTTAATTTTTACCCTCCCCCACCTGGCGTGGCAGAGATTAATATTGATTCCCAAATGTAGCACCTGCACTTCCTGCTCTAGTTGAGATAGTCTAATTCAGCATTAGAACCTTAGCATCTGTATTGTGATGGTTTGCTTCCTCACTGGGTGATGACTTTACTCACACCAGACCATCAAGGCAACTGAACTTCAATTACTCCCAAACACTTACCTGAGCTAATGCACCAATTAGCATAGGGTCAAATAGATTAGAGAATTAAACACATGGCTCAAAGAGTGGTGCGGGAAGAAGGGGTTTTGATTCATGGGGCACTGGCATCAGTACTCAGAAAAGAGTGAGCTATTCCGTTGGGATGGGCACCACTTAAACCAGGCTGGGACAAGTGTCCTGGCCAATTGTAAAACTAGGGCTGTTGACAGGGCTTTAAACTAACAGGGGGGGGGGGGGGGGGGAGAGAGGGTTCTAGAAAAGGGAGATTTAGAAATCCAAAGAGAAAGGTCAAGGCATCGGAACAGGGCATTGTGGGTAAAGACGAGCAGAATAGGGCAGCAAGGAACAGAGAGTTTAACAAAAATTGTATTTGAGCGAATAGGGTCATTGCAAGGAATAGAAGTAAAAAAATGAAATTCAAGGTTCTTTATCTGAATGCATGAAGCATCTGCAATAAGATAAATGAACTAGTGGCACAAATAGAGGCAAATTATTGAAATCTAATCGCCATTACAGAGACTTGGTTACAAGGCGATCAAGGTTGTGGAATAAATATTCCAGGGTACACAATATTTCAGGAAGACAGACAGAATGGCAAAGGAGGAGGGGTAGCCCTGATAGTAAAGGATGACATAAGGACATTAAGAGAGAAAGGATCTGGCCTCAGAAGATCAGTATGGGTGGAAATTAGGAATAGCAAGAATCAGAAAACACTGGTGGGAGTAGTTTACAGGCCCCCTTACAATAGTTGTACCGTTGGACGAAGCATTAAACAGAAATTATTGGAGCTTGTAACAAAGGCAATGTAATAATTGTGGGGAACTTTAATCTTCATACAGACTGGGACAATGAAATTGGCAACAGTGGTCTAGAAGGTGAGAGGTTGAAAAGAATCTTAAACTTAAACAAAGCCAATTACTGGATAAGGTTAATTGGGTAAACAGACTAAATGGTATGGCAGTAAATGAACAATGGAAAACAATTCATAATGTTCAACAAAAATACATTCCATTGAAAAACAAAAACTCAGCAAGAAAGACCCATCTGTGTCTCACTCAGGAAGTGAAGGATAGTATTAGATTAAAAAATGAGGCTTACAATGTTGCAAAAAACAGTAGTAAGTTTGAGGATTGGGGAATGTTTTAGAAACCAAAGGGCCACCAAAAAGTTGATTAAAATGGAAAAAATAGAAGAGAATACCAGCCAGAAATATAAAAACAGATTGTAAGAGTTTTTATAAGTATATAAAAAGGGAGCAGCTAAATGAAACATTGGTCCCTTAGAAGCAGAGACAGGAGAAATTATCATGGGGAATGAGGAAATGGCAGAGGCATTGAATAAATATTTTGTGTTTGTCTTCACAGTAGAAGACACAAGTTTCATACTAGAAACAGACAGAAACTTGAGGGCTAAAAAGGGTAAGAAAATTAAAGAAATTAATATCAGCAGAGAAAAAGTATTGGAGAAACTTAAGGAACTAAAATCCAACAAATACCCAGGACCTGATGGCCTATACCCTAGGGCTGTAAAAGAGATAGCTGCAGAGATAGTGGATGCGCTAGTTATGATTTTCCAAAATTCCTTCGATTTGGGAACAGTTCCATCAGATTGAAAGTTGGCAAATGTTACACCCACCACTTTTCAAGAAAGGAGGGAGAGAGAAAAGAGTGAACTACAGGCCAGTTAACTGAACATGAATCGTTGGGAAAATGCTGGAAACTATTAAGAAAGTCTTAATGTACTTAGAAAAGCATAGCAAGATTAGAACAAGTCAACATGGCTTCATTAAAGGAATATCCTGTTTGACAAATTTATTAGAGTTTTTTGAGGATGTAATTATTAGGATAGCTAAAGGGGAACCAGTAGATGTAGTTTACCTGAATTTCCAAAAGGCATTCAATAAGGTGCTGCACAAAAGGTTAATAGGCAAGATAAGGGCTCATGGAGTGTGAGGTAATATATTAGCATGGATAGAGGATTGGTTCATAGACAGGAAGGAAAGAGTGGGCATAAATGGGGCATTTTCAAGTTGGCAGCAGTAAATAGTGGAGTGCCTCAAGGATCAGTGCAGGGACCTCAGCTATTTATAATCTATATCGATGACTTGGATGAACAGACAGAGAGTAATGTATCTAAGTTTGCTGATGATACAAAATTAGGTGAAAAGGTAAGCTGTGGGGAGGACACAGGTTAAGTGAGTGGGCATCAAAATGGCAGATGGAGTATAATGTAGGGAATGGTGAAGTTATTCACTTTGCTCTTAAGAATAGAAAAGCAGAATCTTTGTTAAAAGGTGTGAAAATTGTAAGTGTTACTGTTCAAAAAGAATTGGGTGAGCTCGTACAAGGAACGCAAAAAGTTAGCATGCAGGTACAGCAAGCAATTAGGAGGGCAAATGACATATTGGCCTTTATTGCAAGGGGTTTGGAGTACAGGAATAAGGAAGTATCGCTATAATTGTACAGGGTTTTGGTGAGACCACATCTGGAATACTATGTGCAGTTTTGGTTAAGAAAGGATATACTTGCATTGGAGGCGATACAGTGAAGGTTCACTAAATTGGTCCCTGGGTTGAGGGGGTTGTCCTATGATGAGAGGCTGAGTAAACTGGGCCTATATTCTCTGGAGTTTAGAAGAATGAGGGACGATCTCATTGAAACATACAAGATTCTGAAAAGGCTGGACAGGGTAGAGAGACTGCTTCCGCTGGTTGGGGGATCTAAAGCACGGGGGCACAATCTCAGGGATAAGGGGCCGATTATTTAAGACTGAGATGAGGAGAAATTACTTCATTCAAAGGGTTGTGAATCTTTGAAATTCTCTACCGCAGAGTTGTGGATGCTCCATCATTGAATACATTTAAGGCTGGGATAGACAGATTTTTGGTCTCTCAGGGAATCAAGGGATATGGCGAGCAGGCGGGAAAGTGGAGTTCAAGTCCAAGATCAGCCAGGAATCGTATTGAATGGCGGAGCAAGCTCGCGGGGCCATATGGTCTACTCCTGCTCCTATTTCTTGTCTTCTTGCATACTTACCAATAAGTCCAACATCAACTGCTCTGTCATAGTAGTAGGAGAATGCATAAAATGACAAGTTCCCCACTTCTTCAGGTTTATGCACTTTTTTGTAGAGTATTTTTTCTATCCTTGCATAACAGGAATCATAGAGAGGTTCTCCTAGAACATAAGCAGTCAGAGAAAGAAATATGAGTTCAGCTGTTTATTGGCTTCAGGTTTTCACTGAAAACCGACAGTGAAGGAATACTGGTGTAGCAAAAATTGATGATCAAATGCTTTAACCTTGGGACAACCACTTAATCACAGAATTAACAGTAATCAGGCTGAAACAGGTGAAAAGAATAAATCACACTCATTTTCCTCAAGAATAAATGATGAGGAAAATCAGCTTTGGCTGCAGAATGGTCAATATGCCACAAATTACAAGAGGATGCATGAAGTAAAGACAGTTTAATTCTTTCTCTATTTAGCCAGGCTAATTCACAACATTTTAATGCAAACAGTTTGTGAAAAGGATGTTTGTGCCTGAGATTCAGTTATTGTTAAACACACTAATTCTGGGAGCTCAAACAGAAGGTTGTGATTGGTGTTCTATGGCTACACAACAACCAAGCTCATTTGATTCACTGGGTGAGCATAATCAATCCTAGCATAACTGCCAGATGAAATGCTGAGCAGTACCAATCTTGTGGACAGAAAAAAATCAATACTACTTCACTCTGCTTCTGCGCTCCTATCAGTCAATTGTAACGTAACGATTATGGGCACAATTTGTTGGTCCGCACTATCCCTTCTTCATACCTGGGAGGAGGGCTGCAAATGTAGGGTACAGAAACAGATAATCACATGAAAACAAAATTCACCACCAATTAATGAATGCGTAACTTTGTTAGGTGGTGATCAGTGAGAGGCATATTAAATAAACTCTTGATACATTCACAAGAACACAGTAATATGAGTAAGCCATTCAGTCCATTGAGCCTGTTCTGGCATTCAATTCGATCATTGCTGGACTGTATCTTAACTCCATTTACCCATCTTGGTTCACGTTTTGGGGAAAGAGTAGGGGGGTTGGACTAATATGATAGCTCTTTCAAAGAGCACAGGCACAATGGGTCAAATAGTCTCCTTTCCATGCTGTAAAATTCTGTAATACTTAAATATTACAGAGTAATTTACCACTGTGTCAACAGTTGATAAGTTAGAAGTGAATATATTTAAATAGGTACTTACCTGCTTTCTGTCCTTTAATGCTATAAACAATTTCAGCATGCTTCCATTCTGTTTTGTAGTTTGGTGATAAGCAAGAACTTACTAGCTCTTGTCCTTTCTCAACTGCAATGAGTGAACAATAAAAGGAGAGCATGATTACAACATCAATGTTAGAACTGAACTGCCCTTTTCCCTCACAGACTGTTTTAGAATTAAAATAGTTGGTAAATTTTTCTGGAACATAAAACAAAGATATCTTATTCATTTTAATTTCTCCAGGCATTTTTTATTCAATGTGTCCATTAACAGAGCCAGGATGGTTAAATAATGCAAAGATCCACAGCTTTGCACTCCCCCACAGAATACTATCCTAATTCCCTTCCAACGATAATGCATGTTCCAAGCAGCATTACCTTTTGTCAGTTTTGAAAGAATTTCCGTTCCATTAGCTATTCAAAATTGTGCGCTGAAGTGGAAAAATTAACAGGGAACAGATAACATAAACACAAATCCCGTTATATCCAGAATTAGACAATGACCTACAATCATACAATGACACCAACCTTTCCTATATCATCCCTGGTGTCCATTTCATGCACAGTTTATCCTTACTACTGATGCCTCTGGTTTATCTCACCTCAGATACAAATAATACAATCTATTTCCATTGTCTTTGTAACTGCTGCTTTATAATACAGAACCCCGATCATTGAAGAGGTTCAGCAAGTAAGGTTAGCCTTCACTGTTGTCAAATTGCCAATTTACACTGTGGGGCTGATATAGCAATAACAGAACTTTGCATGTACAAGGTTTGTGCACTGATCACAAACGTGATTTAAAAGTAATTTTAAAAAAAAATTCATTCTCAGAACGTGGGTGTCGCTGGCAAGGTTGACATTTATTGTCCATCCCTAACTGATGAAGGTATGCCTGCAGTACTGTTAACTAAGGAATTCTAGGACTTTGACCCAGCGATGACAAAGGAACGGCAATATATGTCCAAGTCAGAAAGGTATAGAACTTTGAGGTGGTGGAGTCCCCATATACCAGTGTAAATGCACTAACTTTATGCATGTATCCCAATCCGTTTCCATAATATTGGGGTGGGGAAGAAAAATGAGGAGAGGACTGCAACAGATTGATTGGCGGTGGGGGGGGGGGGGGGGAGAGGGGGGAAGAGAGGCAGACTTACTTAAGCTTTGCAGCTTCCAGCACCCCTACAAAAGGAGTGCTTTGATGTCTCTGTCTGTACCAGTGTAGAGTCCTTTACATTAGTATAGCAGGCTTATGTAGTCTCACTCTTATGCAGCTTGAAGTAGAAGAAAGTATGACCAATTATGCTAACTTACGTGGTCTACCTTCAGTTCCTCCTAAAATTGCAAGTCTCGCTGACATCAAACCGAATCCTAGGTAACTGACAATTGAAAGCAATATTAGTGAAATGAAGGATACTGAACTGGTCACCAAAATAACATGTTATTCTTACATTAATAACTGGCTCTAATGAGTTATAAGACAGGTACATAAAATCATGGAGTTTGGATGAATTCCAAACATTTAAACAGATGGCAATCATATTAAAGTTAGAATGTGCTCTGCATTTGTCAGTCCAAAGAATCGAGTGTGCATTTGTATTAATTAGAAAATATTTAAAATTAGTCGAAAAATAAGCAGTAGAAAAAATGTCTAATGATTACTATCTAGATTAAAGCACGAGAAAAGTTAAGTCAATACTAAAGAATAAAATCAAAGTTTTATAGTGCAGGAGACCATTCAGCCCATCACACTTGTGCTGGCTCACTCAAACAGTTATCCATTTGTTACAACTGAGGCAGGAGGAGCGCACTGTTAATTCAGTCCCACTTCTGCACAGGTCACATCTTAAAAATTATTTTTTATTTAAAATTTCCCCACTTACTGAAAGTCAATCAGATACACTATTTTCCCCAGAATAGAACACACTAACCAGGTTTCTTTACGTAACAAAATTAACAGAGTATAAAACAAGTCTTAACTAGTAATGAAGTAAAACAATATCTCAGAGATCTAGTTTTAAAATAAAATCCAACATTAAATTTTTAGAAGTTCCCTTTCCACCTTAATCAAAGTTTTATAGTCCGTTTTTACCTTAGTCCCTTCACACTCACACATACATACATATACATATATATATATAATATATATACACAACATATATATATAGAGAGAGAGAGAGAGGATTTTTAGATGCGAGCTGTTACAGACAAAAAAACACACCCAGGCAGATCACTTGCCCACCCCTGAAAAAAAAACAGATGAAACACGCTGCAAAGTCCAAACTCCGAGCACATGCAGTCAGGTCACTAGAATCTTCCAGAACAGTTCTCGTCAGGTGGCATTGAAAATTAATTTAGCAGGCCTTTCTCAAATACAGGAACAAGATGAATCGACACAGTGGACTTCACAGAATCTTCTAGGGAATTGCAGCTGTGTTGTAGTTTTTTGTTCTTCCTTGGAATTCTCCTTCTTCTGTAACAGACTTGACTTTTATCTCCTTCCAGAAGGTAAAACCACACACGCACTGGCTGACAACCAGAAAACTTGTCAGTTTTTTTCTGATCATGCAGGTGCTCTCTGTTACTATTGGGCTTGTCCAATCAAAGAAGCACTTGTCACTTTTCTGCTCGTTACCAGGGTTTTCTGTCCATGCCTAACCCGAGCCACGTGACAACCAGCAACACTGTTGCAGATCTGGCTCCCTCTGCCCTCTTGAAGGCTTCCTTTCAAAAAACTGGTCCAACATTTTCAATTTAATCATAAATTCCTTTAAAATTATTATTTTTTTAACAAAGAAGAATCACTTTCATAATACACTTCATTCCACTTCTCTGCCCTTTCAAATATTCATTCACTTCCCATTTTAAAGGTATTATGGATTCTCCTTACATCAAGCACGGTTCCAGCTGAAAATTACTATTTAAATCTACAATGGGCTTATTACAGTTTTCTTCACCTAATAGCTATTAGACAAACTGCCTCAGTCTGTGATCCAACAAGCTTAGGGGTGCTAGAACCCACTTTCCCTCCCTCCTTCTCTCAAGATGCTGCTCAACTTTCTTTGTAGGATGATCCCGATAGCTGGGACCGACTACCTTTGCACCAGATGTCCATCCTATCTTCCAGAACATAGATCCAGACACTGTAGCTGGTTTCCAACTATGCTGCTGTAATCTTTTCAAATCCTACTTTTCTAAATGTGATGTAAAGCATAATACTATACAGAACAGGTAGTTTTTTTCCTTTGTGAATTTTTTTTTAAATTTAAGGTTTCATCATGTAACAAAAAAAGTGTTAAGTTTTAAGAATTTTTAAAAATATGGATCAAAATTACTGTATGAAAGAAGTATGGTGAGCATACTGATTAAGTGGTCAACTCAATTGAGAAAGGAACATGATTAGGTTTCCCTGAAATAAAATTCACAACATTTCTTATGACTATTATAGTAATTATGCATTTTCAATACTTCTTGGTTAGATCCAGAATTTTAATTAGCATATTGACAAAGCAGTCTGCTTAATTTGCACCCATCCAACACCTTAAAACATTCACTTACTCGACCACTGGTGCACTGTGGCAACAGTGTGTACTATCTACAATATACACTACAGCACCTCGCCAAGGCTTCTCTGACAGCACCTTCCAAACCTGCAACCTCTATCACGTAGAAGGACAAGGGCAGCAGGCGCATGGAAATTCAATCAGCTCAAGATCCCCTCCAAGTCACAAAACATCGCCACGTGGACATATATCACTATTGCTGGGTCAAAATCCTGGAACTGTCTACCCAACAGCACTATGGCAGCACCTTCAATACAAGGAATGCAGCAGTTCAAGAAGGCGACTCACCACCAGCAGCTTCTCAAGGTCAACTATGAATGTGCAATAAATATTGGCTCTGTGAGTGACACCCATCTCCCAGGAATCAATTTCTAAAAATTAATATGCAAATCTTTACGCTCAAACGTGACAGCTAGCCTTCAGATAGAAATTGGACATTACCAACGTGGTGTAAAAATCCCTAAAGCATCTAGGACCTTTATTAGCATCTCTTGTTGCCGAAAGGAATTGAGTCTTTGGAATTCACCTGTGTTAAAGTAGAAGCTGGGCAGGAATTATAGACCAATGATCAAACGTTGAATAAATCTTGAACATGATGATTCAATTTTGAAAGTACAAGATGCAGAATACATCATCACCTTGATCAACATTTCTCCACTCCTTAATCTAAACTGGAGCACTTCTATAATACCCAGAGTTCTGACTTCGGTTTCTATGGTTCAGACCCAATAATCTGTTCTCCATGATGTTTTTAAGTTGTTTAGGCTCGTTTTTGAGGAGCTGTCTGGAAAATCCTGCACATATTGAAGCAAGTAGTGCCCTGCAGACTTTAAGCAGCAATTACGAACAATGGATATAGATGACTTCAGTGGTGAAAAGTCTGGCAAAGACATTTACAACTGGCATAAATTGGGGAAAATGCAAAATGAGAAATGTACACGTCCCGGGGCTGAAATACTTAGAAGTTCACATATGACAAAACCTTGCAGAGGCAAGAAAAAAAGCTTAAAAACTTTGTTGACAAGCCAGCTCGACACATTCAAACAAGCAAGCTGACTGGTCAGAGAATCTGACAGGACTCTGCTGTGGAAATGTGTACAAGGACCCTCACCACACATATGAATTAAAAACACCAGGGATTATCTTATGGCAGGGTTTGAGTGTTCACACAATGACCCTTGCCAGTAAAACGGAAAAAGAAATTATACTATAATAAATAAAAGCAAAATACTGCAGATGCTGGAAAACTGAAATAAAAACAAAAAAGTGCTGGAAATACTCAGCAGGGCTGGCATCATCTGTGGAGAGAAAAGCAGAGTTAATGTGTCAGGTCAGTGACTTTTCATCAGAAATTCTACTAACCTGTGTGAGTAGAGTGTGTAAGTGCTATTGAACATCTGAATTGAGGTAATATAGTTAATAGGAGAGGTCTGGAGTGTCATCTGTGGGGAAAACCGTAAAATATACTCAAAGTTATTGCTGTTCAAAAGGATGAGACAAAAAATAGAATCACTATACCACACTATCTTACCATAGAATCAAATGTACAATATAAAATCAAACAACTCACACCTTGAACAACTACAGCTAAAGATATTATAGGGTATATACAAAATTGCGTATTGCATGAATCTACTGATACATAGAGAAATAATTATTCTTGAAGTGCATTCATTGTTATGTAAGTAAACATCAATTTGCGTATAGTAGGAACCCACAAGAGGATGAAAAACCTGTTAAACTGTTTTTCCTGATGACCAGGAGAACTCCCTGCTCTTCTTTGAATAGTACCATGGGATTTTGTACATACCAAACAGACTGGACCCTTGTTAAACTGCTCATGTGCACCTTCAGCAATGCAATAATTTTGCTCAGCGCTGAATTGAAGTGACAGAATAAATTATGTGCTCAAGTCTTTGAGTGGTTTTGACCCACAACCATCTGACTGAGAGTTGGTAGTGCTACCCTAAACCAAGCTAACAACTAACTTATGTAAAAAGATGTTATTCCCAGGAAAACAAAATATTTTGCGGAAAAATATTTTCTTTAAGGTGAAAACATTGAAATTCTGACCGAGCTGCAATTTTTAAAATGAGCAAGGTGACATTACCAGCAGTAAGGCAGCAGTAAAAATGTAAATATGTCAATCTGCAAAATGATGTTAACTAATTGGCAAAAAAAGTTCCTCCTTTTCACAAGCATGATTCCCTCGCTGAAGCCAGTGTGGCCACCCTGGCACAATGCACTTTTCTTTGAAGGTCAGCTGAAAATGGCAACTTTGCATGTGAAATCCTGAAGAGATTCTGCATATTATCACTCTGCAGTGAAATGCTTCAATGTGCTGCTTCACTGAGCTCTCTCCAATTTCAGTATATTTAACTTAGCAAGTCACCTATAATCGGTTAGAAAAGGCAAATGTTGAGGAATACCAAAAAACAAAGGGATGGGCCTGTTGTATTTAATCTTCTATTCACATTTATGAACCTTATCCCAAGATACAAGAAAAAGTCTTGGTTGGGATGGCAATTGATGCCAAGTTTCCTGTTTGAGGTTAAATGGGTCCTGCAGAATAATTTGCGAGGGCACGGCCTCAAAACAAGCAGAAACTGAACAATTATGTTGATTCAAGGTATCACAATGCATAAAACAATCCCGTGGAATCTCAAAGAATGGAACAGAATACGTTTCTTTAATTGCAGTGAAAGCAACTCCCACTGGATGGCAATAGAGCTTTAATTGAGATCTTGTGACAAGAATTTTAGAATTTTTAAGTTTTGGGTTAAAAAAGCTGCAATAGTCATTTAGTAAAATACAGACTGTATTGTACATTTTATGCACAATCAGATGCATGTTAAAGTTGGATTAACAATAGCAACAAGGTAAGTTATGAAACATGAATGTGCTCATTCCTTAGGTACATGTTGTCAGATATTATCAGCACAAACCAGAACTGAAAGTAATTAAAATTCCTCACAAGTTCTTAAAAATACACCAAGGAGAGATTAAGGTTTAACTGTTACCTTTTGCAGTGTTTCTTTTTTAAACATTCCTGTGCTCAGGAAGTTAACGTTAGGGATTGGATCCCTCCCCGATTTTTTCACAGCAGAGTCAGGTAATCCCAGAACAGGTAAGGGTAAGAAGATGGAAAGTGCAGCTTTTTCTTGATGACAAGACGACAGCGAATGAGTATGAGTGTCAAAATGTGTTTTCTATTTGTCCCACACTTTATAATGAAACACATTTAAAAATGGAGTTTCATTCCTCCGAGGGTGGAGGTGACATGAAAGTGATTGTTTTTTGTTAAAAAATATTTTTAAAGGAATTTATGGTTAAACTGAATAAATGTTTTTTAATCAAGAGGGCACTGAAAGAACTAATTTGGCAACAGTGTTGCTGGTTATCACATGACTCCATTTAGAGATAGGCAAAAACCCTGGTAACAGGGGCAGAGAAATGCCGTGCCGCCACCAGCCCCCCCCCCCCCCCCCCCCGCCCCCCCACCCCACTCCTGAATCTGTTCAGAGGCTAAAAGACAGAATGCACAGCCATCATACCCAGGCTCTTACATTTGCGGGCTAATACCAGGGTTCAGTTCTAGCTTTAAGCATGCGAGTGTACCACCACTATCTAAACCCATTAACTTCATTATTGGTCTGAACCACTGCGAGGCACCCATTATTTTTCATACCATTCATAGGTATTTAGGTGAGATTTAAATTGGAGTAAAAAAAACTTCAAAGGTATCACTACAGAACCATGTGGGCAAGGAAACTGGTTATAATAGGAACATAGGAACAGGAGTTAGTTCATGGCTCATCTGTACCTCAACTCCATTTACCTGCCTTTGTTCCATATCCTGCAATACCTTTACCTGATAAAGATCTATCACTCAATCTTGTAAGTTTCAACTGATCCAGCATGCACAGCATTTTTTTTTTGGCAGTGGCGGGAGAAAAAAATTCCAGATTCCCATTACTCCTTGTATGAAAACTGCTCCCTGTTTTCACTCCTGAATGACCTAGCTCTAATTTGAAGAATGCACATCCTTGTTCCAACTCCCCCACCAGAGGAAACAGCTCTTCTGTACCTATCTTCTTGAATCCTTTTATCATTTTCAACATCTCGATTAGATCTTCCCTCATCCTTATCCATCCTTCTCCCTGGCAACTGTCTGAGGCTGAATCAGACCACTTGCAACCCTGGTGTCATATTTTACATTGTTATAACATGCTTACACACTGTCCAGCAGAATGGATAAAGATGTTTCCAACCACATATCTGCTCCATCACCAAGACTGCTTACATCCACCTCTTAGAACCACCTGGCTCCATCCCCGTTCACTCATATGTTGCTGAAACCCTCATGCACAGCTCTGCTACCAGTAGATTTGGCTATCCCAATGCTCTCCTGGTCAGCTTCCATCTTCCACCCTACATAAACTTCAACTCATCTAAAATTCTTACCGTATGCTATCTCGCACCAAGTTCCAATCACCCATCAACCCTGTGCTCGTTGACCTACATTAGCTCATGGTACATGCAACGCCTCGATTTAAAAATTCTCATCTTTTTTTCCAAATCCCTCCATGGCTTCGCACTTCCCTCATCTCTGCAACTTCCTCCAACCCACTGTACTCCTCCAATTCTGGCCTCTTGCACATCCAGATTTTAATCACTCTACCATTGGTGGCCATGCCTTCAACTGTGTTGGCCCCAAGTTCTGGAACTCCCACCATAAACCTCTCCACCTTGCTACCTCCTTTAAAGACACTCCTTAAAATACTCTCTTCTGTCCTGTCTCCTTATGTGGCTCTGTGTCAAATTTTGTTTGATAATAGTCCCAAGGCACTTGACAGGAGCATGTTAAAGGCTCTACAGAAATGCAAGTTGTTGTTGTTGTAAACACCAAGGGCATATAAGCCAAATTTATGCAACTTGTCTTTATAATAAACCATTCTGCTGGACAGTATGTGAGCACATTGCAGCAACATAAAATGTCAGGAACTAGATTCTTGTTCTCCAAACTACAGAAGCTGCAAATGAAAGAGTTCCTTAAGACTTTACACAAGATCTTGGGAGATTTGCATTTTCTGTTAGAGAAAACTGGTAGAACCAGCTGGTCGAAGAGTTTAAGATCATAGAGCAGTAAACAATAGATAACTATTACTTCCTGATAAAGCAGGTTATGCACATGAAACTCTCTAATTCACCTTCGGCAATTTTAATGTTTTCACAACTTTATGGAAAACAAATGGTAGCTTTACACAGAGAGAAGCATTAGCACTGGAAAAGGTTGCAATTGTTTGCAAAAAGCTGCATTTTCACAAAACACAGAAATAAACCACTCCACCAATACATTTTGCAAACCACCAACTTATTATGGCTACCATACCCTGAACCTAACAGTTAATTGAAACCCTGCCTTTGAAAATAGTTGGGACAAATGCACCATATTATGCTTTTTATATAAATTGGGATAGCTCCCAAAACAGTTGAACAGTGAGTGAGTAGCTGAAACGACCATCTGACCCATCCAAATCATGCAGGTCAGAGATTTGGTCTTTACTCTCTGCTGGGGTAGCTGATCTCAGTTGCATTGAAGATGAGGATGTTAAAATTGGCCTTCATGCTTTTTTGGTTGGGGCAGGGGTAACAGAAAAAGGGCAGATGCCCATTCCCAAGTGCTGGGACCATTGATTAACAGTTCTCACAGAAAAGTGGACAGAATTCAGTACATAAAACGTCAGTAAAAAGTTTGGAATTCCATGCAACAAAAACAGAATTTGGCTTCTTTAATCACTGTAAATCAATGGCCTTAATTGTAAATGGATGCAACTCGATTCCCCAGTAATTATAGTAGCATTTAATTTATGGCTGTTTGCTGACAATGTAACCACTAGGTGGTGCAGTACTTGCACAGGCACAAATGCAGCTTCATTGACTGAAATGTCACTGTTTGCGACACTTTAGGCAGCTGCCAGGATTAAAGATGGTGCTGGTCAACGTATCACAAAAAAATTTAATTCAATTGCTGCGATCCTACTCCACCCACAATATCCCACTTCTCTTCCGCTGCGCAGCCTCCCGCGCCCGTCTGCTCGCCCCTAGCCTTGCCGCTGCCTTCCCTCAGCTACACGCTCCCCGCTTCAATGCCTCTACCGCCACCTCACCCCCACCTGTCGGCCACTTGCTCCCCCTCGCTCCGCTCATTGCTTCAAACTCCAACCCAGTCATCCAGTCACTCCTGCTTAACCCACCCCCTCCTCCTCCCTGCTGGCCACTCCCCTCCTTCCTGCTCCTCTTATCCCCCTCAGCACTGCTCCTCTCCCTCCACACCCCCGCCCCCCCAAACCACTGGGGGGAGAAGAGGGAGGGAACTGGGGGGAGAAGCGGGAGGGAGCTGGCCGGGGGAGAAGCGGGAGGGAGCTGGCTGGGGGAGAAGCGGGACGGAGCTGGCCGGGGGAGAAGCGGGAGGGAGCTGGCCGGGGGCGAGACGTGGGGGTGGGGGCGAGACGTGGGGGCGAGACGTGGGGGGTGGGGGCGAGACGTGGGGGGGAGTGGAGGGTAGAAGCAGACGGGGGGGGGGGGGGGGGGAGAAAGAGAATCGGGAGGGAACTGGGGGGGGATGACATTTGAAGCAGGGAGCATGTGGCTGAGGGAAGGCAGCAGCGAGGCCATGAGCAAGCGACCAGCAGACGGGCGCAGGCAGCAGCACTGGGGAAGAGGGTGACATTCCAGTACATGACGTTTTGCGCGCATGCGCAAATAGTCCTGGCAAGAACATAGGCTGTGCATGTGCAGCACCTTACTGACAGCAAGAGACCTTTCTGCACATGTGCGTAGCTGGGAGTGCTCTGATGACGTCGGGTGCCGGATGCTTTGTCAGGAGTAACTTTGATAATTTATTCAGTGACCAATAAGAGATGGTGCTGGTCACTATCCAGTAACCACTCCTGGAACTGCATCTGCATAGGATAAACTCGAGTGCAATGCCCTGTGGTCAAATACCTTATCACAGCCATCATTAAGGGTCATTTAAAATGAGGTATTAAATATCAGGTTTTCTTGTACTCTTCTGTTTTCCTCTACAGTGCTAGGAACAAAAGAAATGGCCACATTTAATGCTAAGGAGTTTGTGCAGCAGGGAGAGAGGAAAACCTGTTTGTTTACCCTTCCACAATTTAGAGGTCAATTTTCCCTCCCGTTTTCCAAATTTCCCGTTTGTCTGGCAGTTCAGATCCCAGACAAGCCCCCAATTGGTTACGGCCACCTGGTGAGGGTGGTTTGCACTGTTCAACTCCCACCTGACTGCAGCAAGTATTTTTTGGTTATGAGGGTATAACCCTAACTTGTTTTATTTGTCAAATGAACAGCTGCCTTGTGGGCGTCTCGGGAGAGACCACGGCTAAGGGAGTAAACCCTAACAGAAAATCCGGAGTGGAACCCCGTAGGCGGTCATGTGTCACCTTTGGCATGTTTCCGGCAGTTCCTGCAGCCATACCGGTGCCAAACGTCGTGCTCTGCACTCCTTTGGACCCCACCAGAAAGGCCGAGAGGGGGGTTTTGACGCTTGGGCAACTCTCAACCTCCATACATTCGCCCAGGCATGCGCCATGGAGAGGTCACTCCATAGTTGCCTCACAGCGACTGACACCACTGACCACCTCTAGGCGCTTACCCATTGTCTCTCGAGACAAGGAGGCCAAAGAAAAAAGAAGATTAAATATCAACTAATGCCTGTGGTACTGAAGCTTGCAGGAGAGAAGGGTAGGGGAAAACTGGCAGGATTAGAAAAGATAAATATTCAGAAGACTAATTTATGGAAAAAAAACACTTACCTCATTGTGAGGCAAGAATGTGATCTGGGTAGAACCTCCTCCAAGATCAAGTATTCCGGCAGTATTGTGCTTTGACTCTTGTAAGCTATCTAAAAAGAATAACCTACAATGAACACTGAAAATTCATCAGACAGAGGTGGTTTTGAAATAAATTCACGATTAGGGAAATTGCCTTTCAATGCAAAAAGAAATGTGAAGTGGAAATTGTGTGAAAACTAGATAGTCCCCATTGACATTTCTCTCAGGTAGTCTGGAGGCTGAAGCACCCAAACGTGCAGTTGTTAACCAGGCCTGTTCCCTGTCCTTGTCCCTTGAAGACTGCCAGTCACATACTTCCTTGGTGGGGGTGGGGGGAGGTGAAAAAGATTAGGGTCAAATAGAGGTTAATTGTAACTGTTGGACATTTCTCTAGTAAAAAAAAACTAATTCCTGTCAGAAAGCAGAGATGAGGCCCCCTCCTTCCCACAACATGCAAGTCGACTAAAACTTACACATGGCAACTCTGAACCCAAAAGATCAACAACCATCTGTACAATTTAATTCAGTGGAACATTCAGATGAGAACTGTTGTTGTAGGCAGAAAAAACTGAACAGGTCCATGGAGAGTCGAGCTCAGGCTCCTGCCAATGGGGAAGGGGGATAGGGGGATTGTGTAGAAATAGTGGTGTGGCCTCATTTGTCTCAGGGAATTGACTACTTAAAACAGCAAGCATGAGGACAGGGACTTTAAGAGAATGTGGTGGGGGAGGGGGGGGGGTTGGAGGAAACGCTATAGAAGACAATATATGGGGAAAGGTCTAAAAAATGTAGAAGGGAGGGCCTGGAAAAGTTTTAAGAAAATCATTTACTTAAAATATACAATGGGGGAAACCAAAGTGAGCGAAAAAGGAAATGGTGCAATGTAGAAGAGGTGTGACAGGAATGGTGTCACCCAAATAAAGAGTGCATGATGTACAAAGCAAATTTAATATATTATGAATAGAAAACAAGTTGATTTCTTGTGGCAGCGTTTACAGGGTTACAGTTACAATATTGAGCTGCTAACCTGGCCTGATCCTTTAAGGCCACTGCTCATGTAGTCCCCTCTGGGATTCTCACTTGGAAGCAGCTAGTTAAATCATTATTGTTG
This sequence comes from Heterodontus francisci, assembly GCF_036365525.1. Classification (NCBI taxonomy): domain Eukaryota; kingdom Metazoa; phylum Chordata; class Chondrichthyes; order Heterodontiformes; family Heterodontidae; genus Heterodontus; species Heterodontus francisci. Next base: position 23,217,325 of record NC_090383.1, on the reverse strand, counting down.
TAAAATTGACCAGAAACTATGTGTATACAGTAAAACTCGGTGCCAATTAAATTAAAACTAATATTTCAGTTAATTTCAATTCTGTCAAACATACAAATATTAGTATTATCCAATAGAAACTCTACAGACTGCTGCTTACCTATTAAAAAGTTGACAGTAATCCATGCAGAAATACCTGCAATTACAAAGCATTAGTAATGGAAAATAAGCGAAGAGATGAGTATGAGAAAAGTGCTCACTAATAAGAAGACCCTTGTTGTCTAATTGCAGACTGAAAGTGACTAACTTACACGGAGATGCCAAATCCTACATACCAAGTCCTAAGGGCTGGAAACAGAAGTAATAATGATCATAAAGCTCCCACTGCCTTTAAATATGAATGTCGAATTTATCTCATACTATCATAGAACCAAAGAATACAGCACAGGAGGTCACTCAGCCCATGATGCTTGTGCCAACTCTTTGAAAGCTATCCAATTGGTCCCATTCGCCTGTCCTGTCCCTATAGTCCTGCAAAAGTTTCACCTTCAAGTATTTATCCAACTCCATTTTGAAAATTATTATTGAATCTCCCTCTACCACCCCTTCAAACAGCGCATTCCTGATCATATCCCTCTGTGCAAAAAAAGTTCTCATCCCATCGGGTTCTTTTGCCAATCATCATAAAATCTGCATCCTCTGATGACTGGCCCTCCTGCCTGTAGAAACGGTTTCTCCTTATTAACTCTATCAAAACCATGATTTTGAACAACTCTATCAAATCTCATCATAACATTCTCTGCTCTAAAGAGATCAACCCCAGCTTCTGTAGTTTCCCCCATCCCTGATAGCATTCTAGTAAATCTCCTCACAGATCAGAGATCCAACATTTAAGTGAAATGATTTGGTCAGTTTTAACCAAGGCTACGCTCAGTTGGTTTAACCTTCAGATAAAGCTGGGGATAGGAACCTTATAGTATGAGACTTGAGATACTGAAACTTTTCCCACTGAAGTGGGGAAGGCCAAGAGAAAATTTAATAGAGGTTTTGTAAATTAAGAAGTGATTTGATACAGTAATTGGAGAAATACCATTTGCTCTGGTTGGGGACAAGGAATCATTAATTTAAAATTGTCACAAAGAAATTGAGGAGGGAGTTATGAAACATTCCTTTATGCAGAGGGTTGTTGGAGCTTGGTATGCTAAACGCCAGGAAGTGGTTGAGGCAAAGATAACTACATCGTAGAGAGAAGAGTAGATGAATATTTGAATCAGATCAAGATATAAGGAGTGAATGGGACAGGAGGATTAGTTTTAGGTTTGGCCTTACAAAAAACTGGCACAAACAAAATGGCCTTACTCCATGCTGTAAACTTCTGACAATATCAAATCAGAATTGAGAATTAACCAGTTTAATAAAACAGTATGTCTTCTTGCAACTTCCTCTCTACTTCATCCCAACTCTGGAATTCTATTCATCTCCCTTTTGCACACCTGTTATAGTCTCTGTATACGTGTCCAAGATTCTCATTCTTTCCTGATGCAAAATTCTCCCCCTGCCTCCGTCTTTTATGTATGTTTCTCCCTCATTTTTCTTTATGGAGTAACTTTATTTTAATCCTTTTTTTTAAAAAAACACTGATGATAGGTAACATATAATGGTTTGGAGATGGAGGACAGGAAGAAGCTGAGGGCATTGAAAACCGCTGGGGAGTAGGGATAAACAGGCATGTATCTGAGAGTTGCTGCAACACTTCCAGATGAAAGACAAACAGAGTCAGGACCTGGGGCTAAGAGTGAGCATTACAGCGGAAGCTCGCATTGTAAGGAAGGATTGGAGAAACTTGGGCTTTTCAGCCTTGAATGGAGGGGTCTGAGAGGTGATCTTAAGAGTTTCACAAGCTAGACATACAAGATTGATAACAGTATGGGACAGATAAATCTGAAAAATTACTTTAAACTGCAAGAGTAGGACAAGGAGCCATGGGATCCTATTCGTAAAGGGTACATTCAGGACTTATACTAGGATTTTTTTTCTCAGTGATCAATTCTTGGGATTGTCTTCCAGAGATAAAAATCTTGTAATCTTTTAAGAGCCACTTGGACAGCAACAGAAGAACTTTGAATTAACATGAGCTGATTGGCCACCTTCATCTGTAATTGTGATCTCCTGAATTCAGCAGTAGGAATCATCTGTGACTTTCTACATGGTACAGTTATAACATTTTCCACACCATGGATTACTAGATCAGAACTGCCAGCAGAATAGTCAGCCAGCATGAGCCCTCTTAAAGATGATGCAATAAGATCAGAGTTTGAATCTGGCTGGATAACATAAGAGATGGCAGAACATTACTTAATATGGCAAATGGAAATTAGCAATGGCATTTGAGGTGCACACTTTTGGGAAGAATGAAGGGGAGGTGGAGAAAACACCTTAAAACAGCAACACCTGACATATCTAGGTACAAATGCATTGGGTATGATGAAGAGCCAGTACCCTACCTTCATCAGTCCCATCCATGATACTAACACAACCATTTGTTACAAGGAAAGGGCTCAATTGAAAGACTTCTTTTACCTAGGAAAAAGGATTCAGTAAATGCACAGTATTTAATTTAACTATCTTTCCCACTAACTTTTGTTCAGGTTTTGGCATATGATTAACAGAAAATAAACTTAATATTGTGTACACCAAATTACAGTCTGTTCAAAACCATTCTCTATGCCAAATAGCCAACAGATAGCAACTAGCTACATTACGTTTACCCCAGTATACACACACATTTAGATAGTAGCATGCTCTGAAGATAGTGCCAGAAGGCAAATCTGTCCATACTATCTCTGTAATAATAAGGTGCTCCAACAGTCTTAATGATTCAAGCACCTAGGTATTTTAGGCAGGACTATGTAGGATTTTCTTTATTTTAAAAAACCGACAATGTATAGACAATCAGGTTTAATATTTTTGAATATAGTGCTGTCTTGAGGCATAAAAAGTTGAACAACCTGCAAAAAGGTGGTTGAAATCTCGCATATCAACCAATTTCAAAATCAAAAATACATACACAGTGGTGTCAAAAAAGTACAAATTATAATATACAAGGAGTCCTATTCTGAATGAAAGGAATCCCTGCAGAGTTAACACAAAGGTTTTGGAGACGGCTACAATTACCAAAAGTGCTGCAATATTGCTGTCTGGCTTTCGATATCTGAAGTGCCAGATTTGCAATACATTCTTGGTACAAACACTGCATTTAGCATATGGTTTTCTCATCTCCCCTTGTACATGCAATCGATTGGCTGAAATTCTTAGCATCACTTTTTTATTGAGGACACGGCAACAAGTCACAACTTGTAGGTAGGTAGGAATATACAATATAAATGCAAGGAAAACAGGTACTTAAATTTATGTAAGAAACTACAAAGGACAAAGATTCAAACATGAATAGTCAGTAAAATCTACCAAAGGAAGGAGAACCTTATTGCTTCAAAAATTGTCACATTTCTTTGAGCACCTATCTTGAATTTTCCAGTAAAATGAAAATGTAAATACCTGAAAAACACTTCCTCCGAAAGCCCTGCTCCTATATCGAACCAGAGGCACCATGGCTACTGCTCGAGTTATTGGGTTTGGCTTTGCTGACATTGGATTCTATTGTCTGACATGGACCACAGCTGCTAAACACGAGAAGCCCTCATCTTACGGATCTCTTCTTGCTGAGGTTCACAAATGTAATTTGCATTACCAAAATATTGATGGGATATGAAGAGTTTTGATGGAGTAGTTAGGGAGAAACTGTTTTCACTGGCTGTGGGGCAGGGTTGCAGCAGAGTGTAAAATTTGGGAATTTGGTGAAAGTGGGAATTTGATGCAAAGGTGCTGCTTTTGCCTCCAGTACTTGCACTGGTAAGTGTTGCACCAAAATATTTAATTTAATCTACCTACAACTTAAACTAGGTCAAATAATTAGTTTTTAAAAACTTTAAGCTTGGTTGATTGCATACATAAACTCTAATTAATTAAATAAAACAAGGTTAGATAAGTATGGCTGTACCATAAGTATGGTGCACCACAAACAGCTTGTGGGAGATTGTGGAGAGCACTGCAATACTGGAAAACCACATCTACATTAAGTGACCGAATCTTAAGGAACTTCAGCTCAGAACTGCTGAGCTACAGTCAGAAATGCACACACTGCAGGGCATCAGGGAGGTGGAGAGCTACCTGAATACTTTGATCTAACGGGCATTCACATCTCTAAGGTTAGGTAGCGGTGCAGATCTGATTGATGGAAGGAGGGTGTGATTGCAAATCAGGAAGACAAGGGGATCCCAGATGCAGTGCTGAAAGAGCCTCTGCCTTTGCCCTTATCCAAGAGGTATGAGGTTCTAGCTGCCTGTGTGGATGAGGGCAAAGTCTGCAGGATGAGCAAATGGACCATGGCATTATGGTACAGAAGGCCATTCAAATAGGAGTAGTGAAAAAAATGTGGCTGTAGTAGGAGGCAGTATAGTCAATGGGATGGATACTATTCTCTGCAGACATGTCTGGACGTTCCAAAGATTGAGAGTCTGATCTAGTAGTTTTTACTGAGACATAGTTGCATGGTGACCAAGGTTGGGAACTAAATATTCCAGAGTACTTAATGATTCAAAATGATAGTTTGGGGGGGGGGGGGGGGGGGGGGTGGGCGCGCAAGGGGTCAGTCCTGATAATAAAGGAGGACATAAAGCATAAAGACAATAGTGAGGAAGAATCTTGCTCATGGGATCGGGAAGTAGAATAGGTAAAGATAAGAAATAACAAGGGACAGCAAACACTGACAGGAGTGTTTATATGCCTACAAACAGTATCTGCAGGAACTGCCGGAAACATGCCAAAGGTGACACATGACCGCCTACGGGGTTCCACTCCGGATTTTCTGTTAGGGTTTACTCCCTTAGCCGTGGTCTCTCCCGAGACGCCCACAAGGCAGCTGTTCATTTGACAAATAAAACAAGTTAGGGTTATACCCTCATAACCAAAAAATACTTGCTGCAGTCAGGTGGGAGTTGAACAGTGCAAACCACCCTCACCAGGTGGCCGTAACCAATTGGGGGCTTGTCTGGGATCTGAACTGCCAGACAAACGGGAAATTTGGAAAACGGGAGGGAAAATTGACCTCTAAATTGTGGAAGGGTAAACAAACAGGTTTTCTTGTACTCTTCTGTTTTCCTCTACAGTGCTAGGAACAAAAGAAATGGCCACATTTAATGCTAAGGAGTTTGTGCAGCAGGGAGAGATATCCCATGATACAAACATACGAACACGAATTATGAGAAGTAGGCCATTCGACCCCTCTAGCCTGCTCCGCCTTTCAAGAAGATCATGGCTGATGTGTGTGTGTCTGGAATTCCACACTCCCATCTACCCACGATAACCTTTGATTCCCTTGCCTAACAAGAATCTATCTACCCCCACCTTAAAATTATTCAATGACCCTGCCTCCACCACCTTCTGAGGTAGAGTGCTCCAAAGTCGCACAACCCTCAGAGAAAAAATTTCTCCTCATCTCTGTCTTAAAAGGGCAATCCAAATTTTAAAATGGTGCCCCCTCGTTATGGACTCACCCACAAGAGGAAACATCCTTTCCACATCCACCTTGTCAAGACCATTCTTGATCTTATGTACTTCAATCAAGTCTCCACTCACTCTTCTAAACTCCAGTGAAAACAAGCCCAGTCTGTCCAACTTTTACTCAAAAGACAACCCGCTCATTCCAGGTATCAATCTAGTAAACCTCCTCTGAACCACCTCCAACGCATTCATATCCTTCCTTAAATAAGGTGACCAAAACTGCAGCAATGAATAAAGAAGGCTAATGGAATGCTATCCTTTATGATGAGAAGAATTGAAAATAAAAGTAAGGATGTTATGCTTCAGTTATACAGGGCATTGGTGAACAACAGGTATACCGTTTTGGATACTGTTGGGGGAGACGACTTACCAGGGGTAGGCAATGGGATACAGGTCTCTGGCGCAGAGTCTGTCCCTGTTGCTCAGAAGGGAAGGGGTAAGAGGAGCAGAGCATTATGTACCCTCTCCAAAGCCTCCACCGTCCTTCTGGTAGTGTAGTGACCAGAATTGCATGCAATATTCCAAGTGTGGCCTAACTAAGGTCCTGTACAGCTGCAGCATGACTTGCCAATTTTAAGACTCTGTGCCCCGACCGATGAAGGCAAGCATGCTGTATGCCGCCTTGACTACCTTATCCACCTGCGTTGCCACTTTCAGTGACCTGTGGACCTGTACGCCCAGATCTCTCTGCCTGTCAATACTCCGAAGGGTTCTGCCATTTACTGTATACTTCCCACCTGCATTCTTTCTTTCTTTGGCCTCCTTGTCTCGAGAGACAATGGGTAAGCGCCTAGAGGTGGTCACACCTGCATTAGACCTTCCAAAATGCATTACCTCACATTTGTCCGGATTAAACTCCATCTGTCATTTCTCCGCCCAAGTCTCCAACTGCTCTATATCCTGCTGTATCCTCTGACAATCCTCATCACTATCCGCAACTCCACCAACCTTTGTGTCATCCGCAAACTTACTAATCAGACCAGCTACATTTTCCTCCAAATCATTTATATATACTACAAAGCGCAAAGGTCCCAGCACTGATCCCTGAGGAACACCACTAGTCACATCCCTCCATTCAGAAAAGCACCCTTCCATTGCTACTCTCTGTGTTCTCTGACCGAGCCAGTTCTGTATCCATCTTGCCAGCTCATCTCTGAACCCATGTGACTTCACCTTTTGTACCAGTCTACCATGAGGGACCTTGTCAAAGGCTTTACTAAAGTCCATGTAGACAACATCCACTGCCCTTCCTTCATCAATCAACTTCGTCACTTCCTCAAAACACTAGATCAAGTTAGTGAGACACGACCTCCCCTTCGCAAAACCATGCTGCCTCTAGCTAATAAGTCCATTTGTTTCCAAATGGGAGTAAATCCTGTCCCGAAGAATCCTCTCTAATAATTTCCCTACCTCTGACTTAAGGCTCACCGGCCTATAATTTCCTGGATTATCCTTGCTACCCTTCTTAAACAAAGGAACAACATTGGCTATTCTCCAGTCCTCTGGGACCTCACCTGTAGCCAATGAGGATGCAAAGATTTCTGTCAAGGCCCCAGCAATTTCCTCCCTTGCCTCCCTCAGTATTCTGGGGTAGATCCCAGCAGCACTCCTTTGGACCCCACCAGAAAGGCCGAGAGGGGGGTTTTGACGCTTGGGCAACTCTCAACCTCCATACATTCGCCCAGGCATGCGCCATGGAGAGGTCACTCCATAGTTGCCTCACAGCGACTGACACCACTGACCACCTCTAGGCGCTTACCCATTGTCTCTCGAGACAAGGAGGCCAAAGAAGAAGAAACAGTATCGATACTTTTGGACAGAGTATAAATCAAGAAATGACAGGAGCTTATAACAAAGGCAATGCAATAATTGTGGGGAAATTTTAATCATCATATAGACTGGGTAAATCAAATTGACAGAAGTAGTCTGGAGGACAATTTCATGGAATGCCTTCAAGACAGTTTCCTAGAATATGTCGTGGAACCAGCCATGGAACAGGCTGTTTTAGATTTTGCCTTGTGTAATGAGACAGGGTTAATTAGTAATCTCATATTAAGGGATCTCATATTACGGAAAGTCCTCATCAGAGAACTCCTCTTTGCTGACGATGCTGCTTTAACATCTCACACTGAAGAGTGCCTGCAGAGTCTCATCGACAGGTTTGCGGCTGCCTGCAATGAATTTGGCCTAACCATCAGCCTCAAGAAAACGAACATCATGGGGCAGGACGTCAGAAATGCTCCATCCATCAATATTGGCGACCACGCTCTGGAAGTGGTTCAAGAGTTCACCTACCTAGGCTCAACTATCACCAGTAACCTGTCTCTTGATGCAGAAATCAACAAGCGCATGGGTAAGGCTTCCACTGCTATGTCCAGACTGGCCAAGAGAGTGTGGGGAAATGGCACACTGACACGGAACACAAAAGTCCGAGTGTATCAGGCCTGTGTCCTCAGTACCTTGCTCTACGGCAGCGAGGCCTGGACAACGTATGCCAGCCAAAAGCGACGTCTCAATTCATTCCATCTTCGCTGCCTTCGGAGAATACTTGGCATCAGGTGGCAGGACTATATCTCCAACACAGAAGTCCTTGAAGCGGCCAACACCCCCAGCTTATACACACTACTGAGTCAGCGGCGCTTGAGATGGCTTGGCCATGTGAGCCGCATGGAAGATGGCAGGATCCCCAAAGACACATTGTACAGCGAGCTCGCCACTGGTATCAGACCCACCGGCCGTCCATGTCTCCGCTATAAAGACGTCTGCAAACGCGACATGAAATCCTGTGACATTGATCACAAGTCGTGGGAGTCAGTTGCCAGCATTCACCAGAGCTGGCGGGCAGCCATAAAGACAGGGCTAAATTGTGGCAAGTCGAAGAGACTTAGTAGTTGGCAGGAAAAAAGACAGAGGCTCAAGGGGAGAGCCAACTGTGCAACAGCCCCAACAAACAAATTTCTCTGCAGCACCTGTGGAAGAGCCTGTCACTCCAGAATTGGCCTTTATAGCCACTCCAGGCGCTGCTTCACAAACCACTGACCACCTCCAGGCGCGTATCCATTGTCTCTCGAGATAAGGAGGCCCAAAAGAAAAAAAAGAAATTAAGGGATACCCTGGGGAAGAGTGACCATACTATGATGAATTTCACATCAAGTTTAAGAGTGACATACAAAAATCAGAACCTACAGTATTAAACTTAAATGCTAATTAGAAAGGTATGAGGGGTGAGTCGGCTATGGTTGACTGGTAAATTAGGTTAAAAGGTATGACAGTAGATAAATAATAGCAAACATTTGTAGAAGTATTTCATTATGCTCAACGAATATACATTCTGTTGAGAAATAAAAACGCCCTGGGAAAAATGATCTATCAATGGCTAATTGAAGAGGTTAAGGATAGTTGAGGGCGGCGCAGTGGTTAGCACCACAGCCTCACAGCTCCAGGGACCCGGGTTCGATTCCGGGTACTGCCTGTGTGGAGTTTGCAAGTTCTCCCTGTGTCTGCGTGGGTTTTCTCCGGGTGCTCCGGTTTCCTCCCACAAGCCAAAAGACTTGCAGGTTGATAGGTAAATTGGCCATTATAAATTGTCACTAGTATAGGTAGGTGGTAGGGAAATAAAGGGACAGGTGGGGATGTTTGGTGGGAATATGGGATTAGTGCAGGATTAGTATAAATGGGTGGTTGATGTTCGGCACAGACTCGGTGGGCCGAAGGGCCTGTTTCAGTGCTGTATCTCTAATCTAATCTAATCTAAAAGGAGAGGTTTCTAATATTGTCAACAGTATCAAGCTTGAGGATTGGGAGAGATTTAAAAAACCAACAAAGGATGACCAAAGAATTGATAAAAAGAGTAAACTAGCAAGAAATATAAAAACAGACTCCAAGAGCTTCTACACTAAACGAGAGCAGCAAAAGTAAATGTGGCTCCTTTACAAGCTGATGCAGGAGAATTAGGGGAATAAGGAATTAGCAAAGACGTGAAATGAATATTTTGTTTATCTTTTTAGTTTAGTTTAGAGATACAGCACTGAAACAGGCCCTTCGGCCCACCGAGTCCGTGCCGACCATCAACCACCCATTTATACTAATCCTACTCTAATCCCATATTCCTATCACATCCCACCTGTCCCTATATATTTCCCTACCACCTACCTATACTAGGGGCAATTTATAATGGCCAATTAACCTATCAACCTGCAAGTCTTTGCAGTAGAAGACACAAAAAATCCACACTGGAAATAGTGAAGAACCAAGGGTCTACTTTAAGTTCATGCTCTCACCAATTATTAGTAAATAAAAAGTACTGGGACTAAAAGCCAACAAATCCCTGGACCTGGTGGTCTACAACCTTGGGTTCTAGAAGAGATGGCTGCAGAGAGATTGAATGCACCGGTTGCGATCTTCCAAAGTTCCCTAGATTGTAGAACAGTCCCATTGAATTGGAAGGTAGGAAATTTAACACTGCTATGAGAGAGAGACAGAGCGAGAGAGAGACAGAGACAGAGAGAGAGACACAGAGAGAGACAGAGACAGAGAGAGAGAGAGAGAGACAGAGAGAGAGAGAGAGAGACAGAGAGAGACAGAGAGAGACAGAGAGAGACAGAGAGAGACAGAGAGAGACAGAGAGAGACAGAGAGAGACAGAGAGAGACAGAGAGAGACAGAGAGAGACAGAGAGAGAGAGAGAGAAAACAGGAAACTGCAGGCCAGTTAGCCCAACATTGTAATTGTTGGAAAAATGTTGGAATCCATTAGTAAGTTGTAACAGGTCACTTAGAAAATATGATTAGGCAGAGTCAGCATCGTTTTATGAAAGAGAAATAGTGTTCAAGAAAGCTATTAATCTTTGAGAATGTAGCCAATAGGGTAAGTAAGTATTGCTAAGTATTGTGGGGAAGGTCTTTGCTTACGTTGCTCTGACCAGACTGCAGATCCTGGCAAACATTTGTAGAAGTATTTCATTATGCTCAACGAATATACATTCTGTTGAGAAATAAAAACGCCCTGGGAAAAATGATCTATCAATGGCTAATTGAAGAGGTTAAGGATAGTTGAGGGCGGCGCACTGGTTAGCACCACAGCCTCACAGCTCCAGGGACCCGGGTTCGATTCCGGGTACTGCCTGTGTGGAGTTTGCAAGTTCTCCCTGTGTCTGCGTGGGTTTTCTCCGGGTGCTCCGGTTTCCTCCCACAAGCCAAAAGACTTGCAGGTTGATAGGTAAATTGGCCATTATAAATTGTCACTAGTATAGGTAGGTGGTAGGGAAATATAGGGACAGGTGGGGATGTTTGGTGGGAATATGGGATTAGTGCAGGATTAGTATAAATGGGTGGTTGATGTTCGGCACAGACTCGGTGGGCCGAAGGGCCTGTTTCAGTGCTGTATCTCTAATCTAATCTAATCTAAAAGGAGAGGTTTCTAATATTGTCAACAGTATCAAGCTTGAGGATTGGGAGAGATTTAAAAAACCAACAAAGGATGACCAAAGAATTGATAAAAAGAGTAAACTAGCAAGAAATATAAAAACAGACTCCAAGAGCTTCTACACTAAACGAGAGCAGCAAAAGTAAATGTGGCTCCTTTACAAGCTGATGCAGGAGAATTAGGGGAATAAGGAATTAGCAAAGACGTGAAATGAATATTTTGTTTATCTTTTTAGTTTAGTTTAGAGATACAGCACTGAAACAGGCCCTTCGGCCCACCGAGTCCGTGCCGACCATCAACCACCCATTTATACTAATCCTACTCTAATCCCATATTCCTATCACATCCCACCTGTCCCTATATATTTCCCTACCACCTACCTATACTAGGGGCAATTTATAATGGCCAATTAACCTATCAACCTGCAAGTCTTTGCAGTAGAAGACACAAAAAATCCACACTGGAAATAGTGAAGAACCAAGGGTCTACTTTAAGTTCATGCTCTCACCAATTATTAGTAAATAAAAAGTACTGGGACTAAAAGCCAACAAATCCCTGGACCTGGTGGTCTACAACCTTGGGTTCTAGAAGAGATGGCTGCAGAGAGATTGAATGCACCGGTTGCGATCTTCCAAAGTTCCCTAGATTGTAGAACAGTCCCATTGAATTGGAAGGTAGGAAATTTAACACTGCTATGAGAGAGAGACAGAGCGAGAGAGAGACAGAGACAGAGAGACAGAGACAGAGAGACAGAGACAGAGAGAGAGAGACACAGAGAGAGAGACACAGAGAGAGAGACACAGAGAGAGAGACACAGAGAGAGAGACACAGAGAGAGACAGAGACAGAGAGAGAGAGAGACAGAGAGAGACAGAGAGAGACAGAGACAGAGAGAGACAGAGAGAGACAGAGAGAGACAGAGAGAGACAGAGAGAGACAGAGAGAGACAGAGAGAGACAGAGAGAGACAGAGAGAGAGAGAGAGAAAACAGGAAACTGCAGGCCAGTTAGCCCAACATTGTAATTGTTGGAAAAATGTTGGAATCCATTAGTAAGTTGTAACAGGTCACTTAGAAAATATGATTAGGCAGAGTCAGCATCGTTTTATGAAAGAGAAATAGTGTTCAAGAAAGCTATTAATCTTTGAGAATGTAGCCAATAGGGTAAGTAAGTATTGCTAAGTATTGTGGGGAAGGTCTTTGCTTACGTTGCTCTGACCAGACTGCAGATCCTGGCAACACGCATCTATCCCGAGTCTCAGTGCTGCTTCAGAGCAGGCAGATCAACAGCCGACATGATTTTCTCATTTCGGCAGTTACAGGGGAAGTGCCATGAGCAGTGCAGACCACTCTACATTGTCTTCATAGACCTCACCAAGGACTTCAATCTCATGAGCAGAGGAGAACTCTTCAAACTGCTGTGGAAAATAGGCTGCCCTGTGGGACTCCTGGGCGTCATTTCTTCTTTCCACGAGAACAAGCGGAGTTCCGTCAGTTACAATGGAGTAAAATCAGATGCCTTAAAGATCAGCAGTGGCGCTTTCAAGATCAGGAGAGGGGTAAAGCAAGACTGTATCCTGGCGCCAACTCCCTTAGCACATTCTTCTCCATGCTGCTTTCGAAGACTCAAATGAGGGTGTCTACCTGCATGCCAGAGCTGGCAGCAAGCTGTTCTACAAGACTGCGTGCCAAGACCAAAGTGCATAAAGTCCTAGTCCGTGAGTTGACGTTTGCTGATGACGCTGCGCTGGCACCCCATACTGAAGCTCACTTGTAACATCAAGTAGATCAGTTCTCCCAGGCCTGCAAGGAGTTTGGACTGACAACCAGTGTCAGAAAAATCAAAGTTATGGGCCTGGACATAGAGACTCCACCTGCCATCGACAATCTTACTCTGCAGATCGTTGACAGCTTCACACAGACCTTGGGTCAACAATCACCAGTAACCTGTCCCTTGATGCCGAAATCAGCACCAGGATTACTAAGGCCGCAGCTGTCATGTCAAAGTTGAAAGGGTGACTGTGGACCAACAGCATACTAACCAAAAATACAAAGCTTCGCGTGTACCAGGCTTATGTGCTCAGCCCCCTCCTTTACTGTAGTGAAGCATGGACAACTTATGCAAGCCAAGAAAGTGGCTGAACAGCTGCCACCTCCGCTGCCTCAGACGAATATCGGGCATTTCCTGGCAGGACAAAGCACCGAATACGGAAGTACACCAGCGTGCAGGGATCCCCAGCATGTTTGCCCTCGAGTCAACAATGACGCCGTTGGCTGGGTCATGTGACCCGAACGGATGAAGGCCACATCCCCAAAGACATGCTCTATGGCAAGCTTGCTATCGGCACAAAACCAACAGGTCGCACACATCTGCGATATAAGGATGTCTGCAAGGGAGACCTCAAGTTGACTGGAATCGGAGTTAATGCATGGGAAGTCCTTGCTGCTGACCGGAGTGGCTGGAGACATGCAGTCAGGTAGGGCATAGAAAAAAGTGCGGACAAAAGAAACGACCAGATGGTGGGAGAGAGAGCCCAGAAGGAAAAAACCCCAAGTCCTCCTTGGGCCAACGTTATTCATCTGTGCCAGCTGCGGAAGGGATTGTCACTCACGAGTCGGCCTCCACAGCCACAACAGACGATGTTTAATCCAAAAGTAATACGCACCTCGGGCGCAGTCCATCATCTCCCAAGACGGATGGATGCCATCAACTAATAAGGTGGATAAAGGGGAACCAGTGGATGTAGTATATTTGGAATTACAAAGGCATTCAATAAAGTGTCACCTGAAATATTATTGCACGATAAGGCGCATGGGATTAGGAGTTAAATATTAGCATGGATAGAGGATTGCTTTAAGAACAGAAAATAGCGAACAGAAATAAACAGGTTATTTTCATGTTGGTAGGCTGTTACCAGTGGCATGCCGTAACGATCAATGCTGGGGCCTCAGTTATTTACAATCTATATCAATGACTTAGATGGAGGAACTGAGTGTAGCATATCCAAGTTTGCTGATGATACAAAAATAGGTAGGAAAGTGAGGAGCTGCAAAGGGATGTGGATAGGTTAAGTGAGTGGACAAGGTGACAGATGGAATATCATGTGGGGAAATGAGAGGTTATTTACTTTGGTACAAAGAATGGAAAAGCAGAATATTTTTAAAACCATGAGAAACTATAAATGTTGGGTATTCGGAGGGATCTGGGTGTCCTATATGAAGCACAGTTAACATGCAGGTACATCAAGCATTTAGGAAGGCGTGGGAAAATAGATTCACACTTCCTGCTTACCTCCTTATCCTGGTTGTTTGAGGGATCAGTACACAATGAGAAAACAGCTGAGGGATGCATTGCGAAGCAGGCCTAAGACAAAGATGTGGAGCTGAAGAAATGTATGAAAGTCATTCATCCATGTCTTGATAGTCTGGGAGATGTTGGTCTGGTCACTGTGTTTATAGTAATAAAGTGATTAAAAAGCATAAGTGGACTATATAACCGTGGTAACAGAATGATAGGCGAGATTGAGATGAGTTAAGTGCATCTTATTATTCTGATTTCACTTTTATTTATCTTTGATGTACTGTGATTTAGTGGCAATATGCATGGAATGTAGAGATCAAAGGTAGATCCATGAGTTTTGAATAAACTACTGCATGTTGTAGTCATACTGGATTGTGATGTACCCGAGTTCTCAGTGAATAATGAGCTGAATAAAAATTCAAATATGCACTGGATTGTGCAGTGTGATGTACCGGAGTACTCATGTTGGATCATGCAACATGAGCTCATTAAAGCTCATTCTGCGGGAGTTACAATTGTGTATGTGCACTCTGGTATTTCAAGACATAAAATGAAATAATACTAGAAAGCAGTCCCAACAGAAGGCAAATGATGCGTTGGCCTGTATTGCAAGGAGGTTGGAGTTCAATAGTAAGGACATCTTTCTACAATTGGACATGGCTTTGCTGAGACCACATCTGGAGAACTGTATACAGTTTTGGTCTCCATGCCTAAAGAAGAGGTACAATGAAGTTTCACTAGAGTGATTTCTGGTTTGAGAGGGTTGTCCAATGAGAAGAGATTGAGTAGAAAGGGACCATACTCTCTGGAGTTTAGAAGAATGAGAGGTGATCTCATTTAAACATACAAAGTTTTGCAAGGACTTGACAGGATAACGCTGAGAGGCTATTTCCCCTGGCTGGAGAGTCTAGAACCAGGGAATATAGTCTCAGGATAAGGGTCAGCCATTTAGGACCAAGATGAGGAGAAATTTCTTTGCTCATGGATTTGTGAATCTTTGGCATTCTCTACCCCAGGGGGCTGTGGGTGCTCACATGTTGAGTATATTCAAGGCTGAAATCAATAGACTTTTGAACTCTAAAGGAATCAAGGGATATGGAGATCGGGCAGGAAATTGGGGTCGAGGTCAAAGATCAGCCACGATCTTATTCAATGGCGGAGCAGGCTTGAGGAGCCATATGGCCTACTTCTGCTTTTATTCCAGTAACCAGAGGACACAGATTTAACATAACTGGTAAAAGGTCCTGAGGGGAGATAAGGAAAACTTGTTTTACGCAACTAGTTATGATGATCTGGAATACGCTGCCTGACAGGATGGAGGAAGCAGATTCAATAGTAACTTTCAAACGTGAATTGGATATATACTTGAAAAGGAAAAAATCTGTGGTGCTATAGGGTAACAGCAGGGACAGTGGGACTAATAGAATAGCTCTTTCAAAGAGTCGGCACAGGAATGATGGCCCGAATGGCCTCCTTCATCCCAGCCATGAACAAAGTCCTACAAGGCCCCAGACTATAATCCCACTAGGACCCCAGCTCTCCCACACACTATACCCATAATTACTCCTAGCTCCAGCCCTCCACACGTTTCCTGGTATAACCTCTTCCTAACTTCTGACACCTTGTCACACCAATCTGTTCCACCAGCATACCACCTTTCTTACAGTATCTCTTCAAGAAACCCACCCTGGCTAGCTTGTTACCTCCCAGCTTTCTGCATACCCTAAACTGTAAAATTAGAGGTAAAAATGCATCAATAAAAGGAATGAGTGCCACATGGAGACAAAAAGAGGGGAGACAGAAGAAAAAACAGACTTAAAGAGTGAGAAAGAAACAATTACTCTACACAAACATGATTAAAACATTTGTTTTATATAAAAACATTCAGCAAATAGATTGGCTGGTCTTCAGTTTGCTGAGGTGAAAATTACACAAAGTGAAAAGTGTAGTACAGTCATACAGGTGGGTCAGAGAGACAGGAAAAGGTGCAATACAAAGATGGAGAGAGTGACACAAAAGCAGAGAAACAATAACAGTAAGACAGCTCTCCTTCGTCTGTGAATAATGATATCATTCACATTGTGTAACTCTCTTGCTATAAAGTAACATCGGCTAACTCATCACTAACAATGCCACAGATACATGAAAGGGCAGCACAGTCATACAGCATGTTGTGCTCAGGTACGGCTCCACAGAGTTGTAAGGTGTGGGCTCTTATCCACATAGTTCCCCTACATCAAGGTACCAGTTTTGCCCAAATCTTCATGGAAATCCAGAGCATAAATGCTATGACTCATTTGCTCTGGGAGAGGAAAACAAGCAGGTGAATCATACAGGCAGCTCTCCTACACATCAACGCAGCCTGTTTATACGTGTGTAGGCAAGGCTCAGGGCACACAAAAGGCGGGAAACTTTATATGCACAACTTGGGAATCGGTGAATTATGAGAAGAACTAATTCGTGGCAGTTATGGTTAAGGATCACACCTCCTAAAGTCACTGACTCCCTTTGCACATCATTTACTTCTCCATAACAAGCTATAAACATATATTACATAAATTCTCCGAATCAATGATTTTGTTTCAATGTAAACACCATAAGAAGGTTACTTCACTGGAGTTACCTTATCCAACAAATGCTGGGCTTTTACTCCTGGCAAGAGACGCAAACCAGCAGTAGCTTTTAGTGCTAAAGGTGTGCTTGCCCAAAGGTCACGAGGAACTGATGCTTTAGCAATGTTCAGTAAGTCCTGAATGCCTTTCACGCTCTGTAACACATAAACCATATGTATCCAACTGTGTTAAACAAAACTCAGTTATTAAACAAAGATGCGTTGATGCGGATAAAGCAGTTGATGTAGTCTACATGGACTTCAGTAAGGCTTTTGATAAAGTCCCGCATGGGAGATTGGTTAACAAGGTAAGAGCCCATGGGATCCAGGGCAATTTGGCAAATTGGATCCAAAATTGGCTTAGTGGCAGGAGGCACAGGGTGATGGTCGAGGGTTGTTTTTGTGAGTGCAAGCCCTGTGACCTGTGGCCGGTGCTGGGACCCTTGCTGTTTGTAGTGTACATTAATGATTTAGATGTGAATATAGGAGGTATGATCAGTAAGTTCGCAGATGATCCGAAAATTGGTGGTGTCGTAAATAGTGAGGAGGAAAGCCTTAGATTACAGGATGATATAGATGGGCTGGTAAGATGGGCAGAGCAGTGGCAAATGGAATTTAATCCTGAGAAGTGTGAGGTGATGCATTTTGGGAGGACTAACAAGGCAAGGGAATATACAATGGATGGTAGGACCCTAGGAAGTACAGAGCATCAGAGGGACCTTGGTGTACTTGTCCATAGATCACTGTAGGCAGCAGAACAGGTAGATAAGGTGGTTAGGAAGGCATATGGGATACCTGCCTTTATTAGCCGAGGCATAGAATATAAGAGCAGGGAGATTATGATGGAGCTGTATAAAATGATAGGCCACAGCTGGAGTACCGTGTACAGTTCTGGGCACCACACTATAGGAAGGATGTGATTGCCCTGGAGAGAGTGCAGAAGAGATTCACCAGGATGTTGCCTGGGCTGGAGCATTTCAGCTATGAAGAAAGACTGAAAAGACTAGGGTTGTTTTCCTTAGAGCACAGAAGGTGAGGGGGGACATGACTGAGGTGTACAAAATTATGAGGGGCATTGATAGGTTAGATAGGAAGAAACTTTTTCCCTTAGCGGAGGGAGCAATAACCAAGGGGCACAGATTTAAGGTAATGGGCAGGAGGTTTAGAGGGGATTTGAGGAAAAAAATTTGCACTCAGAGGGTGGTTGGAATCTGGAACGCACTGCCTGAAGGGGCGGTAGAGGCAGGAACCCTCACAACATTTAAGAAGTATTTAGATGAGCACTTGAAACACCATAGCATACAAGGCTACGGGCCAAGTGCTGGAAAATCGGATTAGAATAGTTAGGTGCTTGATGGCCGGCACAGATATGATGGGCCGAAGGGCCTGTTTCTGTGCTGTATAACTCTGATTCTAAAGTAATTCTGATACATTAAGCTTCAGTGGCAATTCATCTATAAACATTAATTCATGCTGTTTGGGCAGTATAAACACACTATTAGTTAAGCAATCAAATTTAGTAACTTAGTATAAAAATTAGACTCCAATTCTGGGGATAAACACAAAGTACTTAGACATTTTCTACTTAAGAGTACCCTTTCATTCCCTTAATTAATGAATATCCTATTTGTGATTAAAGAGACTCTGGTGGTTCAGGTCTGGCTTTTCAACAAGGGTGTTGTGGTTCTGAGTAACTTTCCATCATCACTTCGCAGTATTTATACTTTAAAACAATGCTTTAATATTACAGAATTTTAAAACATTTGTTCTCAGGACGTGAGCATTTGGATGTGCTCGAAAGACAGCATTGATTGCTTATCCCTGATTGCCTTTGAAAAGTGGTCATCAGCCTTCTTGAACTGCTGCAGTCCATGTGCTGAATGTGATCCCACAATGCTGTTATGTCAGGGAGTTCTCAGATTTTGACCCAGTGACAGTGAAGGAATGGTGATATATGTCCAAGTTGGGATGGCTTGTGACTGGGAGGGGAACATGAAGGGGATTTACAAGGATTGTTGCTGCAGTTTCTCTCAGCAGATAGGACCTGGAGTTTAACATGTTCAGCATTTGCATACTTGTGAACTCAAATTTCAAATTTGATAAAAATGCCAGGATATTCATTTCTGAAGCAATATTGTCATTATATAAAGCTGAGACAAAACAAATCTCCAATAAAAAATATATTAATTAGAAAATTCTTAACATACGATATTACACTGGTCTCCTGACCATAACATGCAGTTGCATGTCACAAGGCGCCAGACAGTTCTAATTCATCAGGTCTCCCAGATAGCGCTAAATGCCGGTCCAATTACATTTTTTTCCATTCTTACCTGACAGGGGAGAAACCATGATCAGTGGCTTTTGATCCTGGGTGTGCTTTGAATAAAATGGCTATAACCAATCTTCGAGCTTCAGGCCAGGGAGTGTGTAACACCGTTCGGGTGGTGGTGAAGGACAAGGAAGGAGATGCACCGGTTGATCGCACCTTCTTCATCAAGAAAATTCTCATCGATTGCTGTGAATTTCAAGCTACAGACATCTTCTGCCTGCAGGACTTCCCCAACAGTGGATATTTCAACGTGACGTTTAAGAATGTGGCAGGATGCATCAAGTTCCTGAAGGTGGTCAAGGAGAAAGGGAACCTGGCGCCACTGTCCATCCTCAAAGCGCAGCCACTCTTCACGCTTCCGTCACAATGTGACCGGGTGGTGACAATTCACCTCTACAACCCCCAGGTTCCTGTGGTGGATCTACTCACCTTTCTCACCAGGTACGTCGAGGTGGCCGGCAGCAGCACTGATGTCAAGGATCCATTTGGGATTTGGACCAGCAAGCGGCAGGTCAAGGTGACCTTGAAGGTCGATGCCAATTGAGCCATCATCCACCCTCCCTCCAGCTTTGCTATCGGGGGAAGTCGAGGCTTCTTGGTCTACGCTGGGCAGCCCAGAGTTTGTCGCACCTGTGGCAAATCTGGTCACGTGGCAGCTAACTGCAGCACAGTTGTTTGCAAGAACTGCAAGAAGGAAGGCCATCAGACCAAGGACTGTAAGCAGAGTAAGTGTTGCAACTTGTGCGGTGCGGCAGGCCACCTCTACAAAACCTGCCCCAAACGCTGCCTCAGTTATGCTCAGGCAGCAAGGTCTAAGAAAAGGCCGGGAGAAGGAACCATGAAGGCGTCTAGAGCTGGAAAGGAGACAAGCAACCCTCTCCACAGCGAGGAAAGCCCTTCTGATAAGAAGAAAGGGGAGGCAACTGAAACCAGCGACCCGGCACCTACCCAGCGCCCGGAAACCCTTCCTCCACAGACAGAATCAATGGAGGAGGAGGCAGCAGATGGACAAACAGGTCAGTGGCAAGTGGAACAAAGGAAAACCACAAAGAAAAAACCTCCAAAAGCAGTACAGGCCACCACCCAAACCAGTGGCAAGAGGATGCTACCGTCAGAGACAGACTACAGCAGCTCCTCCTCACTGGACGAGGAAGTGCCGGAACGATGGCACCTTCAAAAGAGGCGGCAGAACTCAAGGGAGCTGGAAGATAAAGCCCCCTAGCCTCCGGGCACTGGAAGCTGTGATGGGCCCAGCGTGCCCCAAACCCAAAGTGCCAAACCTAGCAACATGGCCAACGCATCCCAGCTCCGGGACACCGAGAGCAACAACACGTCTGGCGCACTCCAGCTCCGGGAAGCCGGGAGCAGTGATGTTTTCGAGGCGGAACAGAGAGGAACAGCACAGGACAGCCCAATCCTTGCTGCCTACAAGACCCCCCCCACCCCGATGTCACCCCAGCGGAACATACCCTGCACGAAAAACCAGGAGGGGTTCTGAGCCCAACGATCGTGAAACAGCTTGCGTACATGATGGGTATGCAGGAACATACTGAAGGACTGGGACTAGCAAGGACAAATGGTATGGGAAGCAACAACTAACTTAAAAATGGGTGTACAGATTGCTTCAATTAACGTGCGTAGCATTAATTCCACTACACGATGTGTTTCAACCTTGGACTACCTCACCAAGGTCAAAGCCGACCTACTGTTTCTGCAGGAGTGTAGAATACCACACCTCAGCACCTACAGCAATGGTTGCGATGGTGGTCCCATGGGCCATCGATCTGGTCATGGGGTAATGATTCCCATTCCTCCTGCCTGGGTACTCTGCTGCGGGGAGGTAACTTCACCATCTCCGAAGTTAAGGAGGTGGTGGGCGGTCGCCTCCTCGTAGCAGCTGTAATGTACAACAACGCTCCGCTCTGGTTGATCAACGTGTACGCCCCGGTTCAATGCAGCGAGCGGCTGACCGTCCTCCAGCAGCTCCCACTGCTGCTGGCGACATCCAGGCCGGTCATCCTAGGCGGTGACTTCAATTGCATCATCGATGCAGCTGGACGATCCGGCAGAGACAACAGCAAAACTGGACGCTACGTCCAGATTCCTAATAGAAACAGTTAAGGATGCCAAACTGCACGACGTCTTCAGAAAACCTACAGACGGAGTGCAGCATAGATCCACATGGTCAAGATCGGACGGGTCTGCCCGTTCCAGGATTGACTTCCTGTTTGTGTCCCATGCTGTCACAGTCAGATCCACCGACGTCAAGCCAGTGTTCTTCTCCGACCACTGCCTCTTACTGGCCGACTGTCATTTACAGGATGACCTGCGGGTTGGCAGGAGGACATGGAAGCTCAATGCTACACCGCTAACCCCAGAGAACGTTGAGGAACTCAAAAGGGATTACAAAAGGTTGGAGGACCGTGGAACCCCTCTTTGAGTCTCCAGTTCACTGGTGGGAGGTGATCAAGGAGATCAAAAGGTTCTTTATCTTCAAAGGTGTTCAGAGGGCGAGAGAGAGACAGGGAGAAATGTCCCGACTCCAGAAAGGTATGCATAATCTGCTCCGGCTGCAGTCGATGGGGGTCGAGGTCAAGGAGGACCTCCAAGAGGTGAAGAGCCAGCAGGCCTCGCTCTTTGCTATGGAGTCCTCAAAGATCATCTTCCGGTCCAGAGTCCGCTCCATCGAGCAGGACGAGACATGCTCGCGTTACTTCTTCCAAAAGGTACACAGAGAGAGCTCCGTTATCAGCAGCCTGAAGGAAGATGATGGCTCGGTAACGTCTTCGCAGTCCGACATACTGAGGATCAGCAAATCCTTTTATGCTGGGCTGTATGACGCGAAGCCCACAGACAGCAGAGCCTCCCAGTCCTTCCTGTCATCTATCACAGAGGTCTTAGATGACAGCAGGAGGGAGAGACTGGACAAGCCACTAGCTCTGGACGAGCTGACAAAGGCCGTCAAGTCCTTCGATACGAGTAAAACTCCAGGAAGCGATGGCTTACCGGTCGAGTTGTAATCGGCCCTGTGGGACTGGGTCGGCCTGGACCTGCTGGAAGTATACGTGAGTATGCTGCTGGTTGGCAGCACATCAGAATCCATGAGGAAAGGCATCATCACCCTCATCTACAAGCGGAAGGGGTAGAGGGCAGAAATCAGCAGCCCATCTCACTGCTTAATGTTGACTACAAGATTCTGTCCAAAGTTATAGCCAGTCGTCAAGTCTGCTCTGGAGTTGGCGATTCACCCTGATCAGACCTGTACTGTACCCGGCAGGAAGATCTCTGATAGTCTCGTGCTACTCAGGGATATGATCGCCTATGCACGGGACAGGAGGGTGGACACCTGCCACATCAGCCTGGACCAAGAGATGGCCTTTGACAGGATATCACACACCTACATGATGGATGTGCTTTCCAAAATGGGGTTTGGGGAGGGAGTCTGCAATTGGATCAAACTGCTCTACATGAACATTAGTAGCGCAGTCTCAATCAATGGAAGGGTTGTGAGGCAACTCACTCCTGTATTGAAGGAAACTGATCTCCTTTGCACTCTTTGTATTTTTTGACTTGGTGCTGTTTCGAACGGTTTTGTAATGTATTTTTTTTTTAAACAGATTTTTTATGAATAAAGTATATTTTGGAAATAAAAAAAAATATATTTTTTCCATTCTGCACTTCTAATCAACAGGATGAGCCTTTACACAAGGGCCAATTCCAGTTTGGACAATGAACAAGTTAGGCTCTACAAAGTTGAATGCCAGCAAACATATTACACATGCAGCAATAGACGATCTTAATGAAATATGTCTCATCAGTCAGAGAGAACTTGTAGTGACCAGCACACTTTTTATGAAGGAATGCACTTCTTATGCAAAAACAATTTCTTACAGTCTGCAACTGGACAAGGCATTATACACTTCTAAACAAGTTCCATGGACATATAAACCAGAAAACAAATTTATGTTCAAACTTCAGCTGAATGCCCCACCTACCTCTCCCCCTCCCACACTTGCGTCCCCTCTCCCTCTCTTTCGTGTCGCCCCTCCCTCTGTCTCGTCGCCCCTCCCTCCCTCCCTCTCGTCTCACCCCCACCCCACCCCACCCCAAACCCCACCCGCCCCCTTAGTTATTTTTTTCTTTGTCTCTCCCTCCCTCCCCCTCTCTCGCGTCCCTCCTCCCTCCCGCCCCCTCTCTCTCCCCCTCTCTCGCGTCCCTCCTCCCTCCCGCCCCCTCTCTCCCCCCTCCCTCGTCCGTCCCCCCCCATTCTCTCGCCCCCCCTCCCTCGTCTCCCCCGCCCCCGTCTCCACTCCCTGCCCCGTCTCCCCCCTCCCTCCCGCGTCCCCCCTCCTTCCGCCGTCTCCCCTCCCCCTCGTCCCCTCTCCCTCCCTCCCGCGTCCCCCCGCCCTCGCCTCCCCCACCCTTTCTCTCTTATTCCCCCGTCCCCTTTTTCTCTCCCTGATAGTTGCAAAGAGCAGAAATACTCAGCAGATGGTTGGTCAGTTTTTTTTTTTAAAAAAAGATCGCAAGTTACTTTCACAGCTGACAGCAGGAACAGTCATTTCCCAATGCTTTCTTAAAATCCAGGTCGACAATATCTACTGCATTCCCTTCATCGGCCTTCTCTGTTTCTTCAATAAGAATTCATTTCGATTAATCAAACATGATCTGCCTTTTACAAATCCATTCTGGCTCTCTTCAATTAACTCAATCCTCTCCAAGCGTCTGTTAATTTTTCTCAATTATTGCTTCTCAAATTTTACCCACCACTGATGTTAAACTGGCCAGTCTATAGTTACTAGGAATGCCCTTACACCCTTTCTTGAATAAGGGTGCCGCATTTGCCAATTTCCAATCTTCTGGCACCTCCCTCATATCTAGGGAAGGTTTAATGATTATGACAAGCTTTGCCACTATCGCCACTCCGACTTCCCTTGGCAACCTGGAATGAAAGCTAGCCGGACCAAGCGACTTATCCACTCCACTCTGAGCATAACCAGCCTTTCCAGTACATCCTGCCCATCAATTTTCATCCCATCCATCACTGCCAATATTTTGTCAGCATCCTCTTCCTTATTAAACACCAATACAAAGTACTCATTAAGTATTGCAGCCTTGCCCTGCACCTCTAAGCATATATCATCTTACGTCCCCAAGAGGCCCAACCCTGCCTCTTACTACCAGATTATTTACATCCGGTATAAGATTTTTAGGTTACTTTTTAATGTTAACTGCCATTCTATTTTCATATTCCCTCTTTGCCAGTCTTATTTTCCTCTTCAGTTCCCCTCTCAACTTATTGTATTTGGCCTGGCTCTCACTTGAAGAATTCACCTGACATGTTTGTTTTACCATCTTCTCTATTTCCCTGGTCATCCAAGGAGCCCTGGTATTGGTTCCCGTCTTTCCCTTTTGTTGGAATGTATCTATGCTGTACCTGAAACATCTCTTCCTTAAAGATCACCTACTGTTCCATTACAAATTTTCCTGCCAACCTTTGGTTCCATTTTACCCAGACTAGACCCCCTCTCATCACATTGAAGTTAACCCTTTTCCAATTGAGAAGTTCTACTTTAGATTGTTCATTTCTCTTCTCTATTACTAATCTAAATCTTATATGATGATCACTCTTACCCAAGGGTACTCCCACAGACACTCGGTCCACTTGGCCCAACTCATTCCCTAGCACCAGATCCAGCAATACCTCCTTCCTGTTTGAACCAAGAACATACTGGTCATGGAAGCTCTCATGAACAAGTTTCAGAAATTTCTTCCCCTCATTCCCCTTTACTTCCAATCAATATTTGATCCCTATACCACTGCTCTATAATTCTTGCAGATCTATTTTCCTGCAGATTTTCTCCTCAATCTCTCTCAAACTGTTTGAAAGCCTTTCGAATACACCAGTAGCATGATCAAACCCATTTTGCTTCTCAACTCTAACCAAATGGATTCTGTCCTTGCCCCCTCAAGGATATCCTTTCGTTTCAACACTACAATGTCTTCCCTAATCAGTACTGACACCCCCATCTCCCTCTTATCCTTCCTTATCTTTTTCTGAACATTTGTATTTCTGAATATTAAGTGCCCAAGCCTCACCATTACTACCCACTATATCATATCGCCACACGGCTATTTGCACGTGTTACTCACCAACCTTAATCACTAAACTCTGTGCGTTTACATTCTTCTTTCTTTTGGGCCTCCTTATCTCGAGAGACAATGGATACGCGCCTGGGGGTGGTCAGTGGTTTGTGAAGCAGCGCCTGGAGTGGCTATAAAGGCCAATTCTGGAATGACAGGCTCTTCCACAGGTGCTGCAGAGAAATTTGTTTGTCGGGGCTGTTGCACAGTTGGCTCTCCCCTTGTGCCTCTGTCTTTTTTCCTGCCAACTACTAAGTCTCTTCGACTCGCCACAATTTAGCCCTGTCTTTATGGCTGCCCGCCAGCTCTGGCGAATGCTGGCAACTGACTCCCACGACTTGTGATCAATGTCACGTTTGCAGACGTCTTTATAGCGGAGACATGGACGGCCGGTGGGTCTGATACCAGTGGCGAGCTCGCTGTACAATGTGTCTTTGGGGATCCTGCCATCTTCCATGCGGCTCACATGGCCAAGCCATCTCAAGCGCCGCTGACTCAGTAGTGTGTATAAGCTGGGGGTGTTGGCCGCTTCAAGGACTTCTGTGTTGGAGATATAGTCCTGCCACCTGATGCCAAGTATTCTCCGAAGGCAGCGAAGATGGAATGAATTGAGACGTCGCTCTTGGCTGGCATACGTTGTCCAGGCCTCGCTGCCGTACAGCAAGGTACTGAGGACACAGTACATGCATGCATTCTAAATCTGTGTTCCTTGTCGTCCTTCTTAGTCTACTCCTTTCTAAAATGATACTACTTCCATCTCTGGTACTATCCAACAGTCACTTCCTTTATACACCGGTTCTGATGAAAGATCATCAACTTGAAATGTTAAACCCTTTTTCTCTCCACAGATGCTGCCTGACCTGAGTATTTCCAGCATTTTCTGTTTTAGTTCCAGATATCCAGCATCCACTGTTTGTTGTATGCTGGTGCCCATGCCTCTGCCAATTCAGTTTAAACCCTCCCTAACTACTATACTAAACCTCCCCACGAAGACACTGGTCGCAGTTCTGTTGAGGTGCAACCCACCCCTTTGGAATAGGTGTCTCTTGCCCCAGAACTGGTTCCCAATGCCCAAGAATCCGAAGACCTCCCTGCTGCACCATGCCTCAAGCCACACAATGATCCTTACTATCTTCCAATTTCTACTCTCGTTAGCATGTGGCATTGGGAGCAATCCAGAGATTACTACCTTCAAGATCCTACTTTTTAGCTTCTTCCCTACTTCCTGAAAGTCTGACCAAAGGACCTCAATATCTTCCCTAGCTATGTAGTTGGTACTGACATCTATCACAACTTCTGGCTCACTCCCTTCCCCCTGCAGAATATTCTGCACCCTCTCGGTATGCCCTTTACCCTGGCACTAGGGAGGTAACACAGCATGTGGCACTCATGATGACAGTTACAGAAATGCCGATCAGTTCCCCTAACTATGGAATATCCTATATCGAGTGTTTCTACTCTTCGCTGTTCCCTCCTGGGCAGTCCTGTGCTTATTGGTGCTATGGTCTGGAATGCACTCCTTCAAGGTGTCATCTCTCCAGCAGTCTCCAATGCTGAGCAATGGTCTGAGAGTGGCACACACCCCAAAGATTCCTACATTTCCTGCCTCTCTCTACTCTTCCAGATAGCCACCCATCTACTATTCTCAACTTTCACTGCCTGAGGGGTGGCCACCTCCCAAAACTTATGATCCAGCAAACACTCATCCTCCCTGATGTTGTGCAGTGACTCCAGCTACCTCTCAAGCTCGGAAATCCTGAGTTTCTTACACACATGGTCCTCCAAGACACAGGAAGTGTCCTGGAGATTCCACATTGCACAGGAATTGCAAGCAACAGACCTCAGTTGTCCATCCATGATCTAAAAAAGACACTACTCCCTCTTTTGGAATCTAGTTAGTCCCTTGCTTAAACTATCACTTTTAATTAATATCTCTAGACCTGCTGCATGAAGTGCTTGATACTGATTTATGAAACAGGAGTGTTTGCTACTATACTGTCTAAACTGACTAAATGTCAAGCCAAGAGTTTAATTTTATGTATCAGACACCAGAATGCCAACAGGATCATGTCCTGGTAGAGAAAAGAATAATGTCGTTCCTCACCAGCAACTTTAATGACTATGTTGTTCAGCCACTCACACATTAATTTATCTTGTAGTATTCTCCTGAAAGAATCCAAAATTAATCTCTGCCCTTAAGCGACTGATGTGCCAGGTGGATCATTCTATTGGTCCTTTGCAGAAGGGTATCCCATCTTGCTGAGCTGTCAACTGCAAGGGACTCCTCCATACCACCTTGAATTAGCATGTAAAAGCCAAAGCTAATGCCTGGTTAATCCACACTGGTTGGAAATGTGCTTGTAATCTCAAAGAGATTGGCAGGTAAGGACCATAAAGATTACAATCCAAGGGAAATCCAGAGCTGCTTGACTGATGGTGTCCTTCTTGGAAGAATCAGACATGATGGCTTACATGTTATTCTGTGCTAACTAGTGTTAATATGTCTTCACCAAGGAGTAGCAATTTGTAGAACCTCAGACAAAAGCAAAATACTGCAGATTTTGGATATCTGAAATAAAAACAGAAACTGCTAGAAATATTCAGCAGATCTGGGAGCATCTGTAGAGAGAGAAACAGAGCTGATGTTTCAGGTCGATGAAAACTTTCATCTGAAGCGTTAACTGTTTCTCTCTCCACAGATGCTGCCAACCTACTCAGCATTTCCAGAACTTCTGTTTTCATTTATTATTGTAGATCCTCGGCGTTGATTGGGTCAATGCATCGTTGGATAGGTCCAATGTGACATTTACTGTTCAGTCCAGTGCTGATGAACATTCAGCAATCTGTAACTGAGCATGGCTGGATTTTATATGTTTACTGTGCTTGCTGATTTTGTTTGGAATGATGTGCCAAGACACTGCAGCTGTTCTTTATGGGTGTGCTGAATGATCCTGATGCAGATACAGCAAGCTGTAGTGCCAAATTTTCATGACAGCACTTTATACAATGATGTGCTGCATCATTCCATGACCCAAGTGTCAGCCGTCACGAAAGTGCTTTTGAATTATATCCTGCCGTTGTGGGATTCGAACCCACGTCCCCAGAGCATTAGCCTGGGCCTCTGGGCTACCAGTCCAGTGACAAAGAACAAAGAACAAAGAAAATTACAGCACAGGAACAGGCCCTTCGGCCCTCCAAGCCTGCGCCGATCCAGATCCTCTCTCTAAACATGTCGCCTATTTTCTAAGGTTCTGTATCTCTTTTCTTCCTGCCCATTCATGTATCTGTCTAGATACATCTTAAAAGACGCCATCGTGGCCGCATCTACCACCTCCGCTGGCAACGCGTTCCAGGCACCCACCACCCTCTGCGTAAAGAACTTTCCACGCATATCCCCCCTATGGTGGCAGGAGCAGGTCGTATGCACCGTAGAGAAGTAAGCAGTTTAGGTCACTGTTGACGCTCATCTGCTTTATTTGCTATACTCCTTGGAGTTCTACTCGTCCTGGTGCGGCCATTGTGTGAGCTACGTGACCACCTGGAAAGTGGCCCGAGTGCTCATGAACCTGTCGTTGAGGCTCAGGGCCTCAATCCAGCCTCGGCTGCCCTTCCGCCTTCACTGCTGGGAGCCGGGAAAGATGTTCCACCATGAGCTGGATGTCGACCACGAGCGCAGCGTCAGCCTGGAGGACGCCGATATCGAGGAGGTCCTGCAGGCAGTGGGCTGATGCGCTCGCCAGGGTCGCGACCCCCGCTGGACGCCTCCCCCCCCCTTCCCCCTCTGCACCACCTTCGCCCCCTCACACCACCCCGCACCCCCTTGCCCCCATCCCCTCCCCAGCTCATGCCCCGCACCCCCTTCCCAGCTCCCTCCATGAAATCACACAGCTTACTTGTTAGGGCCCCTGCTCAGGGATACGAGCTAACAACCCCACTGCCTTGTGGGCGTCTCGGTAGAGACCAAGGCTAAGCGAGTAAACCCCAACAGAAAATCCGGAGCGGAACCCCGAAGGCGGTCATGTGTCACCTTTGGCATGTTTCCGGCAGTTCCTGCAGCCAAACTGGTGCCAAACATCGCGCTCTGCACTCCTTTGGACCCCACTAGAAAGGCCGAGAGGGGGGTTTTGACGCTTGGGCAACTCACAACCTCCATACATCCGCCCAGGCATGCGCCATGGAGAGGTCACTCTATAGTCGCCTCACAGCGACCAAAACAACACAAAAGGCAGTAGTTACGGGTTCTAAGTCCAGCTCAATTGGCGTAGAGATTGGGTGCCACGGGTTGCCTTTGTCGGTGGGAGAGGTCATCACATCTCACTGGACAGCTACCGTTCGCCTTAAACCGGGCAGCCCCTGGTCAATAAGGTTCTGTCCTGCCACAGTCCACCTACTTCAATGGGTGCTTGGAGCTCAGGGTCATTGCCCGACAAGTGGACTGTAACACCGCACCAAACAGCATGACAAAAAAGGAAAGAAGGTACCAGCCCTTTGATTTGCAAGCTGGAACATCAGAACTGTGTCCTGGCCTGTTGGAAGGCCTTACACAAATCAACTATTCTTGGAAGACCGCCATCATTAACAACAAGCTCAGTAGACTCAATGTGGACATTGCAGCACTTTAGGAGACACGCCTCCCTGCGAGCGGATCTCTAAGAGAGCAAGACTACACCTTCTTCTGCAGGGTAGGGATCCTGAAGAACCAAAACAGCATGGAGTGGGCGTCCCCATCAGAAACTCTTTGCTCAGCATGATCCGAGCCATTTGAAGGTGGCTCTAACGCAAACTGTCCATCCGACTGCTCACCGCCTCTGGTCCAGTACACCTACTCAGCATCTATTCTCCAACACTCTGCTCCCCACCTGAAGTTAAAGACCAGTTCTACGAGGAACTCCATAATATCATTTGTAGCATTCCCAATACAACATTTGTTCCTGCTGGGGGACTTTAACGCCTGGGTTGGGGCCGACCATGACTCATGGCCCTCCTGCCTTGGGTGCTATGGCATTGGAAGAATGATTGAGAATGGACAGAGACTGCTGGAGTTGTGTACCTATCACAACCTCGGCATCACCAACTTGTTCTTTCATACTAAACCTGGTCACCAGGTTTCATGGAGGCACCCAAGATCACGTCATTGGCACCAGCTGGACCTCATCACAAGGCGAGCCTCGACAAAAAGAGTGTCCAAATCACACACAGCTTCCACAGTGTGGACTGCGACACCGACCACTCCCTGGTGTGCAGCAAAGTTAGACTCAAACTAAAGAAGCTACATCACTCCAAACAGAAGGGCCACCCACGCATCAACACTAACAGAATTTCTTATCCATAGCTGTTACATAAGTTTCCAAATTCACTTGAAAAAGCCCTTCAAAACACTCCTACAGGGGATGCAGAGACCAAATGGGCCCACATCAGAGAAGCCATCTATGACTCAGCAATGACCACCTATGGCAAACCTGAGAAGCAGAATGCAGACTGGTTTCAATCTCACTTTGAAGAGCTGGAACCTCATAGCCACTAAGTGCACTGCACTGTTGAACTACAAGAAAGCCCCCAGCGAGTTAACATCCGTAGCACTTAAAGCAGCCAGAAGTGCTGCACAAAGAACAGCCAGGCGCTGTGCAAATGACTACTGGCTACACCTATGCAGTCGTATTCAGCTGGCCTCTGACACCGGAAACATCAGAGGAATGTATGATGGCATTAAGAGAGCTTTTGGGCCAACCATCTAGAAGATTGCCCCGTTCAAGTCTAAATCAGGGGACACGATCACTGACCAACGCAAGCAAATGGACCACTGGGTGGAGCACTACCCAGAACTGTACTCCAGGGAAAATGTCGTCACTGAGACCACCCTCAGTGCAGCCCAGTCTCTGCCAGTCATGGATGAGCTGGACGAACAGCCAACAAAATCGGAACTCAGTGATGCCATTGATTCTCTAGCCAGCGTAAAAGCCCCTGGGAAGGACAGCATTACCCCCGAAATAATCAAGAGTGCCAAGCCTGCTATACTCTCAGCACTCCATGAACTGCTTTGACTGTGCTAGGATGAGGGAGCAGTACCACAAGACATGCGCGATACCAATATCATCACCTTCTGTAAGAACAAGGGTGACCGCGGTGACTGCAACAACTACCATGGAATCTCCCTGCTCAGCATAGTGGGGAAAGTCTCCGCTTGAGTCGTTTTAAACAGACTCCAGAAGCTGGCTTTGCATGTCTACCCTGAGGCACAGTGTGGCTTCCGAGAAGAGGGATCCACCATTAACATGCTGTTCTCCCTTCGCCAGCTACAGGAGAAATACCACAAACAACAGATGCCCCTCTACGTTGCTTTCATAGATCTCACCAAAGCCTTTAATCTCATCAGCAGATGTGGTATCTTCAAACTACCAGCAAAGATTGGATGTCCAAAGCTACTAAGTATCATCACCTCATTCCATGAGGATATGAAAGGCACAATTCAGCATAGCGGTGACTCATCAAACCCCTTTCCTATCCTGAGTGGCGTGAAACAGGGCTGCGTTCTCGCACCTACACTGTTTGGGATCTTCTTCTCCCTGCTGCTCTCACATGCTTTCAAGTCTTCAGAAGAAGGAATCTTCCTCCACACAAGATCAGATAACATCCCACACAGAAGAGTGTCTGCAGAGACTCATCGAAAGGATTGCGGCTGCCTGCAACGAATTTGGCCTAACCATCAGCCTCAAGAAAATGAACATCTTGGGACAGGATGTCAGAAATGCTCCATCCATCAATATTGGTGACCATGCTCTGGAAGTGGTTCAAGAGTTCACCTACCTAGGCTCAACTATCACCAGTAACCTGTCTCGCGATGCAGAAATCAACAAGCGCATGGGAAAGGCATCCGCTACTATGTCCAGACTGGCCAAGAGAGTGCGAGAAAATGGCGCACTGACACGGAACACAAAGGTCCAAGTGCATCAAGCCTGTGTCCTCAGCACCTTGCTCTACGGCAGCGAGGCCTGGACAACGTACGCAGCCAAGAGTGACGTCTCAATTCATTCCATCTTCGCTGCCTCCGGAGAATCCTTGGCATCAGGTGGTGGGACCGTATCTCCAACGCAGAAGTCCTCGAGGCAGCCAACATCCCCAGCACATACACCTTACTGAGCCAGAGGCGCTTGAGATGGCTTGGCCATGTGAGCCGCATGGAAGATGGCAGGATCCCCAAGGAGACATTGTACAGCGAGCCCGTCACTGGTATCAGACCCACCAGCCGTCCATGTCTCCGCTTTAAAGACGTCTGCAACGCGACATGAAGTCCTGTGACAATGACCACAAGTCGTGGGAGTCAGTTGCCTGTGAACGCCAGAGCTGGTGGACAGCTATAAAGGCAGGGCTAAAGAGTGGTGAGTTGAAGAGACTTAGCTGTTGGCAGTAAAAAAGACAAAAGCGCAAGGAGAGAGCCAACTGTGTAACAGCGCCGACAACCAATTCTATCTGCAGTGCCTGTGGAAGGGTCTGTCACTCTAGAATTGGCCTTTACAGCCACTCCAGGCGCTGCTTCACAAACCACTGACCACCTCCAGGCGCTTACCCATAGTCTCTCAAGACGAGGCCAAAGAGAGAGTCTAACTAG
The DNA here is from genome assembly GCF_036365525.1 of Heterodontus francisci. Classification (NCBI taxonomy): domain Eukaryota; kingdom Metazoa; phylum Chordata; class Chondrichthyes; order Heterodontiformes; family Heterodontidae; genus Heterodontus; species Heterodontus francisci. The sequence goes on along the minus strand of NC_090383.1, from coordinate 23,184,313 downwards.
ATTCTGGATTTGTCCCCGTGGAGGATAAGACACACCCAACAGTTTGTCGTGAATATAATTTGATCAAAGGCGACAAGAGGAGACTGCAACAGAGGGGCATCTCACTCCTTAGCGTCACGGGGAAGGCCTTTGCTAGAACGGAAGATGGCAGGATCCCCAAGGACACATTGTACAGCGAGCTCGTCACTGGTGTCAGACCAGGGTCATACTTGAAAAAACTTCATCTACTTGCAGACCAAGTCTACCCAGAAGCACAGTGCAGTTTCTGTGCCAGCAGATCTACTGTGGATATGATCTCCTGTAGCTGGCATATGGAGAAGTAGCGTAGGGAACAGAGTGTAGCCCTCTAACTTAATTTCCGAGATCACACTAAGGCATTTGTTATAGCCACATGGTGAGATGTGGGTGGTTCCACTGTTCAATTCCCACCTGACCACAGCAAGTGTTATTAGGGTTTAACCCCTTGGCATTTTATTTGTCAAATAAACAGACAGTGACAGGTTTTCTTGTAGGTTTAAAACAGAAAATCAATTGTTTACTAATCAATAGGCCTTATCCCAAAATTATCACAACCACGCCACACACACACACAAAGGAGAGACAGATAGAGAGGAAAAAAGGGGTAAGCGACTCTAAGTGGTGGGGGGTGGGGGGGGTGGGGGTAGGGGTTGGGGTTAGATTTCAGGGGAGGTCACGGTAAACCTGTTGAATTCTCTTGGAAATCAAGTTCTCGTTGGTTGCAGGCCTGAGGCGATTGTAGATTTCTCTCTTGGTTGAAAGTTCAGTTGAAGTCAGTGGATCACTTCTAGTTCATTGCTGTACAGTGTAGATGCAAAATTCTACAGCATGGCACATGCTTCTGGTTTGCTGGAAACAAGTTTCTGGATGCCGCTTTTTTTTTCTTACTGAGATTCATGACAACGCTTCGTCACCGCCGACGCCATCAGGATGCGCCGCGGTGCGCACATGCGCAGACGGTCTCCTGCCCTCTGCGCATGCGCTGCGGTCCGGCCTGCCAGGACCGTTTTGCGAATGGGCAGATGACGTCATCGCGTTACGTCGTCTTCCTCGGGCAAAGCGCCAGGTTGGCCTCTGCGCATGCGTCAATCTTCGGATATTCACGCATGCGTCAAAGCTTCGGCGCGACTTTTTGAAAGTGGAAAGAGGAAAGGTTTCGTCGGGCATTTTCTCGCATTTTATCTGAATTATTTATTCGTTTTGGAGACTTGCTTCATTTTTATTAAGACACAGGAGATTGTTCCAAGCTAAGTTGCTCTGCCTTTGTAAGTTGCTTTGAAAACATTTCCATTGTCTGGGCCACCGCATGTTCTCCAGTCCCTGTTGTGAGTTGCTGTGTGCAGGCAGTACATGTGCTGCAACCTACCGTCTTAACGGTCACTTTCGTTTTTGTAACGTTTTAATGGAGTGCATTCTGTATTTCTTATCTCATCTCACGTTTCTCGTGAGGAGACTGGACTGGCTGCGGCAACAGACTCTCCGCTGGCAGCAAGGACTGGCTGATGAGATGGAGCCATTTACTATGCCCAACAATTGCCCGGAAGCACCTTCAGATGGAAGTGGCCACGCGCTGGACATCAGTCACGTGCCACAGTCCATGGATCCTGAGCGTCTCACCCCTAGCCTAATGATCTGATGGACCATACATATGCCTGCCTGTTCAAAGCTCCACTTCCCCTACCTGCGGTACCCTCTCCTTGCTGCTCAGTTACACAGTCACCTGTTCCTGCACCCATCAGAGCAGTGCACATGGACACACAGTTACCTGTTCCTACACCCATCACAGCAGTGCACATGGACTCACAGCCACCTGCTTCCCCATCCGTCTTTGAAACAACCATGCAGAGCCTTGTGAGAATCCGCAATTGCCAGCTGCAGCCTATCAAGCAGAGAAGGCGTCCAAAGGATCAAGCACTTGGGGAGCATTCAGCAAGAAGAGACTGAGCACTATAAGAAAAAAGCATGCCGTGTCCAGTGGTAGCAGAAATGTGAATGCTCTTGCTACGAACACAACTGGTGAGGTGGGAGTGCAGCCACCTCACCACGCTTC